>NC_052351.1:24396909-24400134 GCF_009727055.1 Benincasa hispida | reverse complement strand
CAGCATAAATAACTTGTATTTCTACAAGTTATCACACCCCCAAATTTAGATATATGCTTGTCCTCAAGCATATCTTCTACTAAGGCAATAATGCTAAATTTCTCTCCTATACTTTTGTATCGATTGGTTGCTCTGAATGTTACACTTAAGCACACTTCTTAACAATGCAATTTCCTTCTATCCTTGCTAATTTTGAACAAAGCCCTACTTTATTCTTCTATATAACAAAATTCTACTCAAAGATGCTTTTCTAGTTTTTAAAATAGAATGTTTATCTCTTCTTTGTCAAAACAACTTGATATGTCTATATGTGATGGTCAAACTTTGTGTCATTTATTAGAGACTGTTGGTCATTGTTACACCCTTCGTTTTGGTTTGTTTCCACGGGTGTCATGCAAACATCCAACTACGGTTGTGTGCCAATTTCAACTTTAACTCATGATATTCAGAGGAGTTGTCTCTTACACTCTTTTATAGATTTTTTTTCCTTTCATACTGCATTGCTCTTGGAAACCCACCTTCGTTTTGGCTTGTTCCTATGGGTGTCATACGAACATCCAACTACGAGCAGACTCCTTTCACAACTAAACTCTTATCAGGTTGGGATTATTTTTTAGATTTTCCCTTGCGCTGACATTGGAGTTTTGTATAATTTTTTTTTTTTTTGAAATATTTTTTTCTAGAAATGAACGCATTTTCTTGATCTTATCTGCTCATACCTTCTCTATCACCAAATTTAAAGATGAGCAAGGTCCTCATTGTGTTGTTTGGATGGACTAGATAAACACTTAGAATAAAAATTTGAAAAAGAAGGTTTGAGCAGAAATTTGAAAGATAAAAGGTAAAGTACTGCTAAACTAAGAATTAACTAAGTGTTAGTCAGAATTTACAAAGTATGGGAAATGTTTATAAGTATAAATATATTATACATCATAGCACCGCAATGAATAACGCAAAAGTAAAGGATTAAGAACATCGCAAATATTGTCAAAAGAAAAAGGCACAGGCAAAAAGGAGTGAATATGTACTCATTTATATTGAATATTAACAAAGTATACAAATAATTAAAAATTAACGCAATACAAAATTGTTGCCTATACAAAGAATCAAAGAATTTCATTAAATAATGAATTGAATAAAAGTATAGAATGGTCGCATAAAAAAATAGAATGTCAGGATTATTGCTGAGGAGTTGGAGGGTCTAGAGGAGGGTTTCACGGTGATGCAAAAGGAAATCTCTTCGAAAAGCAAGTGTTTCCTGAGATGCGGGGGCACCAATGGACCATGAAGGTATACTGTGAGAAAATTAAAGTATTCATGGTTGCGCTCCACAAGTTGTCTTTGGTGGCGGTTGATCGTATGAGTGTTGCGATGTATGTTGATCAACGCCTCCCTTGATATGGCAACACTTCGCTGAATATTATCAACTTGCTCCATGACTGCATCAAACCGCTGGTCGAAGTAGGCTTGTTGTTGGTTGAAGAGTTGCTGCTGTTGGTAAAGAAGTTGTTGTTGTTGGGTCAGAAGTGACTGCATTTCTGCTAACTCAGTAGCCAGGGAGGTTATGGAGGGTCTTACCTGCGATGTCTCGCCAGCATCGTTTAGGGGTTGGGCAGAGGTGCCTTCACTCAAATCGTGTGGGTCATCAACTTGCGGCGGTGGATTGGAAGGTTGCGGTGATGAGGCTGAGGGTAAAGTGAGGGCTACTGGGTGAACAGTTGAAGAATTGGGAACGAGAAGAAGATTGGTAAAGTGTTCATGGAGTGGAGAAGAAGGTTGTGCGGGTGGGCTTGGAGGGCTTGGAGGGCTTGAAGGGCGAATTACCAAGGGCAAAGAGTCGAAAGTTCTGGATCATGCGTTGTTGACTCTTGGACCTTTTCTTTTCCCTTGTCTTCTCTGTGTGGTCTCTTAGGCTTTAGTCCTTATGATGCATTAAGGTCGATTGCGGGCCTCTTTAGCTCAGGGAAATGTGGGGAGTCTTTGAGGAGCAACCTCAAGATCTTTATGTTGATGAGGCTGCAGAATTCAGGCATAGGCTTTCCATCAACGCCTACGCCCATTGACAGGCACAGACTTGAAACAGTCCACAGAAAGAAGTATTGTCCTCAAATATACCCCACTAGCGCTCTGAGCTGTCTTACGATCAGTCGCCCTACGTCAATCGATATGCTGCACACAATACAATATGTGCCATGACTCGATCCCTTGATATAGTCTTGTCATGTGTGGTTGGGATAAGCCGCTTCTTGACAAAGTAGACCTAAAGCCATCCCTCGAGAAGCAAAGACTTAGATGCCAGGGTGCGGATGCCCTTGAGTGAAACCGACCATTTCGTGCCTGATTGCGCTAATACTCTCAACGCATCTTCCATCTGCTGCTCCGTGCGATCATCAATAAATTTGTTCCCCAATGCTTCCGGGTTATCCTTCATTTGGTATATCTCATTGATGTCCTTTGTGCTGAAAGACATCGTTTCTCCTTTGAAGGTCACCACATCCCTGGTTCCATGTAGACACCCTCTATAGAAGTCTCTCACTACTAGCGACACAATAATGGCTGGGCATTGGAAAAATGTCTCCCAGCCATGTTCCATAATCACACTTGTGATGAGGTCACGTAGTGGCGTTGGCAGAGGATAGAAGCCCATCTGTATCAACATGTCATCATTCTTTTTTTTTCTTCGATGGACGCTTCCTTGCCAATGTGGGCTCGATACTTTCTACGATTGCTTTGCCCTTTTCTTTTGCCAATGTAAGGCGGGCTGCTTGCCTTTGCTTCTTCTCTGCTCTCTGTGTTGTTCCTCCTTCTCACGTTCCACAAGTTCTTTACCCTCCTTCTTCTGTTAGCTTCGCGCTTCTTCTCCTTCTCTTCTTCCAATCTTCTCTCCTCTTCTTCCTTCTTCTTTTTCTCTTCTTCCTCTTTTTCTCTTTCTTCTCTCTCGAACTCTTCTACAAACTGCTCAGAGGTCAACAACAAACACTGTTCCTCCTCGTGCCTTCTTCTCCCTTTGAGCCTTGAGAGCTCATTATTACTATGCATTTCCTCATCTTGCAGTCTTCCTCTGCGATTTCCTTCTGCCATGATGAGCTTTGTGCGCTCCATTTTCTCCTGTTTCTCCTTCTCTTCTTTTCTCCTTCTTTCCTATTCTTCTAATGCGATGATTAATCTTTGAGAGTCAACAGTAGACCCTTGCGACGCATTCTCCCTGCGACGCCGCATCAGGAG
>NC_052351.1:24262452-24396559 GCF_009727055.1 Benincasa hispida | reverse complement strand
ACAACCTCATCCATCGTAACTTCAGCCACCACAATCTCCTCCACCGCAACTTTGGAGGTTCCGTCATAGGTTTCTGCATTGGCAGATACCTCAGAAGTCTCTAAGGCCAAAGTGCCTCTTCCTAACTCTTCTTCGTTCACGACTACCTCCGACACCACCACCTTTTCATTCACCACCACCGCCACTTTCTCCGTAGACAATGGTTGGTTTACAACCCCTACCTCGGGTAATCCCCCTCCTTGCTCTAGCTTGCTCAGAATGTTACCAAACACCTTCGTATAATCGCTTCTCTTCTTCTCACTCTCAGTTGAGATGGCAAGAGTTGGAACTGGTGTGCTCTCAGTGTTTTGCCCCTTCTTGAACTAAGGAGGTTTGACGGCTAAGGGGTTTCTTCGGGTTCTACCGACGATTGTCGGGATGGTGTGGGGTTGGGTAGCAAATCTGCGACTGGCAGCAAGGAATGTTGCCTCTCACATGGCGATTTGGCCATAGGAAAGGATTGAGGGTGAAGCAGAGTGTTGGGAAGCTTGGTCAGCCATGGATGATAAGTTAAGGAGGACTGGAAAAATCGCTAGGGTTTTAGGAAGAAGAAAGATTCGTATGCTGGGCACTAGGGTTTTTAGTTTGCAAAATGAGGTAAAGAGTTCACGGACGGGGAAGGGTTCCTATTTATAGATTGGGTCGTAGTGGGCCCAACGCGGTTTTCGTGGTGACAGGTCTCAAGACACTTAAAAGGCCCATCGCTCGAACTTTCCTCATTTATGAATTTTAGAAAAACGTCCTTTCGTCTGCAGAGTCCTCATTGCTTTGGGATACGAAACGATTAGACTCCTCAAAATGACAAAAAAGAATTTTCTTTAATGTTTTATTCGAATGGACGCAAGGTAAAGATTAACACAATGTATTTACCAATGCAACTACATCTCTGTAAAGGACGGGCAACAATGCATGCATCCCCACAACACACCCCTTAACTAAACACATTTCTGGAGGATCGGGCGCATGGTATTGCTACAAGCGCAACACTACCTCAACATAGTTTATTTAACCAAGGACGGACAAAGGACATATACGCGCACAACACACCCCTCGGTTTCAATGCATTTGAGTTGGATGAATGCAAAGCATATCTTGCTTGGTTCAAGATGCATCCATTATCGCCTTGCATACTAGATGTTGATTGTTTCATTTTATTTATTTTATTTTATTTTTTATCAACCCAAGTTGCTAAGACTTGCGGCAATAAATTTCTCTTTATTTCTCAATCATTCATCAATTAAGGACTAACGCATTAATTACAAAAAAGTTAAAAGAATTAAAGACAGTACAAAAATAAATGCAAAGGAAATAAATGAAGAATTAAATTCATAAAGTCAAGAAACGAATGAAATGAAGGAGTAAAGACAAAATTCAGGAATTCAATAAGACAGGAATTTAAAGAAAGCATTAAATATAGATGTGAGATATGGACCAGAAGATGCGTTTCTTTGAATGAGCGCATTCCACATCTCTGCAGGCGGTCTAGCTTGCCTGCCTAATGTTCTATGGACATTGCTTCTTTCCATTGGATCCCAGGGCTTCTGAGTTGCTGGGCAACATTCCTGGTACTCTATTTCTCAGCTCAGATGCCAACTGGCCCACTTGGATCTCCAAGTTTCGAATTGAAGACGCCTGTGCTTGCATTACTGCGTCATTTTTGTCCATATATTGTTTCAGACGGGTCACCAATGAGCTTCTAGAGGTGTTTGAAGATGAGGGTTGTTGGTTATGCGATTGCCTTGGTTGCTCGTGGTTCGAGTTATGGTGAAAAGGAGGATTTCCTTGACTGCCACTCTGATGGTTGATTGGCCCCCCTTGGTTAGGATTAGCCCAACCGAAGTTAGGATGGCTCCTCCAGCCAGGATTGTAGGTGTTGCTGAAAGGGTTGTTTTGGATGGCGCATACTTGCTGGAGATTTGAAATGGGCACATTTCCTGCTTAACATTAGCACCCTCCACAATTAACACATAAACTTATTCATCGCGGCCACTTGAGCCATGCGATAGCAGGTTTGGGCCTGAATTGTTTGGGGGATCGGCCTCCTTGATTGATTGTGCCATCGATTGAAGGGAATGAAAGGTCACCACCGGCCATCTGAGCAAGCCAGTGTTGGTTCCATTGTCTCTGTAGGACAATTGGCAACCAATTTCGGTTTCTTTCTTCGTTCGGGTGCCTCGGCCTCCATAAGCCATCATCCAACGCCAGTCCATCCCACTTGTTCTGCAGATTATGCGGTCAAGGATGACTTTTAGCCTTAAGTATACGTTTTTTGTACATAAAACCTCCTGCCATAAGAGGTTGTCAAAAACAATAGCCCCTGCGTCGATCTATTTAGGGCCGTTTATAAAAAGGTCTCCTCCAATCAAACGCAATCGGGTTATCCCGATATGCGAGCAGTTTTTTTTCAACCAATCTTCTAAAATTGCACCCAGCCCGGTGCTCAGGGTCTCATTCTTCATTTGCTCGAAGTTCAACACATCCTTTCATCGCCTTGCGTTGACGGCCGGCGGGAAGAACTTCTTCATGAATCGCTCCATCAGTTGATCCCATGATGTGATCTCGTTTGGCTCCAGTGAGTGAGCCCACCTCTTGACTTCTCCCTCAAGGTGTAAGGGAACAAATACAGTCTAATACTCTCCGAGGTAATGCCAGGTAGTGAGAAGTTGTCGCCCATTTCGACAAAGCTGGTCAAGTGAGCATGCGGATCTTCACCCTGCAGACCCCCAAATTGTCCTGCATTTTGGATCATTTGTAGCATGACCAGCTTTATTTCAAACCTTGCGTTCTCCTCAACAATAGGCCTCCAAATCTCAGGCAAAAAATCATACAGGTTGGGTGCCACATAATTCCTCAAAGGGATGTTGTGATCAGTAGCCAGGAAAACAGGATCTTGCGCTGGCCTAACAGCCTCTTGATTTACTACAGGAACCGCATTGTCACCATACTCGTTGCTTTCTTTCGCCTTATCCAAATCTGGCATGCCCATGCGTGAAAGGTATGCTTGATCTTAGGGTCGGCTTCGAATTCTGGTTCAGCACCAGTACTCATAAACCGTCAAGCTGCTCTCCGCGTTGAACAACTAGTACAACGCTGCTCTCCGCGTTGAACAACCAGTACAGCGAGATCTGTCCTGCAAAACACCACAAACACACTCAAACAACAAATTGTTAACAAATTCCAGGCAACGGCGCCATAAACTTGTCAACATAAAATTTATCTTATGTCACACAACGCATGGATGATTATAACGCAAGTTTATGATCCTCGGCAACGGCGCCATAAACTTGTCAACATAAAATTTATGCGATGATATATGATACTACTTCTAGATATGCGTTATTAACGAATGTTCTTGTAGTATGTTGTGCGTTGTCACAAGTTTCCTTGCGTTGAAACCAAGTATAATTTCACCGCAAGTTTCTCGGTGTGATCAGAGGTCGAACACAGGGATTGTTTGAGGTTATTGCGTTATGTTTGTGATATATGCTACAAGGTGTTTTTCAAATTAATAAAGGTTGTTTGTACAAGTATTTAAACATGCAATAAAGTAAAGTAAAGCGGTAAAAATGTGATAATAAAATAAATTGCGATAAAGTAAATCTAAGCTAAGATGATACAAAATACAGGTTTGATGATACAAGATACTGAGGTCAAGGCTGGCTGTGACGATTATGCAAAGATCGTGTAATGCGATGACAAGTCTTATGTGCGAATCAGAAAGAGAGAAGATAATTAATACAAATAGCGCAAGTTTCTTAATTGCGTTAAAGATATAAGTATTGTTCCGCTTTTCCCTTGGCGTCCACCTCTCAATGGTCAGCCGCATTCCCACATCTCTGTGGTGAAATAGGGACGAACGTATGAACGCAAGGTTGCTTCAATCTCTGGAAGTACTACTTACTTTAGTTAACACATTCTTTTAACCTTCTCTCGACAGATTAGAATGACATCTTCACTTCTGCTCTCACAGGTGAAGATGTCGTCTAGCATGCCTTAGCTAAACGCATTTATCTCTTTAACACAGATTAAATTACTCGTTTAATCCATATTAATTACCAAGGTATTAAGAAAACTTCATGGAGAAAACGATTAATTGAGGAACGAAAATAGATAGAAAATTGGAAATCAAAGTGATCAAGACATTCAATAAAACTATTTAAAGTCTGATACATTATTTGTGAATGAAGAGATTAAGAGAATGAAATACAATTGATGAATACATTTAGAAACAAATACAAATAAACGCCAACCAGTAGTAGGATGAGCTTCCCTAGCGTGGATGGATCGTGTAGAAGGATGAGCTTCCCTCTCAGACTTGCCCAACCAGTAGTAGGGATCTAAGCACAGAGCTTCACGGTGGGAATCTGGCAGAATCGCACTGAGACTCACCTCTCGGCCTTGTCTCTTCTCTTCCTGGATTTCTTCCGATCAGTACTCAGCTCAGCCTTTCTCTCAATCTAGCATCAATTAGCCTTCGTATCAATTATCCCCATATCAAGTATATCTTCTCTGAATTCTATGACGGTATTTATATGTGAAAAGCTTTGACTCTTGGCTTGTGGACCCCACTTAAAGGGCATGATATCTACTTTTTTCTGTATAACCAGATTATTAGTTACTCGTTGGATTTATTTGAGCCATTTACCTTTAAGTGATTTATATGAATCATTACTATTTCTTTCATGGGGTTTCTCCATTATTCATCTATTTATGTATTTTAAAAAATATAAAAACCATTTAAGTGTAAGCGCAATAAACGTGCCAAGTACTATTTTTACCCAAGGTTTTGCTACTTCAGGTTTTTTAACTGAAATGCATCAATCCCCACTATTACGGGATTCCACGTGCCCTATGCTACTCGGGTCAGAGCGTAAGCTAGTGATGCTTTCGGCTACTAGACTCTCGCCATCTAGGGTGCAGCACTCCACCGCTTCGCCTAGTAGCACGACGCTTGTATTGCTCTCCCACAACCCCATTTTCACGGTTTAGGCTGCTCCCATTTATGAAAATTCTGAAGATAGAGGAATAAATATTCCTTCTGTTATGCAATCAGACCGTCAAATCTGCACAATGGTTAGTTGTACACGTGTCACAATCCTCCGCGTTTGCATTGCTCAACTGCATCTTTCGATCGGTTGCTCGCATGCGGTGTTGTTTTTATTACCGAATTCGGTTGAGATTCAGCTCGCGATCGTCTGTCGCATTGCGCAGTCATTGCGATAAACGTCTCTTCATTGTTGATTGAGGGGCGCAATGTGACAGAGATGTGTTTTTCCGTCTCTCGTTGAGCCTTGATCGCAAGTTGTGACTTAGTTTCCTAGAAAACAGTAGTAGAAATATCCTCTTCTACCATCTTGATGATGTTAGTGGGTGTAATTGCGATAATTTATATTTATTGTATTTCTGAGCTAATTTTCATACAATCGACGCATATCTACTTTCTTTTGGCCACAATATCTGAATAAGGCAGCATAAATAACTTGTATTTCTACAAGTTATCAGTTGCATCAATTGTATGAAAATTAGCTAAGGAATACAATAATTATAAATTATCGCAAATACACCCATTAAGACCATTAAAATGGTAGAAAAGGATATTTCAAGTCTGTTTTGTAGGAAACCAAATCACTGTATGCACTCACGGCTTAAGAGAGAAAGATTAACGCATCTACATCGCATTGCGCCCATCAGTCAGAATGAATAGACGATCAACGCAATGACGGCGCAATGCGACAGTCGATTCAGAGCTGAACTTCAACCGCATGCGGTAATGAAAGCAACACCGCATGCAGGCACACGATCGAAGATGCAAATGAGCAGCGCAATCACGGAGGATTTTGACACGTGTACAACTAACCGTTGTGCATTTTCAACGAACTGATTGCATAACAGAAGGAATATTTATTCCACCATTTTCGGACTTTTCATAACAATAAAGTGGGGACCACAAGTCAGAGAGTCAATGCCTTCAGCCTATAAATACCTTCAAAGAATTCACTGAAAGATATACTTGATACGGGGGATAATTGATACAAGGCTATTGAGAGAGAGCTGATCTGAGTGCTGATCGGAGAAAATCTGGGAAAAGAAGAGACAAAGCTGAGAGGTGAGTCTCAGTGTAATTCTGCCAAATCCCTACCGAGAAGCTTTGTACTTAGATCCCTTCTACCGGTTGAGCAAGCCTGAGAGGGAAGTTCATCCTTCCATTCACTCCATCAATGCAGGCAAGCAATTCTCCATTCCAGATCTGTGCTAAGACATTGGTGCTTATTTGTATTTGTTTCTAATTCTCATTCATCAATTGTATTTCACTTTCTTAATCTCTTCATTCACAACCATGTATCAGACGCTAAATAGTATTATTGAATGTCTCGATCATTTCCGTTTCCACTTCTCTGTCTATTTCTGTTCCTCCATAAATCATTTTCTCCATGATGTTTTCTTAATCCCTTGGTGATTAATATGAATTAAACAAGTAACTTAATCTTTGGTAAAGAAATAAATATGTTTAACTAAAGCATGCTAGACGGCATCTTCACCTGTGAGAGCAGAAGTGAAGATGCCATTCTGATCTGTCGAGAGAAGGTTAGAAGAATGCGTTAACTAAAGCAAGAAATACTTTTAGAGATGGAAGCAACCTTGCATTCATTACGTTTGTCCCTGTTTCACCACAGAGATGTGGGAACGCGACCGATCACCAAGAGGTATACGCCAAGGGAAAAGTGGAACCGTACTTATGCCTTTAATGCAATTAAGGAACTTGCGATGTTTGTACTAATTATCTTTTCTCTTTCTGTTCCACACATAAGACTTCCCACCGCACAACATGATCTTTGTATATTCTTCACAGTCAGCCTCAACCTCGATATCTTGTATCATGTAACCTGTATCTTGTATCATCATAGCTTAGATTTATTTTATCACAATTTACTTTATTACTGCATTTTTATCGCTTACCTTTACTTTATCACATTTTCAAATACCTGTACACACAACCTTTTTATAAATTGAAAAACCCCTAGTTGCATATATCACAAATATAATGCAATAACCTAAAATAAACCTTGTGTTCGACCTCGGATCACACCGAGAAACTTATAGTGAAATTATACTTTGTTTCAACGCAAGGAAACTTGTGACAATGCACAGCATACTACAAGAGCATACATTGATAACGCATATCTAGAAGTAGTATCACATATCATCGCAATCATCCATGCGTGGTCTTGAACCTTGCTTGCATCATTGTATAGTTTATGTCACAACAAGTTTATAGCATGGACTTGTAGCTTAGCACAATTTTTGCATGTCAAGTTTATGGCATCGTTGCCGAGGAACTAGTAACGGGGACATAAGCTTGTATGATGAACTTTAAAATTTGCGTTTCAAGTTAATAAGTTTATGGCACCGTTGTCGGGGAACTGGTAACGGGGACATAAGCTTGTATGATGATCTTTAAAATTTTCGTTTCAAGTTAACAGTGATGAGAAAAAGAAAAGTAATTTTGGAGGATGAAGAAGAGCAGTCCGCATCCGGTCCTAAGGGTGCAACGCATAAGATCTGCTCAAGGCATATAGCGTTAGAGAAGGAATTGGAACAATATCAGCCCGCAAGGTAGGGGCGAAGGAAGTCAGCTCTCCAAAGAGAATTGGAAAATGAATTAAGGGAGCTAGCGTGGGAAGCCAAAGCACATGAGGCGGGCAAGCGCAAGGTAACTGACCGGTTACTAAAAGACAAAGGCAGGAGCGCTAGTTTAGTGACATTTCTTGTAGAGAAGGGCTTCTTCCCCGAACGCAACCCATTGCCGGCATATATAACCGAAACTGTGGAAGCAATGGGCTGGGGTCAGCTATGCGTTGAGCATACAAGAATTTGGCTCAACCTTGTCTGCCAATTTTACAGTGACTTTGATAATGAGAGAAGTACGACATTCATTGATGCCGTTTTTAGTGCGCTTCTCAGCTGATAAGATTAAAGAAGTGTTCATTTCACGAGTAACCCAGACGCAGAGGGAAATCGCATCTTGGAACACCAACTCCGAGCCAAGTAGAGGATGCGTTAAGAGTAGTTGCCAAACCTAGAAGCAAATGGCAAACATCAAGAACTGGAGTAAAAATCTTAGCTTCTAGGAACCTGAAACCAGACGCGAACTTGTGGTATTATTTGATTAAGAAAAGCATCATGCTATAACGCATGATGAGACATTGTCAAGAGAACGCGTCCTGGCCACTTGCTATCATGCAACGCATTCCTTTAGATGTAGGGAGGATAATAAGGGACCAGATCAAAGCCATTAAAGCCAAACCACGTGACAACTTTATTTCCCTTGGTTGATCTGCGCGTTGTGTGAACGCAGAGCATCCTCTAGGGGATGATTGATAACAGACAGAAATGAATGCACGTTATCATAGTGTTAAAGTCTTAAACAATGTTGGATTGCGTTGATGAATATGTTAACTTGTGTCCATTAAGCACCAATTTCATAATATTGTGGTCGCATGTGTTCAACACTTAGAACAGTTGATCTTTGTATTTTTGTGCAGAATATGCGTTAACGCAATCAAGAATTGCGATCATAGAAATCATTGGTCGACACGTAACTTCACCCGAAGGCTTTGCATTGATCGTGCTCGCAAACATTCGCCCAAGAAGGATCGCCGCAGCTTGTCAGTGCAACGTGTGGTGGCACATTGGGTGAAAGGCCAATTGTGTGATGGGACAGAAAGCTTGATGAGAGTCGAATCCAAATTAAGTTGACAACCGATAACGGTCACAAAGTACATTCAGCTTTTTCGGTGACAATTATTCGGCACATCAGTCAGGAATTAAAGTATCCCATCTGTACAACCAGGAGAGAGAAGCTGCCTTCACCATGTACTCTATAAATACCAAGGAATTCTTCAGAGAAGGGTTCAGCAGTTAAGATTTCAATACTTCAGTTCGCACGCTTTTGTTCTTAGTTTTCTTTCATTTAAGGCGGATGCGAGGGGGAAGTTGTGTCGGCAGATTGTTCCAGTAAGCTTGGGAGAGCGTCGAGAGCTTCAAGGACAAAAGAGAGGGCTGACGTCCTTTGCCCCGAAAAGCGGGAAAAAAACAAAAAAAATCCCTTTTTTTTTTTTGTTCGAACCATAATAGAGATTTCAGTGTAAAAGCCTCGGTCAGTAAGGAATTGCTACCAGGCTCTCTACCTTCAACTTCCATTGTAATTTTGTACTCAACTCATTTATAAAAAATGGAATTTCCTTATCTATATTTGTTCACTCTCTATTATTCACGCATGAGTAGCTAAATCAGTTTAATAGGTTGAGAAACATTTAGCTAGCATAATTAGGGATTTTTCATTCTTTGCGATTATCTTGTTTTATGTATGCTTCATTCGTCCATTAAAGATACTCTAGAGGGTAGTCTAAGGACAAGATCTAGACTTGGGAAGGTCAGGTTAGAATCTAGACTTGGAAGAGCCAGATTAGAACGCATAAACAAGAGATAGGCGCTTAGGAATAAGCATTATTTGTTATTCACGCATCGCATGCATCCTAGAGATAGGATATGATTGTATACGGTCACCTTGCTTTCATGCATTTTGCATCAACGCATAGGACAAGGGTAGAGACTTAGGAATAAGCTCTATGGACACTTTTGCATTCAACACATGCATCCTAGATTTAGAAGCATCACATTTACATTGGAAAATGATTTGTTGTGTATGGTTGTAACATGATCGCATAGTCTGACTCATTCCCAGGTAACGCTTGCTAAATATTTTCTCAACCCGTTCATCGCATACTCATTGCATCTATCACACAATTGCCTTTCTCAAATCTTTCGCATTTATTTATTTTCATCAATGCAAACAACAAACCAAAATAATCAATTTATTTACTCGGTTACCGCAATGTTTTCATAAAAATTACCTATGCAATTTTTTTCGCAAGTCCCTTTGTTCGACCCTAGACTTACCAGGAAACTCAGAGGAATTTACACTTGTATTCCGCTGGGGAAACTTGAGTGCACAACAAAATTTCATAAACGCATAGCATCCACATTTCCACTTCATAAAATCAAGCATCAAATTTTTGGCATCGTGGGGACTTCGGCAAGATAGAGTGCTAACGGAAATGGAGCACTAAATGATAATAATGTCATGGCGAATCCAATTCTATTGGAAAACAATCGCAATAGACCCATTAGGGACTATGCATCGCCAAACCTCTATGATTTCTCTCCGGGAATCATGAGGCTTGCCCTCGATGAAAGCAGATTCGAAATGAAACCGGTGATGCTGCAAATAATCCAGACTGCAGGTCAATTCGGAGAAATGCGTGGCGAAGACCCGCACGCTCACCTCCGAAGTTTTATTGAAATCTGCAATACTTTTGTATTCTCGAACATCTCTGCCAAAGAAGTTTGACTAACGTTGTTCCCATTTTCTCTCTATGATCAGGCTAGGAAATAGGCGTATTCTCTCGAACCGGGAGAGATCACTTCTTGGGAATAGGTAGTGGAGAAATTTATTAAGAAGTATTTTCCACCCACCAAGAACGCCAGACGAAGGAAACTTATTAAAAATTTTGAACAAGACATGAACGAATCGCTCAGCGATGCTTGGGCGAGGTTTAAGAGGTTGGTTCGAGACTGTCTACACAATGGGTTGCCAGACTGCCTTCAAATGGAGATTTTCTATCAAGGTTTGAATCTTGCTTCTCTGGTGGCCTGCTTGATAAAACGTATCATGAGGCAAAGAATATCTTGGATCGCATCTCTAAGAACCATGAAGATTGAAGAGAGAGTGACCAGAGATTGAGACTCAAAGACACTGATGCAAACAACAGTACTATTGCTTCATTACAAAACCAGATAACCGCAATAATGAATTTAATCCAAGGAATTGCGATCAATAGCCCAACACCACAAATTGGGCAAATCAACGCAATCATTCAAAACACTGCAAGGTGTGCGACTTGCGGTGATAGGCATGCGATGGAAGTTTGCCCAAAAAATCCACAATCTGTATACTTTGTGAAAAAACAATCCCTTTTCAAACACCTACAACCCCGGGTGGAGGAACCACCCCAACTTTGCTTGGAAGAATCAACAACAAAATTTCCAACCTGTGGTGCAGAAAGAAGGGCCACCAGGATTCTTTCCACGCAACAACGGTCAACCAAGCAATCAAGCAAGTAGCTCACAACCACCGTAATCCTCTTTTTTGGAGAGCCTATTAAAGCAATACATAGAGAAAAACGAGACCGTCCTTCAAAGTCAGGCCACGTCCATCCACAATCTTAAATTACAGATGGGCTAAATTGCGAGTGAGTTGAAGAGTAAACCGCAAGGGGCTCTGCCAAGTTCAACTGAACTTCCACGCAACCCGGGGGAATCAGGTAAAGAGCAATGTCAGGTTGTGACATTGCGCAGTGAGAAGATTATAGAGGGAGAAAAGAAGGAGCTTAGTAGAACAACATCCATTGCGGTTGAACCTGAGATTGCGGTGATGCAAGAAGAAGAAAGAGAAAAAGAAGCAGTGGAATCGGAGGTTGCATCGACCTCGAAGCCAACTGAAATGGGAATCGTGAAAGTTCAGTTACCACCTTTCCCACAGAGACTAAGGAAGAAAAAGAATGAAGAGGTATAGTACCAACGCTTCATATCTATGTTAAAGCAATTACATGTTAATATTCCTTTCAGTGAAGTGATTGAGGAAATGCCTGCCTACGTCAAGTTTCTGAAGGATATGGTAACTAAGAAGAGGGGAGCTGAAAAATTTGCCACGGTGGCGTTAACGCAAAGTTCCAAATCAATAATTCCACCAAAGATGAACGATCCTGGGAGCTTTACCATTCCTTGCTCTATAGGAGAACTTTACATCGGGCAAGCCCTGTGTGGCTTAGGAGCCAGCATAAATTTAATGCCTCTGTCAATCTTTAGACAGCTAAATGTGGGGCAACTTGTGCCCACATCAGTCACTCTCTAACTGGCCGACAAATCTCTGATTCATCCAGAAGGAAAGGTAAAGGATGTGTTGATAACAATTGACAAATTTATCCTGCCAGCTGACTTCATCATTTTAGACTATGAGGCCGACAAAGATGTGCCCATCATTCTGAGGCGGCCTTTTTTATCTACGCGTCGTGCCCAAATTGATGTGCATAAAGGGGAAATCACTTTAAGTATCAACAGACAGAAGCTCAAGTTTAATATAATTCATGCCATGAAGTTTCCAAATGAAGAAGACCTGCAAGATTCTGATGATGACCTGAGTTTGATTGAAGAAGAAAAGATTGAAGAAGAGTATAAAGAAGAGGATGCCAGCGCATCTGTTGCTGCCTGTAATGTGATCATAACAAAAACAAATAAGGAAGAAGAAATGATCGCAAAGCAAGAAGTAGAGCCAACAGAAGAAAGAAAAACAACGCAACCTTCCCTAGTGGAGCCACCAACACTTGAATTGAAGACCCTACCAACCCAATTGAAGTATGCATTTTTGGGGCAGAATGAGAAGCTGCCAGTTATAATTTCCTCTACGCTCAATGAAGATCAGGAGAATGCGTTGATTTGTATTCTCAAGAAACATGTGCGAGCAATTTGCTGGATGGTCGCTGACATTAGAGGAATTAGCCCTACGTACTGCATGCACTGCATTCTTCTTGAAGATGACCACAAAACGACAATTGAACATCAACGTAGACTCAACCCTGCGATGAAGGAGGCCGTCAAGAAAGAGATTATCAAATGGCTAGATGTGGGCATTATCTATCCTATAGTAGATAGCACGTGGGTTAGCCCCATGTAATGTGTGTCGAAGAAGGGCGGAATGACGGTAGTACCGAATGAGAACAACGAATTAATACCGCAAAGGACCATCACTTGATGGCACATATGGATGGACTACCGCAAACTGAATGCGGCCACAAAGAAAAATCATTTCCCTCTGCCATTCATCGATCAAATGCTAGACCGACTAGCAGGGTATGATTTTTACTGCTTCTTGGATGGTTATGTCGAATACAATCAAATCATGATAGCTTCTGAGGATCAAGACAAGACCATATTCACCTGCCCATATGGGACGTTTGCTTTTCGCCACATGCCGTTTGGCCTCTGCAATGCCCCAAGCACGTTCCAAAGGTGCATGATGGCGATCCTTTCAGATTATCTTGTGGAAATATTTATGGATGACTTCTCCATTTATGGGAACACTTATGAAGTCTGCCTAGCCAACTTAGAGAAGATTCTAAAGAGATGTGAAGAGACGAATCTGGTGCTCAATTGGGAAAATTTTCATTTCATGGTGAAGAATGGCATAGTGTTGGGACATAAGGTCTCCTGGGATGAGTTGGAGGTGGACAAAGCAAAGATTGAAACAATTGAAAAACTTCCACCTCCAACCAGCGTGAAGGTTGTGCGAAGCTTCTTGGGGCACGCTGGATTCTACAGACGATTTGTCAAAGACTTTTCTAAGATAGCACGACCATTGTTTGCATTGTTAGAGGCGGACAGAAAATTTGAGTTTGACAACAACTGCCTCAACGCATTCAGAGTTTTGAAAGACGCGCTGATTACCACACCCGTGTTGATTGCGCCGGACTAGACACTGCCATTTGAAATCATGTGCGACGCAAGCGGGTATGCAATAGAGCAGCTTTAGCGCAAAAGAGAAAAACAATTTTGCATCCCATCGCATATGTGAGTAAAATA
The DNA here is from genome assembly GCF_009727055.1 of Benincasa hispida. Lineage (NCBI taxonomy): Eukaryota > Viridiplantae > Streptophyta > Magnoliopsida > Cucurbitales > Cucurbitaceae > Benincasa > Benincasa hispida. Next base: position 24,382,822 of record NC_052351.1, on the reverse strand, counting down.
TTAAACCTTGCTAAAACAAATTATACCACCACAGAGAAAGAACTCCTGGCAGTGATTTTTGCATTGGAAAATTTCAGGCATATCTATTGGGAACAAAGGTACTCATCCACATCGATCACTCGGCGATCAAATAATTAATGACAAAGAAGGATGCAAAGCCGAGGTTGATCAGATAGGTTATCCTCCTTCAAGAATTTGATATGGAAATAATTGACCGGAAGGGGACAGAGAATCAAGTTGTGGATCACTTGTCCAGACTGGAAAATCCTGAGGTAGACCGCAATGAGTCTGAGGTGAGTGTCGTATTCCTAGATGAGCAGCTATTCCATATAGAAGAATTGCCCTGGTATGTAGACATAGTCAATTATTTGGTTTGCGAACAATTCCCTGAAGATTACACCTATCACCAACAGAAAAAGCTCAAGCACGAATGCAAACATTATTATTGGGATGAGCCGAATTTATATAAAAGAGGTGCAGACCAGATTTTTCGATTATGCGTACCAAATGCTGCTCAATAACGCATATTGTCACAATGTCACGACTGGACACTTTGGAGGGTAGCGCACCGTAGCCAAAGTTTTGCAAAGTGGAATCTTTTGGCCTACATTATTCAAGGATGCGGCTGACTATGCAATGAAATGTGATCAGTGCCAACGCACAGGTAACATTTCATGGAAAAACGTAATGCCAATGGAGCTTGAATTATTTAACGTATGGGGGATTGATTTCATGGGACCATTCCCTCCCTTGGGTGGTAAGTGTTACATTTTATTAGCTGTCGATTATGTCTCCAAGTGGGTAGAGGCAATAGCATGTGCTGCAAGCGATGCGGCAGTAGTCTCCCAGTTCCTGAAGAAAAATATTTTCACTCGTTTTTGGCACTCCTCGTGCCATCATAAGTGATGAAGGATCCCACTTTGTCAATCGCAATATCAAGGAGCTGCTGTGCAAGTACAACATCCTCCACAAAGTGGCCACCGCATACCATCCGCAAACGAATGGTCAGGCTGAAGTGTCCAATCAAGAAATTAAGCTGATACTTGAGAAGGTAGTAAAGCCTTCACAGAAAGATTGGGCAATGAAGCTCGACGATGCATTATGGGCATACCGGACCGCATTCAAAACACTAATAGGTATGTCCCCGTATGTGTTAGTATTTGGTAAGGCGTGTCTTTGGAGCTGGAGTATAAGGCACTGTGGGCGGTAAAGAAGCTGAATTTTGATTGAAGAAAGTAGGAGAAGCACGAAAAATGCAGCTAGTCGAGTTAGAAGAATGGAGGATCAATGCATATGAGAATGAGAAGATTTATAAGGAGCGCACCAAGTGCTGGCATGACAAACGCATATGCGGTAAGAACCTCCAAGTCGGGCAAAAGGTCTTACTCTTCAATTCAAGACTACGGCTCTTTCCGAGAAAATTAAAATCACGCTGGTTCGGTCCCTTCATCATCAAAGAAATATTTCCACATGGTGCGGTGGAGCTAATCACTGAGGATGGCAACTGGACATTTAAAGTTAATGGACAGTGAGTTAAAGCATATTGCGGAGGTGATTTTCAGCCAGAAAAAGCCTTCGTGAAGCTGAAAAACCCGGACTACCCCTTACTTAACTCTTGAACACTTATCCTTTCATCACTTTACTATTATTTAAGCTATCTGCATCTTACTTATTTTCCCTTCTATAAAAAAATTTAAAAAAAAAAAGAATTTATTGTTTTTCTTTAAATCATTTGACCCTCTCTTTGTTTGTTACAACGATTAAGGCACAGGATTGCAGAGATGTTACATGAAGACGCAAATTATCTCATTCTATCACCACAATCCACAGAAGATAGATCGCTGTAAGGATGGATGCGTCAATACACAATGCGGGCAACATCACAAAATTTGCGGGTGTACTCTTCCTTATCTTTATTTCAAATTTTGTGCTATCACGTTGCATTTTAGTTTTAAAAGTTTTAACACCGCATCCTCTTTGATCACCACAATCATTTGACATAGATAAATTTAGTAAGTTACCGCATGCTGTCTCTTTGCCCAGTATGATTTCAATGATGAAAAGTACGCTTCTATGTCTTTCATATATACTCGAGTCAACTTAATCTTAAGATAGTCACCTCATAAATATTTCTAGAAGTTAGAGGTTTGCTAGCTTTCTTTCAAACTCTCTATACAACGCATTCTAGAACATCGCATGACTTATTTTCATCTTTTGGCAATGAGGACATTACCACATTTTAAATTTCGGGGTGAGGTATTTATTTTTTACTTTTCTATTTTCTAAAAAAAAATTGAGAATAATAAGTCCACTATCAACGTAATGGGAAACCCATGTTGATAAGAGTTAAGTTGTGAAAGGCACTTACCCGTAGTTAAATGTCTGCATGACACACGTGGGGACAAGCTAAAACGAAAATAAGTCACCAGGATCAACGCATAAATAAATGACCACAACTCCACTGCCAAATAGGTATGAGTTTAGTCTGAGGAAGAGTGCATTGCTCGTAGTTAGATGTCCGCATGACACTGTGGGGGCAGGCCAAAATGAAGGCAATTCACTTGGATCAGCGCAAGGTCAGAAAAGAAATATATCAATGAAGAAAATTTTTTGTGCAAAGATAAAATCATTTGACTCCCCGATAGAAAATTTTCCTTTTGAAATAAATCATGCGATGTTTCGGAATTCAGTAAAGTCCTTTTCAAAGTTAAGCTTGCAGTCTCTAGGTCTTAGAAATATTTTAAGAAGAGACTTGAATAAAACTTAAGAAAATTCTGGTATATAGGATTTGAACGGAGTATTCTTGAGAAATCTAGGAAAAGAACATTGCGGTTGACTTGCTAAAGGAATCTTTAGCTTATGCTTGAGGACAAACATTGTTTAAATTTGGGGGTGTGATAACGAGCAGAAATGCACGTTATCATAGTGCTAAAGTCTTAAATAATGTTGGATTACGTTGATGAAATATGTTAACTTGCGTCCATTAAGCACCAATTTCATAATATTGCGGTCACATGTGTTCAGCGCATTAGAACAGTTGATCTTTGTATTTTTGTGCAGAATATGCATTAATGCAATGCAAGAATTGTGATCATAGGAAATCATTGGTCGAGTGCAACTTCACCGCAAGGCTTTGCGTTGATCGTGCTCGCAAACATTCGCTCAAGAAGGATCACCGCAACTTGGTCAGCGCAACATGGTGGGTGCATCTGGGTGAAAGGCCAATTAAGTGCGATGGGACAGAAAGCTGATGATAGTCAAATCCAAATTAAGTTGACAGTCGATAACGGTCACAAAGTACATTCAGCTTTTTCGGTGACAATTATTCAGCACATCAGTCAGGAATTAAAGTTGTCCCATTTGTACAACTAGGAGAGAAAAGCTGCCTTTCACCATGGATGCTTTATAAATACCAAGGGTATTCTTCAGAGAAAGGGTTCAGCAGTTAGAGATTTCATACTTTAGTTCACACGCTTTTGTTCTTAGTTTTCTTTCATTTTAAGGCGAACACGATGGAGGAAATTTTTCCGATAGATCGTTCCGGTAAGCTTAGGAGAGCGCCGAGAGCTTCAAGGACAAAGAGAAGGACGACGCCTGTCGAAACGGGAATATCTTTAGAACAGAATAGAGATTTCAGTGTAAAAGCCTCGGTCAGCAAGGAATTGCTACCAGGCTCTCTACCTTCAGCTTCTATTGTCATTTTTTTCTCAACTCATTTATAAAAAATGGAATTTCCTTCTCTATATTTGTTCACTCTCTGTTATTCACGCATGAGTAGCTAAATCAGTTGAATGGGTTGAGAAGCATATAGCTAGCACAACTAGGGAATCTTCATTCTTTGTGATTATGTTGTTTTATGTATGCTTCATTCGTCCATTAGAGATTCTAGGGAGGGTAGTCTAATGACAAGATCTAGACTTGGGAAGGTCAGGTTAGAATCTAGACTCGTAAGAGCCAGATTAGAATGCATAAACAAGAGATAGGCGCTTAGGAATGAGCACTATTTGTTATTAACGCATCGCATGAATCCTAGAGATAGGATATGATTGTATGCGGTCACCTTGCTTTCATGCATTTTGCATCAATGCATAGGAAAGAAGTAGAGACTTAGGAATAAGCTCTATGGACACTTTTGCATTCAACACATGCGCCTTAGACTTAGGAGCATCGCATTTACATTGGAAAATGACTTGTTGTGTATGGTTGTAACATGATCGCATAGTCTGAGGCATTCCCAAGTAACGCTAGCTAAATATTTTCTCAAACCGTTCATCGCATACTCATTGCACCTATCACACAACTGCCTTTTCTCAAATCTGCCGCATTTATTTATTTTCATCAACGCAAACAACAAACCCAAACAATCAATTTATTTACTTGGTTACCACAAGGTTTTCATAAAAATTACTAACAAGTCCTTATGTTCGACCCTGGACTTATCAGGAAACTCAGAGGAATTTACACTTGGATTCTGCTGGGGAAACTTGAGTGCACAACACAATTTCATCAACACATAGCATCCACATTTCCACTTCATAAAATCAAGCATCAATGATTATGAGGAAATCGATGGTCTGATGGATATCAAGTTGACCAGGCATCTGCTTCGCGATTCGCCGCACCAGCCTGCCCTACCTCGCAAAGATGCGACAGCCAGACCTCGACCCTCCAAACGCACCCCCAAAGAAAGACGCGTCCAGGTGATTGAACACAGCGATGAAGCTTTGGAGAATGAAGATTATGAAGTAGAGCTTGCATTTACTGATGAAGAAGCGCGGCCAGACCTAAACATCCCTCTCCAAAATTCACCATTGGCCCCGTAAGAAGGGAGTCTTGATCTAACGCACCATAAGCCTACCGATGTAGATCAAGAAATCCCTAGTCCCCTTCCTTCGCCCTTACCAACTCCAATTCCAGCTTTTGTGCCGCCTCCAATAATTTTTTAACCAACTGGGTTAGGGTCAAGTAATGTAGGAAATATTGAAGACCCAGTTGAGAGAACTGGAGAGCCAACAACGCCACAATAACGCACTGATATTGACGAGTTGAAAACTTTCATTAGTGATCAACTCAGACCACTGACCGCGTCCACTGAAAGTCTTCAACAACAAAATAGGGTTCTAAGGGATTACTTGTGGTAGCAAACAAGAAGAATGCAAGACTAGTTTATCTACACAATGCAGTATATTAATCAGGTCTTGGTCGGAATGTTTGCCCCGCCACCGCTACCTGCTCACCTTAGGAACCCTTTGCGATTTATGGATAAAGACCCTGCAGAAGAACGCAGGGATGGCGCGCCAGCACAATAAGTTTTGGGGTGTTGGTTACTTTTTACTTTGTTTTATTTATTAATCTTTTGTATTTGTTTGCTTTGTTCGTTTATTCCATTAGTTATCTAATGAAAATGAATGAAATTTCTATCATTTTTTTTATCCTTGTGTTTGTCCATAGCATACTTTTTTAGTTCTTTAGCTATCTTTCTAGTCTTGTGTATTGCTTTACCTCAATGATATTAGCAATATGAAATTTATAAGTACAGAGTAGGCGTTAGGAAAATCAACAAAGCCTGAACTTTTCTAAAAAGACTACATGTTTTCTTTCTAACGCATGCAAGCTTTAAATCAAAACTCCTTTCGAAACTCTCAAAGCCTTTTCGAAATCTTGTTTCTCTTTTAGCAATGAGGATTTAGCTGATCTCCAAATTTGGGGATGAGGAAAATTCGAGTTAAGATGCATTAATCGAGTACATCAAAAAGAAAGGAAACAAAATAGAAAATTGTTAAACGCAACTCCTCTGTCATTACTCTAAAAGAAAAACCTCAAAGTGGCATGAGTTAAAAAGTTGGAACAAGCACTTAGCCGTAGTTAGATGCTCGCATGACACTCGTGGGGGAAGGCCAAAACGAAGTTAAGTCTCCTAGACCAAAGTTTAAAGAAGATGTATTTTGAAACGCATGAATGCTAGATATGAATTTAGTTGTGAAGGGCTCTCACCCGTAGTTGGATGCTCGCATGACACCCGTGGGGGCAAGCCAAAACGAAAGTGGGACACCTGGAACAACGCATGGGTAATCGAAAATTTATACTTTTTCTTTTTAACCGGCATCTATTTTAAAAAAGCATCTAATGCATTGCTGGTTTAGAAAAAATGGGAATGTTTTGAGAAATGAAAGGAATTGTTGACGAAAAGCTTGTTGCACCTGAAATAAAACATTTGTTCTTTCAGAAAAGAATCAACCTACATGTCATTTTCCAAACTCCAGTCTCAAGCTTATAAGTGAATATGATGAGAGGTGAACACTGCACACTAAAGACAAGAGAGATAAAAAATAATTATTTATGGAATGCTTGAGAACAAGTATTGTTCAAATTTAGGGGTGTGATAACTTGTAGAAATATAAGTTATTGTGGCTTAAAAGTTGGAAGAATTAGGGTCTTTAATGATAAAATCTCATCATTGTTAGAAGAAACACATGGAATTACTCGAACACTATCAAACTCATGCAAAAGAATGTTTATTGCTAAAGTACTGCGGCACTAACGCATGATATTGCAGGATCTCAACAAGAGGCTAAGCATGATTAAAAAAAAGTGTCGCAAGCAAAGTCTAATGCATGGGGCATGCGTCAGAGGGATTCAACGCAAGGAAGATTCATTAATTTAGGATGTTTGTGTCAAATCACCACTTGCAAGCATGGGCACCTGCAACGGGCAGTGTCTAAAAAGCATCTGAGTGTCAGGCGGCTGACCAGAGTATGGAATTTAATGTTGCCCATCATCAAGTTGGAGAAGACCGACGCCTATAAATAGAAGAAATCCCACCGAGTTAGAAGTTCTCAACTCTTAGTTTTTAGTCTCAGTTTTAGCTTAGTCTTAGTTTTAGATCTTTAGAGCTGTGCTGTGGTGTCGAGAAGAACAAGAGGGAAGAGAACCACCATCATCGCCGATCAAGGAGCGAAGGAAGCCGAGCTCGAGAGAGACACTTCTTCCAATTCTTCCACAAGTGGTTGTACATAACTAGAATTGAGCCAAAGAGGACAAGAGATTGTACTCTGCGACTTGACTCATTTCATTTCATCTTACTTATCACTTTCATCTTTTCATTTGATTAAGTATTGGTTTTGTAAAGGCAATCAGTTTCTTTATAAATTCACATATTTTATTTATCATACTTTGCCATGGTTTATTTCTTGTTTATGTTGGATGCATCTATACTTCATGCAAAATTTCATTTTGAACGCTTAAGCCAACTAAATCAATTGGTAAAAGTATCTTTAGCTTAAACTATTCGAGAGAATAAGTAAGCCAGCATCAAGTTAGAATGCCTAGTACATCTAGAGATAGACGCACTGGTGTTTTATTGCATCCTGTGTTTGACGCATACATCCTAGAGATAGGTATTGTATGATATTCGCATTGAGAAGTGTCGAATAGAGTCTAACAGATAAACAGAGATAAACAAGGCATCTCATTCGCATCATATTCTTGTTCGTGTACATCCAACTTAGATCGACACATATCACTTGCATCAAACTCCATTTTCACACGACCCATCATTCTCTACTTTACCCTTTTGTATCTTCTTGCACACACACACATCACCTTAGTGTAAATAACTCATTTCTCCATACACATAGGATATCTTTACAACAGTTACAATGCAAGGTCTGCGTTAGCTTTAATCTGAATCCCTGAGTTCGACCCTGGACTTACCAAGAACCTAAGTTGGATTTATACTTAGATCTGATTTAGGAAAACTTGAACGTCAATAGAGGAGTGTCATGCATTCTGTTACACATCACTAACGCATCAATGCATCATCAACGCATCAACGCATCATTCATATTTATACTTATTTTTTCAATTATTTTATACAATACACTCCTAAGCTCGAATCACGAAATCAACGAACAGTCGTATTCAGTTCCTCTATCACTACGAAATCTCTTTTCTTTTAAATTGGCTTCTATTTCAGTCACAAACAATTTGAACATGTCAAAAGCATCACTTTTATTTTTCAGCAGATATATGAAGGTAAAGTTAGAGCAATCATCAATAAAAGTAATAAAATATCTTTTACTATACCTAGTCAAGGCACCATCAAGTTATCATAAGTCTGAATGAATCAAATCTAGAGGCTCAGATTCCCTAAATTCAGATTTATGTGGAGTCTTAATTATTTTAGCCTAACTACAATATTCACATTTTCCAAAGTCATTCATGGATAACATAGGAATCATTTCCAATCTAGTCATGACTAATTATTCGTTTATTAACATGATGAAGCCTAGCATGCCAAACATTTAAAGAACATAGGATATAAGCAGAAGATTGAGTGTTATTCATGTCAAGGTTTAGTTTGAACATCCCATCAGTTACATAACCCTTTCCTACAAAGACATTATTTTTTGTGAGGGTATATATGTCAACCCCTAAGGTTTGAATGAAGCCAGCTGGTTGAGGAGATAAGCTGATGAGACCAGATTCTTCCTTATTTCTAGAGTGTGCAGAACTTCCTTCGGAGGGATAGTCTTTCCAGAAGTAAACTTCAGCTCTACCTCACCGGTTCCAACAACTATTGTTGAGTGGTGATCACCCAACCATATATTTTTATCCTTAGCTTCCAAATACGATTTAAGTAAACTACGATCATGACAGACATGACGCGTAGCGCCAGTGTCTAGCCACCACCCTTCAGAACCCCTAATCACATTTACTTCTATGATTATGGCACTTAATTCTTCTTCAATCAAGTTCGCCCGCACTGGCACAAGTGCAGGAAGACGCATGTTCTTATAGTTCCTAACCATATGCCCAAGCTTGTTACAGTTGAAGAAAATAAATTATATCGTTTCTCTTGAGGGGGATTTCTTATTCTTTTGATTTTTCTGGTTGTTAGATTCGCGATTCTGAACTTTCATCTTGTTTCCCTTTGACTTTAGTCCAGGTTTTTGAATAGTAGAGGCAAACTTTCTTGGTACTATGTTTACTTCCTCCCTCTAGTCCTGCTTTCGGACTTCCTCCTCAATCTTCAGGCGTGTTATCAGGCTTTCTAAGAAATTCCTTGGTTTTATGCCTCAATGTGTTTTTAAAGTCCTTCCACATAGGGATAACTTATCAATAATAACAATAACTTGAAATTTCTCATTTAGAGGCATACCTTCGTTGATGATTTCGTGTGCAATCTTTTGTAATTCATGGGATTGAGCCTCCACATATGTTTCTTCTGTCATTTAAAACTTCAAATAATGGCTGACGACATACTTTTTCGAACCGGCCTCTTCGGTGTCATATTTTTTTGCAAGGCATCTCAAAAATCTTTTGTTGTGGTCATCGTGTTGTAATAATCATACAAATCATCAATTAAACCATTTAAAATAAAATTTTTGCAGAGAAATCATTTTCTTCCCAAACAGCAACATCTTTAATCTAATGTTCGGTCAGATCTATTTGTGGAACAATTGGCTTCTCTGTGGTGCAGGCAGCAATAACTTTCTTCACAGTGAGGAAGAACAATATCTTTTGCTTCCAAAGTTTGAAGTGTGCCTCTTCGAAACGAAAAGGGAAGCCAAGATCGGTGGATAGACCATCGTTCTGTGTTGGTATGACCGCAGGAAATTGAAAACGACTTAAAATTGTTGAAACAAAAACCTGACGAAACGCAATACGAACGGAGGCTTTGGTGAACCGTGATAAGAATAGAGGGTCTGGTGAATTATGACAGGAACAGAGGTGATGGAATCAATAGCAATGAACAAAAAACTTACAAAATAGAAACTCGTGAAAAGAAGACTGAGTCACAGATCTTGCTTTCTTTAAGACGTTTCGCGGCTCTCCCTGGTATGTAATTAGTTTGTAGAGGATGCCACGCCGTCCCCAGGATAAAATAGCCCAGATAAAAATTTGTCTCGTTTGGAACTGTACCGAAAGTCTATCGAAATTCTCGCACTCCTCTAGACTGATGTGCTCAAAAAATGTGAAGAGAAAGGAGAATAAAAGTAGGGAGGGAAGAAATACGATTTCTGGTTTCTGCCTTCCTTCTGAAGCACTGAAGGCAATTTATAAGCCTTGAGAGTGCGCCAAGAATGGGTAACATGCATACGTACGAACAGAGCGGACCATTCTAATGGAACGACAAACTTGAAAAACCACGAAAAATTCCGACAACTGAAAAGAACGAATGATTTAAGGAAAATTATTATTATTATTATTATAAAAATTAAAAAAAAAATAAAAATTAATAAAAAAATAAAAAATAAACTTGGCATACATGGTTCACTCAACTGGATGGTGACAACAACATACATGTGAAATGACCATCAATCCCACATTTGACTACCTTTCTACCTTTTCAAAACTTAGATACCCCTTTGGGCCCAAATCAATAAAGAAAGGATTAGATAAATAACGAGGCATCTCCTTGTTGATTTAACCAATGGGAGATTCTCCACTTTCCTTTTTCTTCATTTAAAAGATAAATTTTCACCAACATTAGGTGTTTTCTTCTTTTAGATTTATTATGGATATACATTATCAATAAAAAACATAAATAATATATTGATTATGACATTTTTCTTCTATATTTGATTATTTGCATGTTCATTATTTATTAATGGCTCGTTTAGATTGACTTAAGAAAAAAATGTTTTTAAAAAAATCATTTTTATTTAAATACTTTTGATAAAATTTGATTAAAATACACTTGAAAAGTAATTTTAAGTGGTTGTCAAACACTTCAATTCTTCTAAAATGACTTATTTTTTAAATTAAATACTTAAAAATATAACCCCGACACACCTTAAGATGGTCACTAATATCATATCAATAGAATTAAAATGGTCTATTGATTATAGAAGTCGACAAAGTTATACCAATGATAGACCCAAAAAATTTATTAAATTACCATATTTGTAAATAAGTAAAAAAAATAGAAAACTTGTACATATGACCACCAATTTTGTTACCAATATAATGATTAAATTGTCCAAGAATTTACCAATAAAACATAAATTACCACTTGAGTACATATACTTATAATTCTCATAAAACCTGAAATATGTTTTCTACTTTTGCTCAAAAATAGCTTTGGAACAAGTTGATGCACAAACAAGTCGCAAAAAAAGCATCAAAACCTTGGAAACCACTGCCTTCTTTGCCATAGGAAAGTCACCACTTTCCCATATTTTACAATATATGCACGCCTTTTTAAGGAACTTAAAAGGCAGAAATTTTACCTTTTAACTCAACAATATATATAATAATGAGTATTTCACAAACAAAGAGTGCTACTTTATGAGTATCTGTAAAGTTTCATACAATAATTAATATCATAGGGGCAAATTAGATAAGAAGAGATCTTCTACCATTGTTGATAAGGTTCAAAATTATAAGCCTCCAATATATCTTTTTTCCTTATAAGTACCGACGTGTTGCCCACCAATCGGATCTTCTTTCGCTTTATCTCCTATCAATTCATGAGTCCAAAAACAAATCTTTGGCAAAATCTCACCTTATAAACCTATAAACATTAATGTATAAAAATCAAAGCAAACGAGAGAGGGAAGAGGCAATCCATCCCAACCATACATTAATTGTGCACTTTGAAGTGTTTTGTTTAAGGGTTGTTAAGTGGGATTTTCATGGATGCTCTGTAATTTTCCATCAGGTGAGAAGATCATATTGATAAGGATTCTTCCATCTGTGTATTGCAATTTGACATTATTATAAAGCTGATCATTCTCGGCCGTTACCTAGCTAATTAATTTTTTGTTTCTTAGCTTTTAAAAAAATAAAAAAATAAAAAATTGGTCTATTTGGTATCTAATTGAATTTTATGTTTTTTTTTTTAATTTTAAACATGTTTTAAAAATTGTTAAGAAAGTAAAATACGAAAAACATTCATTTTTAAAAACGGTTATTGTACCAAAATTACAATAATTTTTTTACCTTATTTATTTTTCATTTTATAGTAACATTTTTTTATTTTTATATAAAAATAAATGGTAAATAATTTCAATTTTTTATAAAAATATCAAAAATATTTTCTTGTTATACACGTTTCCACATCAATTCTCAACTTGCACTTTAATAAGTACATCTTAAATTGTTTTTTTTTTTTTTTGAATTTAAAATGATTTGAAAATATGAATACATCAAAATTGTTGTTATTTTATTTTAATTGACAGAACTGCAAAATCTTCATGAGAGTGTGTTTTTTTAAAATGACCAAACATTAATGGAGTGATATGTTTTTTTCTCAAAGGATATTATTAAATTAAAAGTAAAATTACTAGTATTTTCTTTATTTTGTCGATATGTTTTGCTTTTTTCTTTTGTTTTTCATCATTTCATTTATGATTAATTTGTGCATTTAAAATATTGATAATATTGCATCAATATGGTTCTTAAAAAAAATTAAGACAAAGATATAATTTTATAACGATGTATATTAGATAGAAATTATTTTAAAATAACTTGTTTTTATTTTTTAAGAAAAGAATATCTATATCCATATCTATATATCCATATCTATATTATCTATATCAACATCTATATCTATCTAACTAACTAAAAAGAAGTCATCAAAAATTTATTTTGATTTTTAAAAAAGACATAAAAAACAATTATCAAATATTTTTTTTGTTATAAAATATATGTTTTTTGTTTTTTGTTTAAAAACTACCGAACAAAAAACAATTAACAAACATCTTTTCGGTTTTTTGTTTTATATAAATAGAGAACAAAAAATGGTAACCAAATATGGTTTCTATTTTAGGACAATGGTATTAAATAACAATTAGGGTTTGCAATGGAGTCGGGGTGGAGACTCCCCGTTCCTGTGGGGACCCATCCCCATTTATTTTATATATATATATATATTAAAAAATAATAATAAATTTAATCAGAGATGGGAGATATTTTGGCTCTCACTTTTCAAAATTTTCAAATATGACAAATATCAAATACGTTTGAGATATTTTCTATTTTGAATTTTTTATTATTTCCAAACTATCCTTGAATTTTTTATTTATCTCGTGTGTTCTTTCTCTTTTTATTGATTTATCAATATCTTTCTTTTTTTATTCTGAAGCTCATTTGAATCAAGCTATTTCTATATATTTCAATCGGTTAGTCAGTAAGGTCTATTTCTTCTTCTTCTTCCTCTTCTTTTTCTTTTTTTTAGAATCGTTCGTGTTTATGCATACAATCCAATTTCTAATTTCAATTTCTTCCTAAATTGTTATTAATTTTGGTTTCATCCTTGCGATTTTTGGAGTTTGATTTTTCTTGTTTTTAACTATTTAGGATTCGATTGATTTTTTTTTTCTCTAGTTTTGAAGTTAAAGTACTTTGATTAACCATCCATGATTTCTTGTTCTTGTTATTGTCCTTTTCTTTTGGAGGAATCTTTCATGTTTATATGAAGTTCAATTCTTTACTTCATCCTAAATCGTTCGCGTGTAATTGAAAGTTGGGATATTATTTTTTTTTTCATATAATAGCTGGTGATTTTAGGAACTTAATGTTTGATTGTTCTTTTTTTTTTCTAATGTGAATTTTAGAGTTGATTTTGATTTCAGATTTTTTTTACATTAATTTCATTATAATTTTTACGTTGGTTCTGATTTGGTTTTATATAGTATATCAGTGGCGTGCTATACTTATATTATATATATCAGTGAACTGATATACTTATTTTTTTAATTTGATTTATAACTAATTTTAATTTTTATATTTTTGCAGTTTGTTGTAGTTATGGTTAATTTTCCAGTAATTGTTTTTCATATTGATTAATGGGATGATCGATAGTGCTATGTGGATTATAAAAATAATTATGTTCTAGTTGATGGAGGGATGATATTTGATTCTTTTGTTAACTTGATATGTAAAGAAATTCAGATTCAGTCATCTATCAAACTTTCAATTTTGTTGGATATAGGTAGTAATGGTGTTCAATATGTTCTTACGTTTGTTGAAGATAAAGATGTATCTTGATTTTTGACATTGGTTAAGGATCAATGTACCAAATATCCTTTAGTCGCTCATGCTGTAAATATAGTTTTGGATGTTCCAATTGGTGGTTTTTCTGCTTCTTCCATAGTTGAGGCTGATTTGGGAGGTGAATTAGCAGTTTTTGGAGATATTCATATTAGCAATATTAAAGATGAATTGGCTTTTAAGGAGAATGATTTGTTTTGTAACAAATAAGTTTTATTGAAGTCATTCCGTTTTATAGTTGTCAAGTCTAATTTTGAGTCTAGGATTTTGAGATCGGATCAAGATCTATTGAGTTGGAATGTACCCGATATGACTGTCATTGATTTGTTAGAATATTATAAAAGTAACAAATTTTGGATGATTCGAAAGTACATCAATGATCATAATTGTTCCATGACGTTCATTCTTTTAATAAACAAGTATCTTCACAATTTATTAGTCAACGTATGGTTGAGAATTTAAAATATAGTTATGACCACTCATCACTAAAAGATATCAAGCATTATATGCATATGAATTATGAGGTTACTCTTAGTTATTATAGGACTTTGAGAGCAAAAGAATTTGTTTTGAAGTTGTTGAAAGAAGACGTCGATAACTCTTATGCTTTGATTCTAAAGTTCTTTTCAAAGCTAAAATAAACAAATTCATATTTGTTTCTTTCTTCCACTTAATTTAATATGTTGTTCAATTTATTTGTTTTTATACTATTGATATATTATGTGTTCGGTATTTTACTTATATAATTGATATATCGGACAATTGTTATATTAGTCTACTGATATATCTATTATAAAGTGTATCTATCAAAAGATGCACGAGATACATAATATATTAGTTTTGCTGTTAAGAGCATCTATTAAATTCCTTCTTTTGTTTTTTTAATAGGTTCATTTACTACATATGAAATAAATTTAAATGGATATTTTAAATATTATCTCATAACTATTGGATCATCAATTGAAGATTGGAGATATTGATGACCGAATATATCGATTGATGGGACATTTTTAAAGTATAAGTATGATGGAACATTGTTAACTGCATCAATGATGGATGGTAACTGTCAAATTTTCCCTTTTGCTTTTAGTATAATAGATTCAGAGAATAATGTTTCTTGGAGATGATTTTTTTAAGCATTTAAAACTTTCTTTGAGAGAGTGAGAGGGATTAGTTATTATTTCTAATAGAGATATAAGTATTTTGAAGGGTGTTTTGAATGTGTTTCCATTAGTTGAATATTGTGTTTGCTTGAAGAGTGTTAAGATGTCATTCAAAGATTCTTTAATTGATAAGCTTTTTCGTCAATGTGCACATGCTTATACAATAGATAATTTTCAGTTGTATATAGTTGGGTCGATATACCCATCTATTAAAGGATATCTTAGGAAAGTTTTGGTTTTTAGAGATGGTCACATGTATGCTCTAGACAAAGAAGATATCAAATGATGACAACAAATATTTCTGAGAGCTTGAATTCTATGTTGAAATTTGATATAGATTTACCTATTGCATCATTGCTTGAGTCCATTAGAGAGTTGCTTCAATAGTGGTTTTATGATAGGAGTAAATCAGTATCATGTTTAAAGAGCGTTTTGAGTTCTTTGGCTGAAAGAGTGATAAGAAAGCTAGTTGATGAATGGTGAAGTTTCACTATAAGTGTTTATGTTTTATATTTTTGTTTATAATAGTAAAATATTGATATATTGTGTTAAAGTGTAATAATTATAGAATATACAACCGATATATTTTATTGAAGTAAATTAGTCTTTTATATTTCATTCCTAAATTACTTATTTCTATTTAATAATTCTTTTTAAGGTTAATCATATGGGTCATTTTGGATATCAAGTAGTTGATGGAGGTAATAGGTTTTTAGTAAAGTAGAATTGTATTGTTGTAGTTGTTGTGTTTGTAATTTTGAAGAAATTCCATGTGGACATGCTCTTATCGTGATTTGTACTTTTAATTTGAGTCCTTATGCATTTGTTTCAAAGTATTATTATGCCAGTGCATTGTCTTGAACTTATGGTGGTCTAGTTCACCCTATTGGTAACCATACTGATTGGCAGTATGGAGTATTGTAGAGGTGAACGAAAATGTGTTGCCTCCAGTTTTTAGATGTCCAGTAGGAAGGCCTCGGAAAAAAAGGATTTCTTTTATTGGTGAAGTTTCAAAACGCTCAGAGTGTCGTCGTTATAAGCGTGCTAGTCATAATAAAAGAACTTGTACATTTAAACCTATTTAAATAATTTATATTGTTCAAATTATTTTTTTAACGATTAGATATATTTTTTTGAATTTTATGCAACTAAACATTTCAATTAGTATTCAGTTAAGCTTTGAAAAGAATGTATAGTTTTAAACTTTAGCAATTATCAATGGTGTATTAGCGGTTTTGTCTGGGAATGTTTTCTTCTCTAATTTTTTTTCTTTTATTATTTACATCTATTGTTAATTGATATACTTGATGAAATGTATTTCAAGTTTAAAGATACATAATTGATATACCTAAGATAAGGTATATCAACACAAAGAAGCTTTCTCTTCTTAATTCATATTTGTTCTCGATTGATATACTTGATATAAGTGCAAGATCCGTAAACATCCGCAGCGAAAGTGGATCGAGAGCCCAATTTTATTTTTTATACAGAACCTTAAAATTCAGAAAATGGAAACAAAAAATTTCCATTCAAACAACATGCTAACAAGAACAAATAAGGGGAATTTATAGTTTGTTACTCACCTTTGAAGATTCAAAACTCCACGATTCCTCTACTATGAATTGCACGAACACAACAAACACCCAAATGAAGGAACTTCGTTTACAGTGAACCTTTGAGCGGAAGCGGATCATCCAAATCCCATTGTGATTGAACGCACATGTTTACAGTCATACAGAACAGATTATGCATCAGAAACTAAATTGTAGTATGCTTTGAAATTAAAAAAAAAAAAAAGGATTAAGAGACTATACCTTTGAAAAACCGTTATTCAAGTAAATCTCTCGATAACACTCGTTTACGAACGCAATGAACAAGTCTCGAACTCCCTCAAATAAGCAGCAAGCAGCAACTCGATCCTCGAACCAACAGGACACTACCACTTAGTGACCTTGGTATTCTCGATGTGAGAATCCAGGAATGGTGGGCTCTAGCTAATTTTGGTTAGAGGGAAGTTTGATGTGAAGGAGGAAGACGATCGAGTAGACGAACAACACTATCGTGTATACGATGAAGTCTATCATATAGATAATGTAACTCGATCGTTTAGTCTCTCAAGCAATCGTGTAGTTACTGATCGATTAAGTACTCGATAGTATATCTAATGTCTCATGGAAATATTAGAAAACAATTTTCATTTATCCCACTTTTTTTCATAAAACCAAATAACTACCAACTAAGGGTAGTTATGTAAAAAAGAATTTAATTATCAATAATTAATGAATATAAATAAATATGATAACTAACTTATCATATTATATTTATAACCTATAGTTTTAATATTGCATCATATACAATATATAAACCATAGTTCTTTTTTTCTCTATTTTATGGCATTTAATATAAATCATATTTATATTAAATTTAATAACTAAAAATCTCATTCATAGAAAATATATTTGAATCATATTCAAATATTAGTTCCTTCAATTAGACAATAATGTATCAAATACATTATATCAATTATATCATATATAATTTAATTAATTTAATTATATCATATATAATCAAATTCCCTCTTATTAATTTGAACATTTCAAATTAACCCAAAAACTGATTCTCAACTTAAATCCATTGAGATACCAAGGGGAACTTATGGACTTGTAGCTTGAAGCTCCAAAAGTAAGTGAATAACTGACTAAAGTTGAACATTTCAATTCAACTTGATTTAAGTTTTTCCATCACACGTTCCAGCTTGAGCATAGTGGAGAAAATCTCGGTGGTAGTCCTTTTGAAGATTCAAGCTCCATCTTGGTGGATTTCAGCTGAATTCGTAGAGGAAATCTTCAAAGGTAATATGTATTTCAAACCCTCTTATGAATATCATATGAGCAGCATGCTTAAAACTCAAATTAAATGTAGTTTAAATGCTTATTGATTCTGAAGTCTTCCATTACATGTTTTATTATTCCTTCATTCTCAACTTCGTTCGCGGATCATTTAGAAAGTATTGATAGTTCATTGAGATTAGTTCATCATTAGCTGAGGTAAGAGAAATAACTGTAAATTGCATTTCTAAAACAAAAGTTCATTAAATAACTTATATAATACTAATATACTTTATATGAAGTAAATCAAGTTTGTAAACTAAGCAATATACCTCAAATGAAGTATAAGAATGATTAAGTCATAGAAGAAAAAGAACTTACATCACTTGACTTGAAGTATTTCTCTTGTAGGCATGTCCAATCAGGTTGCTTGTCTGAATTTCAATTTAAAATTCTTAGACTTCTATGTCTAATTTTTGTGGCCATCCCATTTGGACGTTTAGATAGTTTTGGGATTATTTCTAAGGCCCAACAAACTAAAACATGTGGAAATCTTGCAACGAGAAATTGGTGGTTTTAATTTGTGCAACTCTACTCACAAAGTCGACAGTTAAGTTACAGACAGCCTACCCCATGAAAAGTTTAGCAAAGTTTCGTTATCATTAGGTGTTTCCAATCTACTAAATTATGGAGTTGTTTACAGTAGATGAAACAATCTAAAATAAGAAGGTTTTCTAGTTTTACCATGAGTTGGTCATCAAGTGTTAAGAACAAAAAAGAATTGCACAACAAACTGTATTTTATTGATAATGCTGCTAAGCTTAAATAGTAGCTAAACTACATCCACGAAAATAAAGGAGAAAAAATAGCAACTCACTCTTACTACAATTCAGCAAAGTGGAAACAGAAAGCTAAAAATAGGAAACTGTTATAACAAAAAACCTTTCATTCCCTCCCTTAAACTAAATGCTCAGAAGCATTAGTTTTTCTTGAAAATTCACATACTTCCAGCAAACCTTCGAAGCTTTGAAAAAATTCTAACTTTAAGGGTTTGGTCATAATGTCTGCCACTTGATCTTGGCTTCCACAATGAACCAATTCAGTACATCTTTTATAAGATTTCTTAGAAAATGAAACCTCACATCAATATGCTTGCTTCGACCGTGCATAACTGGATTTTTTGACAGCTTGATGGTTGAAACTATTGTCACACAATATGGTAATGCAACTTTCATCTGGATGGCCAACTCCTTCAAAAATTTTCTCACCCAAACTCTTGACAGCACAAATTGCAGCAGCTACAAACTCAGCTTCTGTAGTTGATAAGGTCACAATAGGTTTGTTTTTTTGAAACCACGAAACAGCACCTGAACTCATTAAAAATACCTACCCAAATGTACTTTTTCGATCTTCCAAATCTCCAACATAGTCACTATTGTATATGCCAACAATCCAGCATTTCTCCTTTTTTATGTAATGAATTCCATAGTTCACAGTCCCTTTTAAGTACCAAAGTATTCTTTTAGCTGTTAAAGATGATCTTCCATTGGTTTTGCCATGTATCTACTTATAAGGCAAGTAGCAAACATCATATGGGTCTTGTGGCAGTAAGATAACTTAGACTTTCCCCAATTGTTTGTAATATGTATCATCAACAGGGACCCCATTTCCAGCTTTACTCAATTTGGAACCAGGAACAATTGGGATGTTCACAGAGTTATTTTCAGCATGCCAAACCTTTTCAAAACCTCCAATGCATATTTCTTTAGACATATAAAAAATCTAGAAGACTGTTGTAACACCTCAATCCAAGAAAGAATCGCATTTTTTCCAAATCGGTCATATCAAATTCACGCAACATGGAATTTTTAAAGTCAATCATCATAGTTTCATCATCACCAGTAAAAATTAAATCATCAACACTACACTTACAATGATATTTATTTTCCTTCCAAACTTCTCTTGGTGAATAATGTTTATTTGCTATCGCACCTTTGAAATCCTTATTGATGAAATGTGTTTCAATTGACTAAACCAAGCACGTGGAGCTTGTTTAAATCCATATAAAGCTTTGTGCAATTTTGTAAACTAAGTGCTCATTACCCTTCTTTTGATACCCTTTTGGTTGCTCTACATAAACATCTTCAGTTAACTCACCATGGAGAAAAGCTGACTTAACATCAAGCTGAAAAATATTCCAATCCTTTTTGTGCAGCTAGAACACTAATCATTCTTACTGTATCCATCCTTGCACTGGTGCAAAAACTTCTGTGTAGTCTACTCCATATTGTTGAGAGTAGCCTTTAGCAACCAATCGAGCCTTGTACTTATCAATTTTTCCGTGTCATTGTATTAGGTTTTGTAGACCCACTTTACTCCAATCCTTTTAGCTCCAATTGTAGTTCAACAAGTGTCCACGTTTTGTTCTTCTCAATGGATTCTGATTTCATTGTCCATGGCCAGCTTCCAATTTCCATCTTGTATAGCATCTTCAAAATACAATGGATCAGTTGATATCCCTAGTGCCTATGAGCTTATCCTCTTGAAAGACCTTTCTCCACTAATATAATATCCATCCATGTAGGAAGACGCTCTACGAGATTCTTAAATTCCTCACATTTTGCCACCTCACCAAAATAGTGATCCTCCTCTAATCCATCTTCTCTATCACTATCAAGTTCATTTTCACTCACATTTTCTTCCGCATCTCATCATCACCATACACAAATCTAAGTGTACTGCTACTATTTGTTTTGGATCCCAATCCCATTGTTTTCTTCCTAAAAAATTACATCTCTACTCACAAAAACCTTTCCACCGACTGGATCAATATGTCTGTAACCTTTTGACTCCTCACTAAACTAAATAACACACAGAAATGCTTTTATTGTCTAATTTGGTTCTTTTTGCATCTGAAACATGTGCATATGCTACACATCCAAAAACCCGAAAATGATTTACTGAGGGTTTTATCCACTCCAAGCCTCCTCTGGTATGAATCTTTGACCACCAAGGTAGGACATCTATTTAAGACATAGATGGTCCAATTTACTGCTTCCAGCCAAAAGGTTTTGGTATATTTTCTCCGATAGCATTGAACGAACCATGTTCATTATCGTTCTGTTTTTCCTTTCCACTACACCATTCTGTTGCGGAGTATAGATGGTCGTTAATTGCCTTTTGATCCCATTTTTGTTTGCAAACATTTGAACTCAACTGAATTAAATTCTCCTCTATCGGTGCGTAAACACTTAATAGGCAACTCAGTTCTTTCTAACCAAGGAACTTAAAGTATTTGAAAGAGTTAAAAGATTCGACTTTTCTACAAAAAAATATCATGCTTTCTGCTATAATATCAATAAACAACAGAATTGTACCTTTTGTTGCTATTAGATGTAGGGGTGATTGGGCCAAAAATTGCATGAATAAGTTTCAGCTTTTGTGTTGCTCTCTAAGTGCTCCTCTTTGGAAAGGGATCTCGATGTTTGTTTCCTTTGAATACATCAGTGCATGTAGCATTTGAGGCACTAAATTGAGGAAGCCCATATACAATGTTTTTGCACTATAGAGTTTCTCAAACCTTTGTAACTCAAATGTCCATATCGTCGATGCCAAAGATGAGATAAATTTCAGCTTCAGCTTTTGTTTGAAGGCACTGATCAACTTGTGTTTGAGAAGAGTTTGGTTAGCAAAATAAACATCCTGTTGTTGCCATTTTTGTTTGAATAATTTAAGCTTTCTTTGGATGAAATATTTTGCATTCCCCTCCCTTGATCAAAATAATCAAACCTTTTTCTTGCAATTGTCCTATGCTCAAGAGATTGTTACTTAATTCTGGAATGTAGTATACCTCAGTAAACATGATTAACTCCCTTCAGAAACAATTTCACATTTCCTTTGCCATCACATCACTTTTAGTGTTGTTTCCCAACTTCACTGAATGTCGGAAATCTTCATTGAGCTACTAAACATGGAATGATCACACATATATGATTAGAACACCGAATACAAGAAGCCATGTATCTTCTCTTTTGATCTATGCAATTCCTCATAGGACATTAGAAGCTTTTTTCTTCTCATCGATTTCGGCATAGTTTGCTTTTTATTTTCAGGACACTCATTGGTAATGCCCAAGTTTTTGGCATCGGTAACACTACACATTTGCTTTGTTGAAATTTTTCTCGACCCTTCCTCTTCCTCTTCCTCTGTAGCTGCCTCACATCGACCTCTTCCTCATCATTCGTCACCTTCAAGCTTGCTCCTTCTCCGTTCGTCGTGAAACTTTTGTTCATGTACTATCAAAGAATTTGCAACTCATCAATAGTGGAGTATCGATATCTTTTGATCTTCAATAGAAAAATGATATAGTTAAACTTTCTGTTAAAGAGCGTAGAATTTTTTCGACCACTTTCAATCTTGCATATCTTCTCCATAAATCTGCATCTTATTTTCCACGTCATAACTATGAAGAAGTATTCTGTACTCCTTCACCAGACTTCATCTCAAAGAATTTCAAAGTCTCTACGAAGAGCTTGTAGATGAGACTCTTGACCCTTGTATTGCCTTCAAACTTTTTCTTCATTGCATCCATATTTCTTTAGAAGTGTTCTTCTTGAGAATGGTTTCTAAAACTGTACGATCAATAGCTTGAGAGATAATTCTTATACTTTCAAGTCTTTCCGCTTCATCTCATCATTTTCATTCGTTGGGCTTCTGTTTGCAACAATTCGCTAACTGATTCAACATATCCAGGTTCGACCAACTCCCAGTATTCCTTGGATCGAAGGAAGTTTTCCATCAACATGCTCCAATGATCATAATGACCATCGAAACGTGGAATTGCCGGCTGTACAAAACTTCCTTCATTCTTATTTCCTTCCGTAGTCATTTTGTTGCAAAGTTTCAAAGACTGTTGCTTTGAAAAATCAAAACCACCTTGGCTCTGATACCAGAATGTTGAGAATAAAAAAGAATTGCACAACAAATTGTATTTTATTGATAATGCTGCTAAGCTTAAATAGTAGCTAAACTACATCCACAAAAATAAAGGAGAAAAAATAGCAACACACTCTTACTACAATTCAGTAAAGTGGAAACAGAAAGCTAAAAATAGGAAACTGTTATAATAAAAAAAAACCTTTCAGTACTTCTATTGTAAATGTTGCAATAACTTTGTTCTTGTCTAAATTTTTAATACCACTAAAAAAACAGTTTTCAAACCACTATTCAATTCATCTTGGATATCTGTAGTTGTGAATTGAAGGAATGACTGAAAATTTAGTCCAGATATTAAATAAAACTGTCTTAGTCCAAATTTTATAATATTGTCCTATAGATTGAAAATCAAAGTCTCATTAATGGATTTATCAGACAATTTTCCAATCCGGTGAACTAATAATTGTCCAGAACCCCTTTTGATTTGAATATCAAGAAAATGCTTAAATGGACCATTACTAAACATTTCCATTTGTTTTTCAGTCAATTTTCAACAATTGATTATAATATTTTAACTTTGTGTGATAATGACCTTGTTTCCTAAGGTTCGATAAAACATTTCCTATTTAAGTAAATTGAAGACAATTGAATTAGTCAAATTTATCATGAATACAAATAAATTCATTATCAATCAAGTATATCAAGTACATAAAATGTATCAATTGTATCAAATATAATAGCAGTATCAAATTCATCAAGTATATCAAATCAATCAAGTGAAGTGTATCTATTAAGTATATTAAGTCTATCAGTACAATCGACTTTAGTATACTAAATCAATTGAGTGTATCAGTGAAGTATATGAAGGAAAATTGTATCGGAAAACTATATCAAGTGTATGAGCAGTATGTCAAGTGTATCAAACATATAAAACGTATCAAGTGTAACAGTAAAATATATTAAGTGTATCAATAGGATATCAAGTGTATCAAGGCTATTAAATCCATAGAGTGTATCAATGAAGCAAACCAAGTGTATCAGTATTACATCAAGTGTATCAAACATATAAAATGTATCAAGTGTATCGGTGAAGTATATTAAATATATCAATAGGATATCAAGTGTATCAAGTATATCATTGAAGCATACCAAGTGTATCATCATTACATCAAGTGTATCAAACATATAAAACGTATCAAGTGTATTAGTGAAGTATATTAAGTGTATTAAGTATATTAAGTGTATCAAATCCATCGACTGTATAAGTGAATTACACCAAGTTTATCAGCATTACATCAAGTGTGTCAAACATATAAAATGTATCCAGTGGATTAAGTGTATCAATACAGTACTTACCTCGTTATTCGATAGTGTCTTCGTTTCTTTTTTTTTTTTTCTACTTTTTGAACTTTCACATTTTTCAATGTTTATGTTCTTCTTTGTTATTTTTAGTTACAATCTTTCTCTTGTTTTGTCTATATTTAACAAGAAAACAACCGATTATTGTCAACAAGTTAAAAGGAAAAAAAGTAATCGACAAGAAAAAAATAATAGAAAATTTAGAAAATAAAAAAAATCAATCAATGACAAGTATGAAATACCTTGTCATTGATCGAAATGTATTAAAACAGTGATGAGTGAAGAAAACGAATGGACGACAGAAAGATGAAAGCTTGAGCAAGGGAAAAGAAATGTTCACCGAAAGATGAACGAACGATGAACAGCGATCAACAGTTTCTTGAGTAAGGGAATTGAACGAAGTAAGGGAAGTTGGAGTGGTGATTGAGAAACTAAAAGGTGAAAAGTGAATAAATTAATTTGAAAAAGTGAAACCCTAAAATGTAGGAAGGTGAAGTTGATATGTGAGGGCAAACACGTCTTTTACGTTTTGAACTGTTGGTTGGGCTGGGATTTTGACATGTTTGTAAAAGTAAAAGTTGTGTTGCAAGTCTAATTTGTTAAATTTGTTAGGATAAATATGCAAGAGTCCTTTTTAAAAACTAAAAACTAAAAATAGATTTTCAATTGTGGTCTTTTTAATTAAAAAATATTTAAAAATATTTACACTTTTGAAACTTTTTGTTATGAAGTATAAAAATTTTTGAAATGTTTCTATTTATAATAATTTTTCTTTTCAAAAATTAAAAACCAAAAAAAAAAAAAAACCAATCATGTGGTATTATGAGGGTTTTGTGGATAATCAACGTAGTTGAGATATCAAGTTACATCTCTTGATCTCTTTTATCGTTTCATTTCTTGTTAAAAAAGATGTCCGACCTCATGAAAAAACAATTACAATTTTTAGAAATCAAAGTAACCATCAAATCCGCCTTAAATGTTCTAATTAATTATTTTTAAAAAAAAAACGAAAACCTATGTGCTAAAAGGTGAATACAAATTGAACCCAAATGCGAAAAGCCTTAGAACATTGGCACAATAACCCACTAGAAAAAAAAATAGAAAAAAGACACATTAATTTAAAAAGAAATACACAAACTCTTTTATGTAATTGGAAGAGGGAAAAAAAGGTCGGCTAAGTGTCGTTATCTAGGATGATGAAGCTATATAATCAAGGGATATATCAAAACAAATCTTTTCTACTATATCTTATATATTACAAAAGATTGAGTGGACACATTTTTACTCATATAATATAATAAATATACATGAAATAATAGGGAAGTAGCTTCCTCCAAAAAACGCACTAAACTTTCCTTTATAAATATGTTTATAAGTCCCCAATCCTTCTCCACCACACTAATTAAACTTTCTTCATCGATAATGGGCGCCAGTCAAAAACTTTCTTCCTTCAACTGTGAAATCAGAATCCTAGAAGCCAAAAACATAGAATTCACATCTCCAAAGAATCTCTTCGTGAGATACTATCTTTCTACAGACAACAACAAAAGGATTCGTCTCAACACAACACAAATCTCTTCCGTCTCCGACTTCACATGGAACCAATCTTTCTCTTTGGAGTGTTTGGGTTCACAAGACTCCATCCACTCCCTCCAACAATCAACCATCGTCTTCGAGCTCCGGCAGGCTAAATCCCGACCTGTTTTCGGGTCATCATCTCGACTTTTGGGTAGGGCTGAGATCCCTTGGAGTGAGGTATTTGAATCCGCAAACATGGGAATTGAAAGATGGGTGTCGTTGGTTTCGGCTAATAATGGGACTGTTAAACAACCTAAATTGAAAGTGGGGATGAGAGTGAGAGTTCCAGAAGAAATGGAGATGAACAAGAAGATGAAGAGATTTAGGAAGTGGCAGGATGAGTGTGGATGCTGTGAATCATCCAAAGTGGGAGATTTTTGTGAGGATTATGAGCTCTTTGCCCTTGCTGCTGCCATGGAATTCTTGTAGCAACTCTTTTTTTTTTTTTTTTTAATTATGGGTTTTTTTTATTGGGGAATTATGAATTTAGAGCGTGTCTAATTTGTTGATTACTTTTGGAGATGTTTCTTGTTATATGTTTGTTAGGGTATAGGAAAAGAAAAGGCATATATAATTGTTGTAACAAGAAGAATATTTGGGAAAAATAAAAGAACATAGTTTAAGGCACATGAAATCTTGTATTGTCTTTATTTGTTCTAAAATTCCTTTAGTTGGTAGAGTTATTCAACCTCTTTTGTCTTTTGGTTGTGCTCTCTCATTTATTGGAATATGTTTTAGTTCTTAATAAAATATTCTATTCAAGAAAAGGCATATAAAATTTTGTAACAATTAGTATGCATTTTCCATCCATCCTATATCTCAATTTATTAATTAGTTATTATTGCTTATATCTAGAGTATATTTACACTGTTTGATATATGTTTTCTTTCTTTTTTGGGCAAAAAAATACTTCAAGAAACATACTAGGAGAGTGAGAAGAAAATTCTCAAATTTATAGTGCAATAGAAATATTGTACTTAAAAAAAAACTTATATTCAGAGTTCCAAGACGTAACATTGATGATGATAACTTCCAAGAGACCAAAATAAATCTTAGAGAGCTCATTAAACCATATACTATTATGCTTCAACCAAAGGTGTGCCACAGAATAACACCAAATATGTTTGAACAAAGGATTGCACTTCCTAGGTCATCTGGATATCAAGCCCCTTATGGCTAGTTTGGTACATACGAATAAGAGGTGGGAATGGAAAATTATATTTTGTTGTTCATAACCACCCAAATAGGTAGGTTTTCTTCATTTCTAATAGTTTTTTCTCTCTTACTTTTTATCTTTTTATTTTATTTGTTTACTTCTTTCTTGATATTGTTTGATTTATTTAATTTTGTAAATATGTTGAAACTAAATTTACAATTCACATATATAATTAATTTTATTAATAATAATGCTAATATAATCATTTATTCTATTATTATGAATGAGTATAAAAACCATAATCTTTTTTTAAAAAAAAATACCATAATTTTATTTCCTTAATTCTCTTTTTGTTGGTAATATGTAATGACATCATAAATTATTTATTAAAATTATTAATTAGTCTTTAAAAAATATTAATTAATTATTTGATAATAAAATAAGTTAAATTTTTTCGATTAACAATCTTGCGCACTTATACTTCTAGTTTTAATCTATATTATAGTCATTTTTTAAAAATAAAAATATATTGATTGATGATTTAAAATCAATTAGTTTATATCAACTTCTTTTGTGTATATATAAGACTTATAATTGACATTAAATAATTAGTTAATTAACTCTTCAATTCACCAAACTACATAAGAAAAAAGAAAGAAAATAGATATCGTAATTAATTACCAATATTTTTTTAATAAAAAATTGATAATATAAATTTGCAATATAAAAAATTTAATTGATAATAAATATATTAAGCTAGAGTGTGAATGAGTAAATTTAATTAAATTTTAATGGTTTAAAATTAATATAATCACTTAATGTAATAAAAATAAATTAACAAACAAAAATTAATTTTGATTAGTTTTATACTTTATAATTGCATAAAATATAACACATTCTCAAACATTATATTCTCATTCTCAAAAATAACCAAACACAGTCATTTTTTATTCTCAAACATCTTATGTGCAAACATCCTATTCCCAGATATATATACTTTGTTTCTAGACATCTATAAAACATTGAACAGAATGGCCCTTTATTAATGAAGTCGTCTATGTAGGGGTATTATAGACATATCGGAGATACTATTTTCCTCCCTAAATATTAATGGTGTGATTAAATATAAATTGTTATAGGAGTAAAACCCTCCAAGTTCCAATCTAGCGTACGAACTTAGAAGGGGAACATTACCTCTCAAGCAAGTGCAAATCGATCCATAGCAAGTGCGTTTCTCCCTCTTTTAAATTTCATCTAACATATAGACTAAGTACTTTAATTTAGATTTAGTTCCACACCACTTCAAATTAATTTAATTATGATCAAACCATTCTCATATCAACATAAATAAAAAGTAAAATAAACCATGATTGTGTGTACGAATAACTTATTCTACTCCACATGATATTCTTAATTAAGATAACATGTCAACGGATTATTCTTTTGGAAGACTAACCAATTAAAAGTTTTTATTTTGAAAGACTAACCAATAAAAGTATTCAGTTAAAAATAATGTAAAAAGAAAATCATATGTATGTGGTCTCATCCATGGCTATTCTAAAAATAATTCCTCTAATAAAAAATAATAATAATAATGTACTAATGGAACATCCGATACAATTCCTATATCAGACTTCATTTCTCAATATATTAAAGTCTTAAAGAAAAAGAAAAGAGGAGATTTTCGTATGATTTGTATTGGAGTGTGATACGATGTATTGGACACGAGTAACCCACCAACCGGCCACCATCCCCATTGTTGCAAATTGACTGAGCCGTTTTCTAAAATCCAGCCCTTCATTAATCCCAAGGGCTTCTTCATTCAAAACCAACCATAAATCTTGTCTCTTTCATCTTATAATTCCAATAATACAATATTATATAATATGCTCTCTCTGATTGACGTTAAATTTGTAAATTTTGTTTATGAAAGTTAAGAATTTAGTTTCTATAACTTACAATAATTAGATTTAGTTCTAGGTAGTTTAATAAAACCTTTCTAATAGTCCCTACAATAGTTTCTAACTATTTAGAAAAATTTAATAAAATCATATGGACTATATTTATTATGAAATATATTGATAAATAAAGATAAATAGAAAAGTGTATATAATAAATAAAACACAAAAATTTATGTAGTTCATTACAGTATGTTAGTTATATGTTCATTAGAAGAGAGTAATTTACTATTAGAAAAAATAATTCAGATTATAGATCATGCATCTCTAGAGTTAAAGAAGTTTGTATATAGCACACTTCTCTAATCTTAAGATTAAATACGTAAATAACATAAAACATGACAAATATAAATACAACGTAGATCGTTGAAAGCATCAGATAACATTCCAAAATTATTTATGAAATTTTATCCGATTATAAAACTAAATTTTAGCTTTTAACTTTGAAATTACAGGGTTAATTTCTAACTATCTCTAAACTATTATAGGACCAAATTTGTCTTTAAATATGAGAATGTTGGTTAGTCAATCACAACTAACCCATTAATATTCTCCATTTCTGAAAATGTATAGAACAGAAAAGCTCTTTTGTTTTAGCTTGGAAATCAGAATCTTAGAAGCCAAAAACATAGAATTCAAATCTCCGAAGACACTGTTCGTTAGATACTATATTTCTGCAGGTAACAACAACAACAAGAGGATTCGCCTCAGCACCAAAGAAATCACTTCCAAATCAAACTTCACTTGGAAGGAATGCTTGTCACTGGAATGTTGGGGTAAAGATGAGGATTCCCTTAAGCAAGCAACTGTGATATTGGAGCTGAGGAAGGCCAAGACACTGCCTTTTATAGGCGCCACATCAGTAATTATGGGTTCTCAACTGCTTGGAAGGGCAGAGATCCCAATATGGAACGACCAACCTAATTCTGAAATTGAGAAATGGGTGTGTTTGGTTTGTGAAGAAGGCCGGTTCTTGTTGAAGCAACCAAAATTGAGAGTGGAGATGAGAGTGAGATCAGCACATAATGAAATGGAGATAGAAAAAAAGAGGAGATTTGGGAAGTGGAAGAAGGATAATGATCAATACTGTGGGTGCAATAATTCTGGGATGGGCCATTGTGAAGATCATGATGTCTTTGCAATTGCAATGGCTGCCTCCATGGAATTCTTGTAGGAAAAAAATCTGGGTGTAGGCCTGTTGCACTCATCTATTATGCAGTCCAAATTGCATCCAATAATTTTTTTTCTTCTATGTATAAAAATAAATGCATGGGATTAGGTGTACATGCAAATTTAATTATTGTTGGTTTGGATAGATTTAAATCTTTGATTATATATTTTCTCAAGTTTGCAAATTACTTCACTGGAAATATGTACATAAAATGTGTCGTATAACAAAATTTTGATGAGAATTGGAGATGTATGATAAATAGCAAGTTTACTGTTTATTATTTTTCAAAAAAAGAAAAAACAATCTGTATATGAATACTTCGTGAAAAGAAAAATATTAAATCTTTATTCTTCTAACGTCAAATCCGACAAATTAATATGAGGCTGATTTGGGATAAGATGAGGATGTTATAGATATGTCAATCTAGTTGAGATTTTCAAATGCACATATTCATCATCTCTCTATTCTTTAGTTTCTTAATTTTTTAAAAAAAGATATGAATTGTCTAACAAAGTCGTATCTATCACCTACACAAAAAAGACATTTATATAATTATCATTTGTATCATGAATAATTGATGTGAAATACTAAAGATGGGATTATTGTATAAAAACTTATTAAATTCACATCATTTAACAGAGAATCAATTTGAGTATTATTGTTCAATTAGTTAAGGTATATATGTTGGAATTAAAAGCTGCAAACGTCTATTCTAAAAAAATCATAGATGAGTGTGTAGTATGTGGGGGACAGGTTGGGTACGCGGGATTAGTTGAGGAGTTGTCTTCTGTGTGGGGGAGGTGTGAAGTTGCGAGATCATTTATTTTTTTAGTGTAGGTTTGGGCGAGAGGTGTAGTCTGGGGTGTTGCGTCAATTGGGTTCGTCGCATCGGGTGGCGGATTGGGATGTAGAACTGAGTTGGTTATGCCAAGTGGGGTCAGGTAAGGGGTACGTAGTAAGTTGTTCCGTGTTTTCTGGTGTGCTTCCATATATTACATCTAGCAAGAGCGTAATCGACTGCTGCATGGAGGTCGACCGAGATCGGTGTCAGCTCTGGTTCACCTTATGATCTCTACGGTTTGTGCTCGTGCTACTTCCTGGCGGGTTGACCTTCTTGGTCTTATCTAGTGTGTTTGATTTGTGGGATTTTCTTTCTCCCTAGTAGTTTGCAACTTTATTTTTATGTGTTGGTTTTGTTATGGTCATATCTTGTGGGCTTTGTTTTGGTTTGTTTGCTCTGTCTTTGTTGCTTTGATGTCTTGATCCTGGGCTATGAAATCTCCTTGGTATTGTATAATAATATCACCTATTCTGAAAAATAATAATAATAATGGACGAGTAGAAATTCAAATTTAAAATTTTTAGAAGTTATTAACTAGCATGAAGATGACCTATGCTCAAAGCCTTGATATATATCAACGTTTGCTTTCACGTTTTCATAAATAATTAAAACTTGTGTTCGCTAACAACTTCCCCAGTTGGTACCATCCATTATTAGAATACTTATCAAGATGCAATATTTTGGGTGGATTTCCACTCATATATATATTATATATATTTGCTTGATACTAAAGAGAGAATAATGTTTTTATTA
Source organism: Benincasa hispida (assembly GCF_009727055.1). Lineage (NCBI taxonomy): Eukaryota > Viridiplantae > Streptophyta > Magnoliopsida > Cucurbitales > Cucurbitaceae > Benincasa > Benincasa hispida. Next base: position 24,351,082 of record NC_052351.1, on the reverse strand, counting down.
TTGAGTAATATTTGTATGCAAATTCATATTACACCCATTTCTACTCATGTCCTTTGATTACGGAAAAAAAAAATATCCATATAACAACTTATAATTGGACATTTAGATAAATTAGATAAATTGTATAAAGATGAGGGAGGTTGCGCCAAATACTTTATATTGCAATTTGGAAAGAGGCTTATCAAATTAAATATCTGTCGTGTTAACTTCTGGAAGGAGTATAATTCCTCCTTATTTTTTATTTTAAAAAGAATTTTTGCTTATATTTATTCTTTCTTATCGACATAATGAGTATATCATATGCGGCTGGTGCATTTTTGTCATTTTTTTTCTGTTTAATTATAAATATGATGTAATGTTTTTATGTATTTATAATATAAAGTTAAAAAATACCAAGCAGTCCTACATCTTTTAATCATATCTCAATTGGTATTAATTTTGTTGACAAAAAAATATATTAGAAATACCCCATTTGATAATCATTTTATTTTTGAAAATTAAGCTTATAGACACTAATTCTCCCTCTAAATTTCTTCCTTTGTCATTTACTTTTTACTAATTGTTTAAAAAACGAAACCAAATTTTGAAAACTAAAAAAATGGTTTTAAAAAATTATTTTATTTTCGGAATTTGGCTCAAAATTAAACTAAATATGCAAATCAAGATAAGAAATGAGGAAGGAATAGATTTAATTTTTAAAAACAAAAAAAAAATGAAATGATTACTAAATCGTCTTAAATTATTATTTTACTAAGAATAACATACTTATACAAATTAATATATATACATATATATTTTGTTGAGTGCGATAGTTAAAAAAAATTTAAATCCATTAATAGGCAAATCAAACATTTTTTTTCTTTAACTATCGACAAATTTGGTATTGCGCAAATAGAATTAGGAATAAAGGTATTTAAATGTTCAAGCCAAGGATTAATATTGTCTAGATAAGAATACATTAAGGATTAGTGTTATGATGCTTTGTTGAGTAGTGCAATTGGTGTTAGTAGAAATAATGTTCTTCATAGGTCACATACTAAAGTATAAGGTTAAAAGTTGTTTTATGGATAAGAAGAAGAAGAAAAAGAAGAGACTATGGATTTATTAAAGGTTCTGAAATATTAAAACCAAACATTTTGAGAAGAATTTTGGAAAGGATTAATAAGTCATGATCACTTTGGTAATACTACGACTTGATGGACTAGGTAAAGTATATGTAGTGATATGAAGGATTCTTTCGGAATATCTAGCTAAGTTGATGTCATTAAAGGAAGCCAAAATAGTTGGACATGTGTTTAGACTTAAAGGGGATAAAGTAAAGTGTTATTTGTTTGGGTTGAAGGATTATTTTAAAGTACCTAGATTAATTAAATCCATAGCCTTATTGTGATGAGGAGATCAAAGTTAGACAAATTTGAACAAACGAAAGTCTTTTGGAGTTTAAAAGCATGAAAATTGGCAAAGGAGAATTCTACAAGATGAAAATTCTTAGTGAGAGAGATAAGACTTATGGAGGAGTTAAGTAAATATACTTTGGTAAAGAGATTATGTTCTACTTGGAAAGTGGAAAAAAAAAGTATTCAAGAAAGTTTACTCTTTTGGAAATAGAAAGGAATTTAATGTGTTCAAAACTCCCAGTTAAGTATGGTTTGGAGGTATGATATGAGGGGTTACAAAGAATTTTTTTCGGTGTAAAAGAAAAATATCTCATTATCATGTGGAACTTTAGGAGAATATGAGTTGGATGGAAAGATTAGATTACATAAGTGATCGGTGTGGAACTTTTTTTAACACAAGAATCTGTTACCAAAAGAAAAGTTTGAGAAGGGATAAGTTAAAATGGAGTTACTAGTAACAGTAGATGTTCAAGAACAATTGACATGGTATGTTGAGATTTCATTAGTTAAGAGGTAAACCATTGAGGGCACTAGTAAGATTTAAGAGATTTTGACGTAGTGTGCAAGTTCGAAACATGAACTAGCAAGACCATCAATTTGATTGAAAAAGGAAATTAATCCAACTCGAGGTAGACAAAAGTGTATATGCACAAAAGTAAGTAAGTTGGATCTTCCAATATCACCATTGGCATAAGGGATAGATTGGTAATAAAGTTGAGTTGATAACAAGATGTTGTTATAGGTGGGTTTGGAGCAGTACATGATAGTACTTTTTCCCTTGCATGGGCAATGAATTAACTAGCTCTAGGGAGAACGAGTAATTCAAGTTATGACATATGAATCAAGAAGATTTTATCGTAAAAACTAACTATAAGGATCAATTACGATTATTACGAGGTTATGGAAATGTGTTATCAATTGACTGATGCTTTAGCATCTAGGGACTTCAAAACCTCATTTCAGAGGGAATTTTAGACTCATCCGCAGCAAGATCTAAGCAATGATATGTGATTGTTTTAATGCTAACGAATAATATGAGGATTGACTCAAGAAAGTTTTATAGCCCATGATAGTATAGAGCCTCATGATGAGTTTCTCATGAATGTGAGACTTAACTAGACAGAGTTATTCTCAAACATGTAGACCCTAAAAAAGACATCACAGTCGATGCTTCTAGAGTAGAAGCAGTTTTCAGTTGACCAGATTTGTTCTAGTACGTATATTTAGATGACGCATTATATAGCATGACTAGTTTCTCCACTACACAAATAAAGTTTTCCCTGTGACAGAATGGTAAACTCAAATATATGTTTTTAGTGGATAAGACTTTCTTAAGCTCACGACAGTTTTCATAGTTCTCAACTTGAACGTGTTAAAGTATTGTTAGTTTTTAGCATCTTAAGTTTCATAGTTATATATGGAAGAGGTTGTCATAACTCTTTTGATACTAGTTTCAGCTATGTCAAACAACGACCCTCGTTTTACATCTAGTTTTTGGAAGATTCTCCAGTTAGCATTAGATACTCGATTGGATTTTAGTACAACTTTTCACCTACAGACTGATGGTCAGAAAGAACATTTGAACCAGACATTAGAGAATATGTTGTGCACTTGTGCGTTGGAGTTTTCAAAGAGTTGTGACTCTCACCTGCATTTGATGGAATTCGCATAATAACAGTTATCTAACTGCCATTGGCATGTTACCATTTGAAGCCCTCTATGGGAAGAGCTGCAGGTCTTCTGTGTGTTGGGATGAGGTAGAAGAAAGGAAATTGCTAGGACCTAAGTTAGTGCAAGCTATAAATGAGGCAATACAGAAGATCAAGGCTCGTATGCAAATAACTCAAAGCATACAGAAAAGTTACGCCAACATGAGATGTAAGGACCTGGAATTTGAGAATGATGATAAAGTGCTCTTAAAGGTGGCACCTATGAAGGGTGTTCTAAGGTTTGGAAGGAAGGGAAGCTGAGCCCAAGGTTCATTGGATCTTTCGAGGTCTTGGAGAGAATTGGTTTCGTAGCTTACCAATTGGCATTGCCTCCATCACTTTCTTCAGTTCATAATGTCTTCCATGTTTCGATGTTGAGAAAGTAAGTAACAGATTCATCCCATGTAGTTGACTTTGAGCCATGGTTGAATGACAACTTGAGTTATGAAGAGAGGCCTGTGCAAATTCTTGCTAGAGAGGTGAAGATGTTATGCAATAAGGAAATAGCACTTGTAAAGATTTCGTGGCAGAATCACCAGTTCGAGGAGGCCACTTGAGAATGAAAGGATGAGATGAGGACCCAGTACCCAGAGCTTTTTCAGGAATGAACTTTTGAGGATAAAAGTTCTTTAAGGAGGGAAGAATGTAACACCCCAAATTTTGTTCTTAATGTAATTTCAATATTTTCTAGTATTATAGGGTATTTTTGGAATTTTGAAAATTTAGAATGTAATTATTGTGATTTAATTTCTAAGAAAGGGGTGTTTCATTTTAATGGTTTAATCGGAGGGAAGTTATGGAAATTGGACTTTTAATGTCACATAAATCAAATTTGAAATTAATGTCAAGAAGTAATTTCATTTTGAAAGGAAGGGGTGTTTCAATTTAATGGTTTAATCGGAGAGAAATTATGGAAATTGGACTTTTAGTATCACATAAATTTAATTTGAAATTAATGTCAATAATTAATTTCATTTTGGAAGGGGGTTATGTCACATAAATTTAATTTAAAATTAATGTCAATCATTAATTTCATTTTGGAAGGAGGTTATGTCGCACAAATTTAGTTTGAAACTAATGTCAATAATTAATCTCACTATGGAAGGGGTTATGTCGCAAAAATTTAGTTTGAAATTAATGTCAAGAATTAATTTTATTATGGAAGGGGGTTAGTTAAATTCTTTGTGAATTGAAAATTTCAAGGGAGAAAATGATTAAAAATTGGAAGCAGGGTCTGATTGAAGGAAAATTTTGGAGATTGGAATCTTGAAGGTGGTTGTTGCTCAAGCTTCATTGGGGAATTAAATTCAAAGATTGATTATTGAAGACTGTCGCTTGGATCAATATCTGAATCTAGTATTGAGGTAAGTAATCTTACTATTGAAATTGTTCTAGTGCTAGGCAATGATAATTATGATTTATTGAGGATTATTAGTTAGCATGATATTTATGTATGCTTTCATGGACTGAGGTTTGAAAAGGCTGGAGCCAGGTATTGATAAATATGATTTACTAAGGATATATTGATAGTTTGATGTTTATGTATGCATTGCTGACATGAGGGTTTAAAAGACTAGTTGCACATAGTGATGTTTGAATACTAGTATGATTTGAGTATATTATTGTTATTGGAGATCCTACTGAATCTGAGGATGATGAGATGCATATGTATGTTATAGAGCTATGATGAAGAAATTTATATGTATGTTATAGAACCATAATGATGAGATGTATATGTATGTTATGAGACTAGGATGACGAAAGGTATATATATGTTGTAGAATTATGATGATAAGATGTATATGTATGTTATAGAACCATGTTGTGATACTTATGATGTTGAGAGTGTGATAGTGCCCTCACTGATAGTTAGATGTTCACCAGGGGTTGTGTTTCCTTCGGGATTCACCAGAGATTGTGTTTCCTTCGGGATTCACCAGGGGTTGTGTTTCCTTCGGGGTTCACCAGCGGTTATGTTTCCTTCGGGATTTGATGACATGCAGAAATGCATGTCATCTTAGGCCTTTTATTTAGAATTATGAAGTCTGTTAAGCAGAATATGCAGCAATTATGTTAGGAATTCATGAGAAAATGAGTTTGCAGCGTTCAGCATTGAGAATCTCGGCTAACCCATTATTATGCGTTATTATGCGTTCAATTGTCTATTTTTATAGCTAAAGCAGGAAGTAGACACAAACGCGGAAGCCGGGCTACCACATAGACAACCGCATGCGGAGAAACTCTCCATCGCAAAGGCGAACACATTTGATCAATGCATGGGTGTTGCAATGATCAGCCACATGCGTCCATCGCATAGGAGTTGCGATCGTCAAGCGATTGCGGTCATCGTGTAGAAGCTGTGGTATTAAGCGAATGCGGTCACTGCACGATTGCGGCTACACAATAATGCATAATAGAGGGATCAATGCAAGGTTGGTGGAATGAACGCATCAACTCATATCTCGGAAAAATCAAAAGATGATGTTGACATTTCACCTACCACATTGTTAGTAGCAGAGATTCAGAAAAGGACTAACGCGCCGCGAATGTCAGAATCAGAGCAGTGCATAAATGTTGTCGGCGATCCAAGCTCTATAAATAGAAGCCGCTGAGCAGAATTTCAAATTATCCAGGGTTTTTCTCCTGAGGCTCTCCTTAGGGAAAATCCCTGTGATCCAGACTAACGTGTGAGAAAGAAGCTTGAGAGTTCTTCATCTTCTTCATCCATTCCGAGTGACGATCGGAGCCTTCGTTGGAGTTAGATCTCAAGAGAGTCAACTCCACCACCCTTCCATGGCACCACCGGTAGCCTTGACACACATCTGCTGGAAGCAAGACATTGCTTCCAACTGGTCTTTTCATTTTCTCTTCTTTTCTTATATTGTATTGTATTACATTTTGGCTTAAGGAATTAATACATTATGTGTTCAATGCATTTCTGTGTTTCCTTCGATTCCATCTCCATCTTTCTTTACTTAGTATCCTTAACTTTCATTGCATCACTTAGTGAGATTGCTAGAGTATCACATACTTAATCATGCGGATTAGAGATATGAAGCATGTAGTAAACCACCGGGAGGTGTGCGTTGCGTGAGTATGTGAGAAAACCTTATTTGCTTGGTGTGAAGCTGTAGCAATGCCTGTCTATAAGTGGACGCAACGCTTGTCTATGAGTAAAGTCAACAACAACTAACTACCTGTGAGGGTAAGTGGTTGGTTGCATTAAGCAATGTAAGCTAATGTTCACTAGAGATAAGAATAATCTTACGTCAGTCAAGTTCATGCAGTTACCTTGTCTTATGAGCGCATCATTCATCATTTAGGCATACTTGAAAATGTAGTCTAAAATCCAAATCTAAGACTCAAGAGAGCGGATTGGAACGCATAAGCAAGAATGGAAAACTTAGGAATAAGCTCTGTTTATTATCACACAGCATATGCACCCTACGGAGAGGATATTGCATGCGTCCAAGAAGTAGGATATGTTGGTTGTATGCGGTCATCTTGACCCTTTTGCATACACATCGCAAGCGTCCTGAATTAGGCTCTAGTGTGTGTAGCATGATCGCATAGCTTGTGTTGGCTGAGGTTGCCCTTGCGGTCACCCTTATGGATTGCGATGAAGACATCTTCACATTTTACCTATTTTCCCATCAATTTATTTCACGTCAACAGTTGTCGTGTCTCTGCCTCTCATTCATACTTCTCATTGTGTTATATGTTAGTTAGAAGTAGGAGTAGTGTTAGCTTATACCCCTCTATCATTCTTTTATTCAATCTCCGCATACACATTACCACATACATCTAGCTACAAGTCCCTCAGTTCGACCTTGGATCACCCGAGAAAATTGCGTTCGCATTATACTTAGCGTGAGCGCAAGAAAATTTGTGACAGGAACACATGGTCATCGCATACATTCGTTAACGTATAGTTTCATTCCAATGCATGACCACCGACGCATGATAATCAACGCATACTTTAAGACATGCATCGCTTATTGTGTTCACTTAATTTTAGTCATCAAGTCTTGACGGCTTGGTAATTAAATTTTTCGTCATCAGGATTCACCAGTGGTTGTGTTTCCTTTGAGATTCACTAGGAGGCTGTGTTTCCTTTGGGATTCACTAGGGGCTATGTTTCCTTCGGGATTCACCAGGGGTTGTGTTTCCTTCGGGATTCACCAGGGGTTGTGTTTCCTTCGGGATTCACCAGGGGTTGTGTTTCCTTCGGTGATCACCCGCAGGGTTGTGTATAAGAGAATTCACCAGAGGTTGTGTTTCCTTCGGGATTCACAAGAGGTTGTGTTTCCTTTGGGATTCACCAGAGGTTGTGTTTCCTTCGGGATTCATCAGAGGTTGTGGGTCGTACGGAACTTACTAGAGATAGTGGACACACTTAACTATAGTATGATAGAAATCAGTTTTTCATGTATTATGTGTCCCATGAGGACTAGAGCCGTTTATATGTTCCACCAGAGGTAGGCATCTAGAGGACATAGATGCCTAGCTTGACCCCAGTAGTGGGGTTATTTACTGAGTATTTTATACTCATCCTTTCTCGTGTTGTTATTTCAGGTAAAGGTAGAGATGCCCCGGCGATTGACAAGCAAAATTCGTGATCGTGCCACTAGGACCAGTTTTATGCTTCCGCTCATGATATTTAGATTTCTTTTCGTGTTTTTCAACTTTCAATTCGATGTTTGAAACTTACTATTAAGATTTGTTCTCAGAGCTATGTATTATCATTTATGATTTATGGGTATCCTATCGACTGTTTTTAATATCTGAATTAATGAACTTTTGAGTTCAACTCATTTATTTAGCATTTATTTCACTATAAAAGGGTGTCGTTTTAAGTTTCATGCATGTATATGTTTAATAACGGCCTAACTTGAGTCCTAGGGGGTCGGGTCATTACAAAAATCATAGACACTCTTCTGCCACATCACCCAGATCCTCCCAACTCCCCTCCCACTATAATTACACACACACCTCCAAGCATCACCAAACCTACCCACCACCATATCAAAGTTCTCACGATGAACCCTCATCACAAGCAAACAACAAAAAGAAATAGGAGAGGAAGCTAGGAAATTAAATCTGCCACCACCTGACACTTGACAGGGTCATTCAATCCCCTAATATTCCAGGAACACCAAATCATAAATCTTGCAACAATTCGCACCTACCACCTCCCACTGAGCTTTTGCCCAAACTTCTGAACCTCCTCTCCATAATAGACAACGGACCAGGATCTGCCTGCACGAAAGTCAATGCCAACGAGTCTCCCCCCTCATCACACAAAACTTCAAACTGATTACGTTCGTCAACATGCTTTACAAATCTCGTAATTCCAGGGGATCCATAAATTACTCTGCTCTTTAAGGGCACTGCATCTAGTGACTCACTGCCACCCTGTGCCCTATACGTCCTCTATCACATCGATGATGACTAACCATAGTAAACTCGTCATCACTCCCCGCACCTCTATTCCCAACCACTGGGCTAACTTTTCTCCCACCAATACCCAATTCATGCCCCTTCCTCACACTCTTACGTCCCTCATTCTCTCCCAAACACCCCTCATTAACCGCCACAATACACAATTTCTGACCCTTTGCCACACCTTGTTTCTCACACACAACCCCAGTATGCCCAAAGTAACCACAACAAGCACACCTACGAGGTTTCCACTCATACATTACTAGAATAATAAACTTCTGACCCCGCATTCTGATAGTGACTGAAGAGGGCAATAACAAATCACCATCCATCTGAACACAAACCCTCGCATATGATAACTGCCGCCGTCTCTTGTTGTAACATCAAAAGAGATTGGTTTACCCACAACACTAGCTAACACTGCTAAGCCCCTATCCATCCATAACTCCAGGGGAACACGCTTCAGTTTAATCCAGATAGAAACAGAATCAAAAACAAAAGTTTCAGGAACATTACCTGGTGACCACTATCATAATAAGATGGGTTTGCCACCTAAGTGCCACGGACCATTCTCTAGCACCCAATCCCGTGACTCAGCCTTCTAAAATTTAAAGATAATCAACTTGTTTTCCAATAAGGTAATAGTTGGTATCTCTATGCATCCCCAAATTCTCTGAATAAGGCGACAAATAACAGAATACGGGAGTTTGGCATCCACAAACTGACCGACCAAAGATTTCTCACACAAACACACACTCGGATCAATAATCCCCTCATAAGGTTCAACAATAACTTTGTCATTTTTAACCAAAGGGGGAATAAACTCTAAATTTCCCCTCAAATTTGACCCAAAAAGGGCCGCCCACGAACTTTCTCCTTTCACACCGAAACTGGAACCATCTGAACCACCCCGCTTCTTCAACCGGTCTGACTTTGGACCAAACCCCCCAGCTGAACTGGTTTTGAAGACCGGCTCCTTTCTCACACGAAAACCCCGCTCGTCCACCGAACGACCCTCGCTTCCAATAAGGCCAGCCCATGAGATCTCCTCACGACCTAATTTTTGCACCCCCCCCCCCTCGAGGCTCCCAACTCCAGCCTAGCACCACTGCGACCCACCCTCTAAGTGCCCACACCTTTCGACCCTCTCCCTAGCTCTACCTGCACCAGTTCACTCCTTCACCCAGCCTCATCTCACTCTCAACAGGCCGCTTACCTCAACTCCCTCAAGGCCCAACCCAATACCCCTCATAACTCTGTTCTCTTCCGAGTTCCCAACACACTCAAGGCTCCCAAACACACTCCTCATAACCTGGACCCCAACTTGACTCAAGCCCAAACTCCTCTACTCGACCACTAGCCACACCCCAGTTCATCCAGTTCATCCCTCTCAACCCGATTTTCTTCTGACTCATGATTAACCCTTCAACTGTCGTCGGATCACCCACCGTCAACCCCCCCAGCACCACTTTGGCCACACTCCTCGTACCGAACCCTTCACCTCCTCAGGACGGCCATCAGACATCCCAAAACCTTTCACCTTCGAAGAACCAGCACCCAGTCCCAATTCGGTCTCCAGTCTAAGCAGACGAAAGGGATGTCGAGCAACCAACCTCCATTCTTCTCCTTCAATCTTAAAGGTGACCACTTATGCACCATCTAACCTCACTATTTGTCATACCCCCTCCTAGATTATCCTTTTAATCTGGAAGAGGATATAACTATGGTAGTTACTAGCCCTATTGCCAGCACCCACCACCCAAGCCTTCTAATCTAAATACCAACCTGCTGAAAACATTAGTAATATACGCATACAACAAACCTTCCTAAAGGTTCTACAAAGATTACATAAATACATGCATACAGCCAAGACATTACTTTTACAGAAAAATATTCACAGATGGTCCAAACGTTCCTAAAGAAGCCCTAGTCCCTCTCGAAACATGTGTACATAAATAGGTCATCAACCTAAGTCTTCTTAATAAGCCGAGTCTTTCCGTGACAAGTAGCTGTAGGAATCAACCTTGAGGAAACTGACCGCTACCTGAGAAGGAAAAACACAAAGGTTTCGTGAGCTTAAAGCCCAGTGAGTGACTATAACATCGTATAACATTATGCATTACATTACTATAAACATGTAAATATATTAATGAGTGTTTCAAGCAATTGTCACTAAATGTAGATTTACACCATTCTTATATATCATCAAATATCATTATTTTCTAGTTGAGAATGAGCCCAAATGCTCTAGCTCCCAACGTTTATTACCGACCAAAAGACTCATATTTCGGCCTCTCATTCAGAACTGCCTACGTGCACGTGGCCATACTAAGTACCATCATATCTTAGGTACTTCTGCTCAGATACCTTCTCAAATTTATCCTTCAGTATCGAGCTACTAAGATACCTTCTCAAACGTCCTTTGGTATCAAATTGACCAGATACCTTCTCAAATGTCCTTCGGAATCAAATTGGCCAAATACCTTTTCAACTGTCCTTCGGTACCAAATGTGTATTTTGTAACATCAAATTAAGTTCCATTGCCTAGTATTTACACAAGAACTATTCCATTGCCACTCATTTACACAAGAACTCATTCTCCCATAGCCTTCCTCTACGAAGCATACATCAAAATCAGAACATAGCTTTTGTAATGGTTACACGACATACCTTGGCCTGTGTTACACACATACAAGCTGGAAACATGCATTAAGTTATTCTCCCACCATTTGTTGCTTAAGGAAGTATAATTTCATCATTAATGTCACTGTGCTTTACTTGATCATATATGCATGAGTATTGGAAACCTTAAGTTTACTTAGTCACTCACCGCTCGTCAGGCTCTTAATGGTTTGTACGCTTCCCTTAGCTCTTCTTGACCTAAAAAGATATAACTCCCGATTAAACTACTTAGAATTCTTAGTAAAATACCTCAATTAATTCATTTATTGAAAGAACTTTCATCAACACAGACAGTTTTACTGGCAGATCCCTCTGAGCGAGGTCAACGAGGTCCCCTTGAGCAATGCTAGCGAGATCCTCGAGAGCGATGCTAGCGAGATCCTCTAGAGCGATGATAGCGAGATCCTCTAGAGCGAGATCAGGCCTTTCCTCACAAATTTCATCATATCGATACTCACCTCAATTCCTAGCGGGATTTCCTTCTAGAGCGAGATTGGCGAGATCCTCATCCCCACATCTCGTTATAACTCCCATGGTGAACTGGTTGTTTATTCAACCCTAGTAGTTGTCTGCTTATGCATCGTTTCCCTGTTACAACTTTAAAAATTCATAACTCAAAATTCAGATCTCTTTTCAAGAAACTTCCTTCTACATACTTGTTTATTTTCTTACCTTAAAATTTTAGCTAAGAATTCCTTCTATTTTGGCCTAGAACTTCCAATCTTCACCTCGTGCCCTGATTAACCCAAGATTCCACCTCCTCTGTTCTTTCTTCACTTCTTGTTCTTCTCCTTGTGCAAACTTCCTTCAGCAAGGCAACCTCACAAACTAGCTTCTCTCAATTTTTGAATGGCACTGATTTTACTAAAATTTGCTCATGTCAATTGCCGAAACCATGCTTTTGAAATTCTTCTTCCAAAACTTCCCACCGCCTCTAGAGTTCAAGGATTAACTGCCACGTCACCCCTCATTTAGTATGTTTTTCCTTCCTTTCCATCATAACTCCTACAGACAAACATGAATTGCTACTTAATAAATATATAATATGACATTCTTTTGGCTAAACATGTTTATCTAGGAAACCTAGAATTCGGGGTTTACACCGTCTAACCACACCGTCCACAGATCTAAACTCACATCATCCTCTGCAGCTAAAAACCAGAACGTAACCCTCACTATCCATATAAAACTCACCTTCTGCTCTTCTTACCATAAACCCGATACCCCCCGAACATACCTGTCGCGGGCCTTCTTACCGTCAGTAATAGCAACAGATGGCTACGACTACCGAAAAAGGGAAGACAATGACGACCCTCGGGAGGATGCCTCAAGAGAAAATGACCGACGAAGACCACGACGACCCTCGGAACGGCTACCAAAAAGGTGAAGACGGCGACAGCAACAGACGACTACCCTTGAGAGGACGCCTCGGGAAAATGACCGTCGCTTGTCCGCAACCCTAGAGCTCTCAGACCATTTGATCAATAAAGCAATAAACTAATTATAAATTACATTTTTATTAACGAATTTTAATAAACGTTTTACCAAAAAGATTTAATTAACCTTCTTTAGTATATTAAAAGTGAATTTTAAAATTCAAAAATATTAAGTTCCAAAATTGAAAATTACTTTGAACTCTAAGGACCATTAGGTGCATTCGCCTAAAAAACACGAAAATTTTTAAGAAATATCTTTACCATAAATTTAGTTTATATAAACGTAGATTTCAAAAAGAGAAAAATAAGAAAACTATTTACACAAAATAGCAAAATTTAATCATCTTCCCTTTTTTCTGTCTTGTCCTCCTTCTCCTTCTTCTCCTTCAATTTGATCTCGGTCTCTCTCTCTAACCCACGTACTCTAACGTTCAGTAGTCACCGCACTCATGTCCAACTGTCAATCCATTGCCGTTTGGGTCTACATCATAGATCTGGTTATACGTTGCCACTGGTGAGCCGATTTCTCTCTCTCAACCTAATTCACTCTCTCTTCTTCTAACTCTTAGATCCATGCAGTCCAATCCTCGTCACAGTTGCCTTTTTTTCACCAACGCTAGAGTTCACCGAACTTTTGTCGTTAGAGGTAAGATTTGGGATGTTTTGGGTTAATTTTATTTGGTTCTTGAACAACCATTAAGTTTTGGTGTTAAAATTGATTTATCCATGAAGTTGGATGTTAAATTTGAGTTTTGTTGGTTTTAAATGGTTGTGATAGACATTGTTATCAATGTCTATCAGTGATAGAAACTTATACAAATCTATCACTATAGACGCTAATAGAAATCTATCAGTTTCAATCAGTGAGAGAAACTTATAGAAGTTTATCATTGATAGAGATTGATAGAAGTCTATCATTGTCTATTAGTGATAGAAACTGATAGAAGTCTATCATTGATACTATCAGTGATTGAAACTGATACAAGTTTATTGGTGGTAGACACTAATAAAAGTTCGTCAGTGTCTATCAGTGATATTTGATAGAAGCCTGACATTGATAGAGGCTGATAGAAGTCTATCAATGTCTACCAGTCTATCATTGATACTATAGTCATTGAAACTAATATAAGTCTATCATTGATAGACGTGATAGAAGTCTACCAATATTTTTTTTTTTTTTTTTTTTTTTTTCTTTTGAAAAAATAGTTGGAGTTAATATTCTATATTGTCCTTTAAGTTTCAAAATTTGAAAATTTAAATTTAGAAAATTAGATAAATTATTTACAAATATAGCAAAATATTACTATCTATCTGATAGATTTCTATCGCAATCTATCACTGACTATCACTGATAGACAGTAACAGTTTTCTATGCTTGAAAATCTTTTCAATAGTTTACCCATTTAAAATAATTATATTTATAAAAAAAGTCACAACTTATTTTTTAACAATATATGAGATCAGAGAATCAAACCTCTAACTTTAAGGTTGATAATATATGCACTATATCAGTTGAGTTATGTTCATTTTAGTCACAACTTTGTTTTTTTGTTTTTTTGTTTTTTTTTTTAACCAAAACTAGAACCAGTGTTATATTATATTTAATTGTATTTTATATTAGCTGTGAAAATGAGTTTAATTTATTTTATTATTTCTTTTGTAAAATTTTTAAATTTCTATTATATTTGAAAATACATATTTATTTTAGCATATTCATGTAAATTCCTCGACAAACAATTATTTCACTATTATAAAACATAAAGAAAAATTATTGTCATAAATTTATATATGTTCTTGCTATAGTGTTATTGCTATCTCATCCGTTGAAAATTCTGAAAATTCCAACTACTATCTAGCACACAATTAAAAGATAAAAATTGTTGTAAAATTTAGGGATATGGATATTAAAAAAATATAATATAATAATATAAAACAAGAAAGATTGGAAAATACAAATCATGGAGTTCTCCACTTTGATTTTTCTCACCAAAATGTATCTATCTACAATATCCATGTTAAGCCACTATTTATAAGCAATGGGCAATTAGGATGTGGCATTTTATGGACACTAAGGGTTCTTAGGCATTTGACACATGAGGTAATGTCTTTGTGAATAAGTCTGCCATGTACAGTGATGTCACCATTTTTTTTCAAGATCATGAGTGTAGAAAAGTTTTGATAAAATATGTTTTGTTCTATCTCATTTAATATATCCTTCTTTACGTTGGGCTATACATGTTATGTTGTCTTATGAAGAAATTTATTGAATAGTGATGTCGCTATTTTATGATTTATCATCTTCATACAAGAACACTGTTGGTTAGTCTCATGGATCATCGTGATTTCAACATGGATTTGAAGTAGAAGTTATTATAGAATGCCATAATATAGAAATTCTTCTCATATTCTATGTAACTTGTTTAAGATCTAGTTTGTATGGGTTAGATAAATAACCTTCATCTTCACAACCAACTAGATCATAATTAGATTTAATAAAATAAATCTATGTAGGCTAATTCACAAATAAAACATAACATATATTTAACACTACTCTAGTAGAGAGGTCCCACTGGACGTGCCAATTTGTTCATACGAGATATCTGGAGAAACTTGTTTCGTAGAGTTGAACTTGTGTTGATGTAGATTTGGTGTGGATGTAGTTTGATCTCTAGTACTTGATCCTATGATTCTCTCTCAATTGGATGCGTATGCTTGACTTGAGGAAGTAGAGCGCATATTGTTCTTGAAGTCAAAGTTTTGGAAGAATCTTTGTATCTTCAGGAAACTTGTGTCTTCAATGAGTGTGCAACTTCATGGATATGGTTCGATCTCTAGTACTTGATCCTTTGATTCTCTTTCAGTTGTATGTGTATGCTTGACTTGAGGAACCAGAACGCGTGTTGTTCGTGATGTCGAAGTTTCGGAAGAAACTTTGTATCTTCAAAATACTTGTGTCTTCAAGGAGTGTGCAGCTTCAGGAGTAAGAATTTTCTCTCTAGCCTCTCTAGAGTGCAAAATTTTCTGGTGGGCTTTGTGAGCTTGGGCTTGATTGGTCCATGGACCTAGTCCTTGGGCCCAACTAGTTAGATTTGGGCCTTAATTGGCCACTAGACCAAATTAAACCTATTTTTGGTCTCAATTGAACTTTAGGACAAATATTAATTTAAAATTGGACCAAATTTATTTGATTCAATTTAATGGTCACGATGAAAACACGTGACATCATCAATATTTGCAAATTTATGTCTTTAACTTCAATTGGGGATACACGTCAACATTTAATTGGTCCCAAATTTGATTATTTGTAATTTCGTCATTAATCTGATAAATGACATGGCGATTTGTGATTGGTCCAAAATTTCTCATTCAATAGATACTATCCTATCATTTCTTGGTATCTAGTTCTATTTCTACCCATGTAAAAATGCTACTTTTAAATTTCAATTTTAAATTTAGAAAATGGAATAAAAAAGGGTAAATAAAACAATGTATATATATATATATATACATACATACATATATACCTATACCTATACATATATATACATATATACATCTTTAGTATGGAAAAAAAAAAAGTAACATATAGCAAATTTGTTATGAGTGGAAACTGAACCTATCCACCAAAGGGATGAAATTATAGTTTCCTTACCACTAGGGAAAGATGCTGTTATGGGTGATTTTTAAACTAAAGGGTAGAACCGACATAACAAAGAAAAGGAAGCTAACGGGCCAAAAAAACAATAGTAAATAGACAAACAATTGGGTCGAGAGGATGAAGCATGGTCTTCATCTGTTGAATGGAGAGTATTATGGCCTATTGGGGCCTTGATAAGAGGATGGTTTGGGTCTAAAGTCCAACCCAACCACCTCATGGCCGAGGCCGAGCTTCAAAATTTTTGAACATGGCATGCATCATTTAGCTTGAGAGATAACTTAGCTTATTTGGGATTAGGAAACTCATGTCCTAATCTTAGTTGGACTAAAATAAATCCTAGATCAAATTTCCTATAAATACACTATTGTGCTCCATATGAAGTATCTCAGCACTTCTAACTTCTTCTCTACTATTTAAGTCTCTTATTGACTTAGGCATCGAAACCATTTTTCTTTGTTTTGCAAGTTCTCTCTTCCCCAAATTATAAATTTATCATTGTTGTCATCAAGTGCATATTTTCTTGGCCAAAATTTTGCATCGACATATATCAATTTTTTAATATATTTGTAGATGTCTCTTGGAAGAGATCTATCTCTTTTAATTAAGAAGATGAACTTATTTATATATTTATAATAGGTTCTTCAAAAATTTAATTCGGAAGAAGTTTATCTATTAAAATTTAAATATACAATATTTTCCGAATAAATTTTGAAAGTTATATGTATATTTATAATAAATTTTAAAGCTTGCAAGATTAAATTAAAAGAAAAAAGAAAAAAGTCCAATATTATATTTGGTACTGTTGTGGTGAATTCAAGGTCCAACATAGGGAAAAGGAGCACGTGTGAGTCAAACGTGACAGCCAGTAGAGAAGCAACGCCATATATTATTAAAAGCTAAAACTAACTAATTTCCCAGAGTTTGTTGCATTTCAAAATCCAAGATCTTCTCTTTTATCGCTTCTTATTTTAAATTCAATTCCCACTTTTGAAAACCAAATACACAATATCTTCAAAACCCACAAAACTCACTCACTCGCTTTCCCCTCTGTTCATCAGATTGGCACATTTCAATACATACCCACTGCGAGAAAAATGGATAGAACTAAATCCTCTTCAAAATCTCGCCCATCCACCGCCGATCTGCTCACCTGGTCTGAGGTTCCCCAGCCGGAATCTTCCCCCGCCGTCTCCGGTTCAGCCGCTCGCTCCCACCAGGTATTATACCCTCTTTCCTATCACCATTCTTTTTGGTTCTTTCGTTTTTGGGGCAGCTTAGTTTTGAGGTTTTTGGTGTACATTCTCAGCCGTCCGATAGAATCAGTAAAGTGCTCCAAGGGGGTCAGCTTACAGATGAAGAAGCTGAGAGCTTGATGAAAAAGTAAGATCCATTTCATTTATCCCAAAATTTACCCCTGAAAAAACTTGGGATTTGACTGTTGTGATGAAACCATTACAATGTCTTAGCTGATTTTCTGTTTTCCTCTTCGATTGTTATTGTTTGTTTGAAATGGAAAACAAGAGCTCGTCAGATCTCTCAGCTATGATCTTTTGTCCCTTTCTTTCTATTTGTGTTCTGCTGAATTCCACACCGTTTCATGTTCTAGAATCCTGATTAAAAACAAGAGAGAGAGAGAGAATGAAATCGTTGTGCGATTGGTGGAATTTATGTTATATCATGTGTAATGTTCTGGGTTGCTTTCCTGATGTTCTGTTTAACTGAGTGAGCTATAATCCTGTTCCTCAAACGGTTAACAGTTTAAATGCATCGTTTATGGCTATTCTTCTTCTACTTGTGTTGTAAAATAGAATTCTTCTCCACCATTTTCAGGAAGAACTGTTCAGGGTATAAAATGAAGGAGATGTCCGGAAGTGGAATTTTTGCATCTAATGGTGAAGGGGATGAATCGGAACTTGATAACAAAACAGGGCTGCGGATGTATCAGGTAAGCTACACAATCAAGTCAATTTAGAAAATGCATCAAATTGACAAGAACCCTTTTGATTTTTTGTAATTTTTATATGATTCAGCAAGCTTTGAATGGAGTTAGCCAGATATCCTTCGCTACTGAGGAGGGGTTATCTCCCAAAAAGCCTACTTCAATTCCAGAGGTGGCAAAGCAACGTGAGTTAAGTGGGACATTGCAGAGTGAATCTGATGCTAGGAGTAAGAAGCAGATATCAGATGCTAAGAACAAGGAGCTTAGTGGACACGACATCTTTGGAGCTCCTCCCGAGATAACACCAAGATCGTTGGCAGCTGCGCGGAGCTTGGAATCAAAAGAAAGTAAAGACATGGGTGAGCCAGCACCTAGGACCCTGAGGACATCTGTTAAAGTTTCAAATGTGAGTTTACTAAATCACTTCTTGCTTCTATGATTGTCTTTGTTTCCGAACTTTGTTTGCCTTTGCTGAAGAATTGAAACGATTTTTCAGTTGTGCACATTTCCATTCGATTGACTTTGAGTTGTGTCAAGAGTCAAGATTACACAAGATTCATTTTAGCATTAGCATTATCGAGATCACGCCTCTTTCTTCTCTTAGTGGTGGTTTTAACCTTGCAAGTTGAAACATTGAGCTGATATATTGAATCCCCTCACGTGAGTGAATATTGAAGTGCTCTTTCCAATCTAATAAGTCCATGACTATTTTTTCCCCTTTCTTCTAGAGGGTTGTACTGGATTGGAAGTTAATTTCCTTAGGTCTTGATTTGATCTTTCATGTCCTTGCTTTTGAGCCATAGTACTCGAAAATGAAGCTGGTTTGTTCATTTTTACAGCCTGCTGGAGGCCAGAGTAACATCCTGTTTGGCGAAGAACCAGTGATGAAGACAGCTAAAAAACTACACAACCAGAAGTTTCAAGAGTTGACCGGTAACGATATATTTAAAGGAGATGCTCCACCGGGTGCGTCTGAGAAATCGCTGAGCTCGGCCAAGCTAAGGGAGATGAGCGGCAATGACATCTTTGCTGACGGGAAGGCAGAATCAAGGGACTACTTTGGGGGTGTTCGCAAACCACCCGGTGGAGAAAGCACCATTGCCTTGGTTTAATTTTAGCTCCTAACTTGATTTGAATTGTTGGACATTCATGTCTGTGTTTCTACTTGAACTTTTAATGTTATTTCACTGATCAATTGCACCTATAGCCTATGATGACAGACTTGGGTAGCGTAAGATTGTGGTATGCTTTGTTTAAAATCTCTGATTTTGATTGTAGAAGAAAATCCGGGTGTTGACCAATTAATGAATACTTAACCAGAACGAAACCAATTGTTTTTTAGTTTCATCGAACCTTGTACAGTACACGACCATCTTATAATTTTCAATTATTTATCCTATATCCTATAACTAGGTTAAGTTTTACAACCTCATTATTAAACTTTAATTTCATAGAATAAGTTGCTGGAGACAAATTTATGTGTACAATCGATTGAAGTTTCTTTTCTGAAGATTTATGACAAATTATACTCAAATTTGGACCATTTAAAAGGACGCTTCATCTTTCATTGATTGAAAATAATCGTACTTCCACATTTGCCATTATAATAATAGAACAATTTAAGTGCAAGGTCCCACCATACAGGAACTAATGTCTGAATAACACCAATCATTAGAGCCAAATAACCTGCGAATTTTAGAGTCGTGCTGACTATGAACCACATGTTTAATTTGGATTTACCGATAAATCTAGAAAAGAGAAACTTAGATCAAGGAACTACATTAAACATAACCCTTTATTATCATGTCATTCTAGTAAGTTACGAACAAAGAAACAAGGAAACAAGAACTAAACCTTAATAACACTAGAGGAATGGGAGCTTAGGCTACATTTGCACAGTGAAAAACCAGAGTCCCCATCTTTTGTCATCAAGAAAATTTTCAACTAGTCTTCATAACAGCATCTGTAGAAACACAATTAGCAAAATGAATTAGAACTTCAAAAGGCAATATTTCATCAATTCCGCAATAGTAGTATAACATGGGATTGTGGATATCTGGAAAGGATTAAAAGAAATTAATAACCGTTAAGATATAACTGAGACGGTCAGTATTATGGATGGATTACCTTTTTCCTTGGAGAATGAACTCCATTCATGAGGATGTCACAAACTAGGACTGGACTTGCACTATACTACAGCCGCAGCTTTCTCGACTGTTACTTGAATTTCTTGGGGAGAGTCATTAGGTACATTAGCAATTTTAGCATTCAGCTTTTCGTCATATGCAGCTACATGAACACCCAGTGCAGCACGACCAGAGGGATCCAGATTTTTCGACCATGCGGCATCCCATTCCACTGCTTTTGCCGTACTGCATGCCACACTTGGACCTCCTGGGACCGTTGATCTAGCAGCATTCTGTTGTAAATTAAGAATTTAATACATTATTACTTTGTTTAATTAGTGAATGAGGTGTATCAAAGACTGGGGAAATTCACACTCCATACGTATCATAAAAAACAACACAACAGCACCTTAGGGAAGAATTTCTCAAATATTGTCCGGTAGTAATATGCTTCTTTAGTCATCGGAGTGTTTTCTGGGTAGATAAAGCTTGCATTCATCAACATTGCATCGGTCACCTGAGGAGGACAAAGCATCGTTATTTAACCCTGATTCCATGAGGAAAGACCATCTGAATATGTCAAGTACTGCTACATTAATGAGAAAGATTGAGATAAAGCTTACTTGTTTCTCTGCATGGTCCTTCAAACCGTCAATCCAACTGTATCCAACACCGTCACTGAATTGTTCTTTTTGCCTGTATAATATGTGCTATAAAGAAGGGAGGGGTTGGGCATATTCAATATTCTTCCTTGTGTAAAAAACACATAATGATTCGATGCCTTGATTTAAGAAAGAAAGAAGAGGAATATGCAAAATACAGATTTCATGCTGATTCAGTGAACACATATAGCAAAGACAGAAACTACCTTGGGCAAATATGGCTCCTTCTCATCATCAAATGCATTGCGCAAGACCCACTTCTCTATTCTCCCAAGATCAGGCCTGATCTGCGGTTAAAAATTTATAGTAACTAGCGTCATAAACTTTATTCATTGATGATGTTGTTTTAACAAAACTAGTACACCTTTTTGATAGAGCGATGTAGTCAGATCAGTATAACCTTTTTTTTTTTCCAATTGATCCAACAATGTTATAATAACTGAGCTCAAATTTAAGTGAATTCCACCAATGAGATAACATCCGTTAAATGAAATGAGCTAAAGAATTAAATACCCGAGAAAAGAAAACATGAAAAGTTAAATATTTAACTTTCATCTTATTACCACTGTTGAGAATGTGAACCAAGTCCTACAGTCGCTAGATAAGAGGAAGATTACAAGGATCACAAGTATACAAGTGAGAATGAAATATCTAGGGTGAAACCAAAAGTAAAGTCATGAGAGCTTATGTCCAAAATAGACAACTTACCATTGTGGACATATGTGGAGGGTCATTTTCCCTAACAATAAGAATATTTCTCTTTTACTTGTTCGCTAAATTCCAGAAAAATAATAAGACCATTTTCACTTTTTATCCTTTATAATAGCAAACAAAAGCTATGTTTTGTCCGCTGCAGGGCCCGCGGGGCTGCAGATGAGCCACATTCAACTTAGAAAGGTAAAGGGGACCAATACAGTATGCTCAAGCCACCACAAATTTTAATCAAGGAATGGTAATAAGCAAACATAACGTACCATTTTCCATTCAGGATCTATGCTCATGGCTATGCTTATAAACTCTTTATCAAGAAAAGGCACACGAGCCTCGAGACCCCATGCTGAGGTTGATTTATTGGCCCTCAAACAGTCATATAAATGAAGAGCTTTAATCTGAAACCATCAGAAGGAAATAAATTACAAGGAAAAAGAAACATTACAGCATGAATAACCGTCCTCGCCTATTACCCAATGTGTTGAAATGGGGGATGGTTGTGGAGAGGAATACCTTTCTGCATGTTTCTTCATGAAACTCTTTTTTGTTTGGAGCCTTATGGAAGTACAAGTAACCACCAAAAATTTCATCTGAACCTTCTCCAGAAAGAACCATTTTCACTCCCAAAGATTTGATTTTCCGGGACATAAGGAACATAGGTGTGCTAGCTCTGATAGTCGTCACATCGTATGTCTCAATGTGGTAAATCACTTCCTCAAGCGCATCTATACCTTCCTGAAATGGAAGAATAAGCATAGCAAATAGGAAGAATAAGCAAAGCACAAACACATTAATTGGTAGCGAACACATTAAAATGGATTTTCAATTGATCCCAGAGAAAGCAATTACCTGCACGGTAAAGTGGAACTCGTGATGACGAGTCCCAAGGTAATCAGCTACCTCTCTAGCAGCACCAAGATCAGGAGAACCCTAAATATAATAAAAGTGACATAAGTGAACAGAAATATGACTTGACTCAGTCGGGGCAAGTTCTACAACATTTACCGAGGCAATAGAGGAAAACAACCTATTCTAGAATTTTTTTTCTTTAAGACTTCATAATTTTGGTCATGAAGAAAAAAAATCTATAACACCATGAACAAGATCTCTTGCTAGATCTTAAAAAACAAGGGCAAGACTGCATTGCATGGAAGTGCCAAAACCCAAACTCAAAATCAATTCTTACTGAAAAAGAAATGGTAGGGCAATAAGACCAATAACAAGTTTTTGGATGATACTGAATAGGAATATATCAGATTTCCAAAACTTACATATGAATAGTAGAACACTTAATTCGCTCATCACACAACATAATCGTAACTAAAAAATTAATTTTCCAAAGAAAGAAACCAACCACAACTTTAAAAACGATATGAGAGAAAAAATCTATTATAGAGGGTTTTTTTTTCAAGAGTACCATAGAGGGGTTTATCCTTCAATAACAATGTTTATTATTTCAGGTAAAAGATATTCTTACTTCCTTCGTTATCATACCTTCAATCCAACACAGAAAGTGTGTAATTGTGACCCCCACTGACGAGCTGCTTCAGAATCAACCAAATGTCGGGAGGCAACAGCAGCAACCAATGATGAATCCAATCCTCCAGATAAAAGGACTCCAAATGGCACATCTGTCATAAGTCTTTTAGTAACAGCCTACACAATAAAAATACAGTAGGAAAGCTTAAAATTGGAAAAGCTTAGAATATGAAACATTCCAATGACTCATCAACCAAGAATGATACACGAAGAAACCAAAATGCAGTAGGTTTTCAATTTGAAGTTCCTTGTAAAACAGTAAACATCAAACGCTAACAACGGCAGGAACTCCTTGAAGAAGACGATAGTGTGATAAACTAAAAACGAGTAAGTCCAGAACTTGCCTTCTCAAATGCCTTACGTAGAACCAAAGGATCATAGTGACCTGATGGTACCATCTCTGTGTACCAAGGAGGGTTATACCATCTTCTTAATCCTCCTAAAAACATTCAAGATCCATTTAGTAATGAATTTCATTGATTAATGTTACTCTTGAGCATACCTTGTGTGCTAGAATTACCATGGTTGCAGACATAACATTACTCTCAAGAAAACTGGAAAAATATAGAATTACCAATTTACCATATTGGGGGAAAAAAGATGCATACCTTGTTTGCTAGAATATATATGACCAGGAAGAAAAGAAACAAATCTCTCACAATCATCACTTAGAGCTTTCATTTCAGAAGCAAACCAGATTGATCCTAGCAAGAAGGTAGCAGCCATGTATATTTGAAGACCGATCAGTAAAACTGGATGTAGTAGTACGTGTAAATGAAGATAAAGTATCAATTGGAGAATTTCCTCACGGAAACTTGAGGTCATGAATTAATGTGAAATTACATACCATCAAGACCCCATCCCATATATAGTGGAGTGATCCCAATAGCATCCCTAGCTGCAATAAAAGTTTTGCTACGAGTATCAAGAAGGACAAAGGAAAACATGCCATCCAACATGTCCACAAAGTCTTCTCCATATTCTTCATACTGGAAAATATAGGTGTTATGAATGGAGAAACTAATAACAAGAATCATCAGTGCATGGACAAATTATCTCAGTAAGTTCTTGGCTACTTACAAGGTGTGCAATCACTTCACAGTCACTGCCAGTTCGGAACTCATGACCCTTGAGCTTCTCTCTCAATTCCTTGTGGTTGTAAATCTCTCCATTAACCTAGTACATGGTTGAAGATTCAAATTTAGTTACGTTTTTAGTTACTGATGTAAAGTACATACAAATAACAACAATCTTCTAAGTAGTGCATGCCATTTACGGACACAATAATGCTTCAATTAAAAGGCCAAATAATATTGATACATTTTTATAAACAAGTGGTACTAGTTTAAGATAGCAAAACATATCTCAGAACTAAGGAAAACTTGATAGTTCCTTCATTAAGAAATAGGGGGAGCATCATATAATCAACTACACATGAGTAAAAAGTTTTAAGGATTACAGAACAATTTAAAGCATATTAAATCTTAAGCCGTCCGTGTGCATCCTCACAGATAAACTATATTGACGATTGACAGCATCATTAAAACTGATGAACAGTATATGGTAGATATTGCAGGATCATTGCGGAAGTAAAATGCAATAGAAAAACCAATATTCCTTCGTTAACTCTCACCCATTTTTTATCAAACTGTATGTCCCGAATATCATCATATCAGGTCTTTCTATCAAGTGTTAGAAACTATACAACATGACGGGGCGACGATAATATGAGCAAATATATATGCAGAAATGGAATCCATTTCATCATTACCGTAACAACGACGGTCTTGTCTTCGTTGTAAAGGGGTTGATCCCCGGAAGTGGGGTCTACAATAGCTAACCGTTGATGGGCAAGATAACAGTTTTCAAAACAATGCAAACCACTCCAGTCGGGACCTCTATGGCGCAGCCTGCAGTTACAAACAATTCAAAGGAAAAACCACAAATCAATATAAAAAAATCCCCTGTTTCCGAACAAATAACAAAAGGAAAAGAAGAATCTCATAAAACAAATGCAGTGCTTTATATTGTATGACATTCATAACGTTTATTAGCCATTGGCATCAACGTCAACAAAAGAGCAAGAGGATTGCAGATAAAGAAAAGAAAATGACCTCCGAGACAATTCGATTATTCGGGAGCGCTTGGCCTGAGAGCTGTCGACGCAGCCTAAAACTGCGAGGATTCCACACATGACGAAAAGCTCCCCTTGTCCACTCAGAAGCTCAACTCTGGAGAAGGAGATGGAGAATCAAAGGTAAGGCTGCGCAATTGCAGTGGTCAGCTTTATATAAGCTTTCAATCCCGGCCGTTGATTCTGACCCCAATTCCCACAAGATTCTCTTTCCAATTACTGTAATTTATTCGATGCTTAGGGTTTCGGCCGTTGATAAGACCTGCGTTAGGAATCTTAAATAAATTGTTTTGGCCACTATCACGTGACCTAAACCGGTCAAAATCTTGCAACTCCTATCCGACTCACAACAGTTGTCGGGAATATTTTAAATAGAAACTGATTAAGTTCAAATTTAATTACATTAAAATTCTATATAAGTGTTTTTTTAAAGTAAGAATAGAAATCGATTAAGTTCCAATTTAATTATATTAAAATTCAGAATATTGAGAAAGTAAACTTAATTTAATCGTAAAGTTGAAGTTTCTAATCTCCTATATCACTTGTTGTACTAAGTTTCTAATCTCTTATATCACTTTGTGTATTAAAAAAATATCCAATTTTTAGAACTATCACCATTAATTCTTTTCAAAATATAGGTTGGTTTGATAACTTATTTCTAATTTTATGATTTGTACAACATAATTATTTAAGACAGCTTTTCTTTTTTGGTCTAGGGTGGGTTTATTATTTATTTGTTTTGGAATTGTAGGTAGGGATTTGGTTTGAGGATTGGTCAATTGGTAAACTGCAACTTTGTGAATCAATATTCCTTTTTTCTATCTTGTGTGGGCACCTTTTATACAAATATATCACAGAGTTTTTTTTTTTTTTTTTTTACGTTAAACCCGTCAAAGCACATTGTTTGAAGAAACACATTCTTCCAACGCATTTGGATTTTTTAGTCGGTTTGGATTAATTTGAGAAAAAAAATGTTTTTTTAAAAAAATCATTTTTATTTAAATATTTATGATAAAAATTTGTTAAAATATATTTGAAAAATTATTTTGTGTGGTTATCAAATACTCTAATTTCTTTTAAAATGACTTGTTTTTTTAAATTAATCACTTGAAAATATATTCTAAACATACCATTATTTATGCTTGAAATACATTTTCTCAAATAATTTTATATTTTTGCGACTTAAATGTAGGTTAGGGATCTCGTTCCAATAAAAAAAATCTTGAGAGATGTGAAGTGTGTTTGACTTACAACAATTTTATGTTAAATGATCTCTTGAAGATTTTTTACATGTAAAGTGATGATGAAATATGATGAAAAGATTCATACTAGTCTGTAGGGACAATCTTATGAAGCGATAGAAGTACATAATTGTTTTTTTTTTTTTTTTTTTAACAAAAGAATTTATTAAGGCTCTAGGGCATGAAAAGCTTTTACATCCTTCTCAACTAAGAGAAGGTAAGAGAAGGGAAAATTAGACCCCATATATTTTTAACATTTCAATATGAAGTGTTGAACTTTAACAAGAATATTTAGACCCCATATATTTTTTCAAACCTTTTCAGCAGAGTCAGAGCTAGATGAATGAGCACATATTCTTGATTTCTGAAACCATTTATGTCTGCTCTTCATTGTATAATTGCCGGTTTTAATCATAATTCCCCACCATCTTATCTTTCATATTAACATTTAGAGATAGCCTTTTGATAATTTCTGCATCTTTAAAGCTCAAAGCTTTATGCAGTAGATCCGCATTTCATTCTCCATTATCATCAATGAAATAAGTAACTTTGGTGTTGATAGAAGATTTTGATCAATGCAAAGAGGTTTGAATGTACTTTCTTTAGGTATCTAAGGTGAAGGGACTTTTGAAGGTCTTTGAACGGAAGCATGAAGATCGATCCAAAATTTATTTTTACAGAACCAAAATTACAGAGTGTAAATGTTATGCATATAGCATGCAAACAAAAAGGAAATGAGAGAATTAGGGTGAAAGAACTAACTCTTGAAGAACGATCTTCTTCGTGTATCATCTTCTCCAAAAATCACGAACTCGAAATCCCACAATGGACACTACCACTTGATTGCCTCTGTATTCTCTAGGATTAGAATCCATTAGTGTGTGGGCTGAAACCCTTAAAGAGGAAGATCATAAAAAGCCAATTCAACCCCCCTGACTTCCCATTAACGTAGTATAGAGAAAAAGGGGACGGAGTTAAAACTCTCTCCCTAAAATTATTTTTAAAAAAATAAAATTAATAAAGAAAAATAATTTTAATGAAAACTTTAATATATATTTATATGATAACTACTTTATCATCTAATATATATTAAACTATATTTATCATATAATATATATTAAACTATATGTTATATCAAATATAATATATAACCTATAGTTTAATATTGTATCAAGTACAATATAACATATACTTTAATTCTCTCAACCATGATATTTAATATAAATCTCATTTATATTAATTATGAAGTTTAATATTGTTCACTAGAGGGATCAGTGGTACATAAGGAGTTAGATGTAACTATAAGGGCAAAATAGTAATTTTGGCCTAAGTAATTTATGAAGGTTATTGTACTGTTGACTGGTTTTATCCAATGAACACAGAAATATATCTATAATGCGAAGAGTGCAATTTGTCGATCTTTAGTGGAGTGCCCGACAGTTGATGGATGTTGAATAATTAGAATAATATAATTAAATGAGTTTAATTAATTATTCAAGTTTCATTAGAGCTTTAAGCTACAGGTCTATGAGGTCCTCTCTGTAGCTCAATAGGGATTAAATGAGAATCAATTTTGGATTAATTTAAGGGATTAATTATATGTGATATAATTAATTTAATTTAATTATATAAGATATAATTACGATAATGTATTTGACACATTATAATATAAAGTTTATTTTAGAGGAAATAAATATTTGAATATGATTCAAATATTAATTATGTGAATTGAATTCATATAATTAAATTTAATATAAATAAATTTATATTAAATATCATGCATTAATGAGAGAATTAAACTATAGGTTATATTATATTGAATACAATATTAAATTATAGGTTATATGTTATATTTAATATAATATATAGTTTTTCTTAGGGGAAAATTTACAGAGAGAGTCTTTCTGTAAAAACCCAAAACGAGGAAGAAGATATTGTTATCCTCTTCCCCCACTTTCATGTATTAGAGAGAAAATTTTTTCAAAAAATAAAATAACTAAAAGAAAAATAGTTTTAATATATATATATATATATATACAATCTCCCAATCTTTCTTTTCCTCTCTCGATTTTTTTCTTCTTCCAAAAACCAAGAGCCCACAAATTCTTTGGATTCTCATCCCAGATAATACAGAGGACTCATTCATGGTGATGTTCCTTTGGATTTTTTGTTCACAATTGTTTGTGGCCATTTTGCAGAGGAAAAACCTTACATGAAGAAAGTTCTTCAAAAGAAAGAAGCCCTAATTTCTTTCTTTCTCTTAATTTTGTTTTATGCATGCTGTATTTTTGTTTTAAATGCATAATATTATGTATATTGAATCTGTAAAATTGAGCATTCTGTAAAAATTGAGATTGGGGTCCGATCCCCGTTTTCGCTCAAGGACCTTCATCGGTTTCTCCAATTGAGGATCCATTGTCCTATAAACAGACAATTAATGACGTAGACAAGGACCAATGGGTCAAATCTATGGATCTTGAAATTGAGTCCATATACTCCAATTTAGTATAGAAGCTTGTAGATTTACCTGAATGGGTCAAACCTATAGGGTGTAAATGGATCTACAAAATAAAGAGAGATATAGTAGGAAAGGTACAGACCTTCAAGCTAGAGTTGTAGCAAAGGGCTGTACTCAAAGGGAAGGGGTTGACTATGAGGAAACCTTTTCCCCTGGTGCTATGCTTAAGTCTATAAGAATTCTCTTATCTATAGCCATATATTATGACTATGAGATATGACAAATGGATGTCAAGACTAATTTTCTGAATGACAATCTTGAGGAGAATATCTTATGTCTCAGCCTGAGGGATTCATAGCCTAAAGTCAGAAGCAAAAAGTTTGCAAGCTGAATCAATCCATTTATGGGTTGAAACAGGCATCTCGGTCTTGGAACATTAGATTTGATACAACGATCAAATCTTTTGGTTTTGATCAAAATGTAGATGAACCTTGTATATACAAGAAAATCATCAAAGCCAAAGTAGCTTTTCTAATACTTTATATGGCCGATATTCTACTTATTGGGAATGATGTAGGATACCTTACTAACATTAAGGAATGGTTGGCAGCCCAATTCCAAATGAAAGATTTGGAAGAGGCACAGTATGTACTTGGGTTTCAAATCATTAGGGATCGCAAGAACAGAATGCTAGCTCTGTCACAAGAAACTTATATTGACAAAATGTTGACTCAATATTTGATGCAGAAATCTAAGAAAGGTTTGTTACATTTTAGGCGCAGGGTTCACTTGTCTAAGGAATAGTGTCCTAAAACACCTTAAGACGTTGAGAATATGAGATGTATTTCGTCAACTTTGGGTAGCTTAATGTATGATATACTCTACACTATGTCAGACATTTGTTATGCAGTGAGAATTGTCAGTAGGTATCAGTCCAATCCAGGGTTAGACCATTGGATAGCGATTAAGAACATCCTCAAGTATCTTAAGAGGACGAGGAACTACAAGCTGGTGTATGGAGCTAAGTACAAGATACACAAACTCTGATTTCCAAACTGACAAAGATTCTAGGAAATCCATGTCAGGATCAGTGTTTACGCTAAAAGAGGGAGCTGTAGTATGGCATAGTATCAAGCAAGGATGCATTGCAGATTCCACTATAGAAACTGAGTATGTAGCTACTTGTGAAGCAACAAAGGAAGCAGTTTGACTAAGGAAATTCCTAAGTGATTTAGAAGTGGTTCCAAATATGAACTTGCCCATCACCTTATACTGTGACAACAGTGGAGCATTAGCAAACTCTAAAGAACCTCCAGTCACAAACGAGAAAAGCATACTGAGAGGAAGTATCATCTGATACGGGAGACTGTGTAAAGGGGAGATGTGATTGTCACAAAGATTGCTTCAAAGCACAACATTTTTAATCCATTTACAAAGGCTCTCTTAGTTAAAGTGTTCAAGGGTCATCTAGATAATCTAGGTCTACGAGACATGTACATTGTATAATCTAAGCCAAGTGGAAAATGTGTAATGGATATATGGATGCCCTAGTTTATTGTTTTAGCATTATCCCCCCTTTTGTATTGTATACAACCCACTGACTTGAGTTTTAGTCAAAGTGGGAGTTCGTTAGGTTTTATGCCCTAAAACTCGTAGATAATAAATGTTATTAATTGATTGTTATCAATAAAGAGTTATAGATGTTAAATCAATAAATGTTATTGTTTGTATTGTTGTCTATTTTGTCTTAATAATCCTAAATCCAATAAACTAACATCCAAAGTTGTCTTATGAGTCTTGAATGTAGAGACATAGAGGGATCAATGATCAAGATACAACATAAAGGGTCTATAGTATAGGGATAATGTTGGGTACCTTATCCTGGTACCACTATGGATACGACTACTTTGTCTTTGATAAAAATGTAACGATCCAATGCATTTGAGTAGGTGATACGTGAATGAGGGTATCCTATGCAATTAGTTTGCATGAGACTGGACCGCAAAATAGTAACCACTAGATGAAACACTGTTGACTAGTTAGGTTTCTATTTCAATAGGATGACCTAGGCGACCTAATATTAATTCTGAGAATATTATGAACTCATGTTCACGAGGGATCTTCCTTTGATTTGTATGAGTGAGGGTGTCTAGTTCGTCGACCCAATATGCCTACCAGGGGGCAAGACCGAGTGGGGAGCTGGGTACATAATAATACAAGATGAAATTCATTCATTCCCTCCTCGAGGGTGAGTCGATGAGTGTTCCCTTAAGTGGTGCCTCCAAGACTTGAACAAAGGACCCTACCCTCTCATTAGCCCGAGAAGGGTTTCAGTTTATTGGTTGGATCATAAACAGGTTGTTTATTAGAGGAACACTGGTACTTAAGGAGCTAGAGGTAACCCAAGGCTAAAACAGTAATTTAACCCAGTTGGAGTTATGAACACTCGTGAAGGACTAATTTGTTGGTATTGGTCTATATCCATGGACACAGAAATATATATGTAGTGAGAAGAGTGCAGTTGTGGGTCTTTAGTGGAGTGTATCCATAGTTAACGAATATTGATTAACTTAGTTAATGAGTTTAAACA
Organism: Benincasa hispida; assembly: GCF_009727055.1. NCBI lineage: Eukaryota > Viridiplantae > Streptophyta > Magnoliopsida > Cucurbitales > Cucurbitaceae > Benincasa > Benincasa hispida. The sequence continues at coordinate 24,319,358 of NC_052351.1, read as the reverse complement.
ATTAATCTCATATCATCAGAGCTTCTGATCTACAGGTCTATCAGGTCACCTCGTTAGCTCACTAGAGGATACTTAAGAGGGAAAATTTGAATTGTTCAAATTAATTTGAGAAAACTATATATTAATGTGATTAATATATAATTAATTGTGGATATGATCTATAATCAAATTGGAAAGTAATATTTGAATAAGATTCAAATTAATTAATTCAAGTGAATTAGATTCACAAAAAATTAATTAATAGAGAGGTTTTGCACATCTACATGAGATATATATGATAATTAAATGTATACATTAAATTAGGTTTAATGTATAAGTAGTTATTTAATTATTGTGCAAATTAAAATTAAATAAATGTTATTTAATTTTACAAATTAAATAAGTGTTATTTTATTGGGCTAATTGATTAAATAAGCGTTATTTAATTAAATAAGTTAATTAATTAAATAAATATGATTTAATTAACTATAGAAAAGGAAAATATATTGGGAAAAGGTTTGACCCTTCTCTATATAAAGACCTCCCCATGACCATTTGGGAATGCACCGAGTATACTATTCTCATTGCAGAGAAACTTTGACAATACACAATTCCCCAGTGTTATAGCAAAATTTTCTCTGAGCCTCTCTACTCTCTAAAACTTTATTCTCCTTTCCTTCTCCCAATAGTTGGATACCATCTATCCCTCTATTGGAATCCTAGATAATAACAAGGTAACTCTCGCGGTACTGTTCGAGATCGCTCAAGGAGTTGTTCGTGATCAAGACCATTTGGAGATCCGTTCGTTGGAACCTTGGAGATGATTGTTCGTGGCACTTGGAGAATCTACAAAGGTAAGAATCGTTCTAACCATTTCCTCAATAGCATGCTAGTTTATGTGTTTATCTACGTCTAGTACAACAATTTTGTTTTTTGTAAAATTCGAATCGTGGGATGCAAGGTATTCTCACACGAGACGCTTCCACTGCGAGATTCGATCCCTTCAATACCAGGACTTAAAATGATATCATTGGTGGTATTGATGGAATAAACATGCATAAAGCGGAAACAAACTAATCATTAAGCACTCTAATTACACTTAATTTGAGTTACAAGCATGCTTAAAAAACATTTTTTAGATATAAGGGTTTCAACTCATTACCTTTGAAGAATTCCATTTTAATCCTTCTGCTCTCCACGAATTTGACCTTCAAATTTATAATAGACCACCAAGAGAATCTTCTCTATTATTCTCAGCCTTGGATTTGAGTGGTGGAACTCCGAATTGAGATGGATTTGGAGTGGGAAGGAGAGGGTTTGAAAGAGTATCAAAAATTGCAAAATTTTCACCCAAACTTCTGAATTCTCTACCCTCAATTCTCAGAAATTGAAGGTTTTATCCAAAAGATTATGCATGCACTTCCACATTCAGCCAAAAGACACATCAAATAGCATTAGTAAGTGAGCTAAGTTTTCAAATGTGGATTAATCCATTTCAATTTTCCAAAAGTTGGATTATTCCACTGACCAAATTTATTTTCCAATTTTCAAATAGATTTAATTCTAAATTCATCAAATGAAAATTCAATTTCTGAAAATCAAATTGAAAATTGAAAATTGATTTAATTTTAAATAATTAATTAAAATAATAATTTAATATCGAAATATTAAATTAATAAAACACCTAAATATTTAAATCACTATTTAAATATTTGAACTCTCCAATTATGTTTAATTTTAACAAAATTAAACGTCAATTATATCAAATACAATTATCCAAACCCTAAATTGAAATTGAACACTTGAAATTAAAATCCTAAAATGAAATTTAAACATTTCAAATTGAAACCGTAAACTGAATTTGAACACTCCAAATTCACTCAATATTCTAATCCAAGGTTTAATCTTTTACGAGCTAGTGAAGAGACCTTATGTATCTACAGATCATGAGCTCCAACGATCTGAGATTAATCGATTAAATTCGTTAACCCGAATCAATCAATATTTGTTAACCACTGAGACACACCACTATAGCTCGATGGTTGCACTCTCCTCACTGTAGATATATTTATGTCCACTTAATTTAACTATAATCAGTAAATTGACCCTTCACAGGTTGTTCGTAATAACGGCTGGGTCTAAAACTGTTTTACCCTGAAATTACATTTTGGTTCTTACGTCCCATTAATCCTCTAATGAACAATTGGTTTGTGATCCAATTACTAAACCGAGTCTCTCTCAAGCCAATGAGAGGATGGGGCCCCTTGTTCAAAACCTGGAATCAGTACTTTAGAGAACAACCTCTCTACTATCTCTAAATCGAGTAGGAGTGAATTCCATCTTGTACCCTATGTCCCTAACTATCTACTCAGTCTTACCCCTAAAATGGGAGGCTTATTGAGTCGACGTTGTTGAGCCAACCTCACCTATGCAAATCTAAAGATAATCTCGAATAAACAGGAGTTCATAGTTAGCTCAGGATTCAGATCGAGTTACCTAGGTCATTGATTTGAAACAGTCGGTCTTAAATAGTAAAAAACATTATAAAGTAAGAGTGACTTATTTCTTGGTCCTGATCGTATATAAACTCATTGCATAAGATTCCCTCACTCGCATGTCTCTACATAAACGATTCAGGATCATATCGTTTGTACTATCTACAAAGTGGGCCGCATCTGATAGTGTTACCAGAATAAGGTACCAAACCTTATTCATATACTATAGACCATTTTGGTTATTTACCCGAACGTGATCCATCTTTATGTCTTTACATAAAGTTCAAGTATTCATGTAATTGCCATAAATCTTAGTTTATTGGATTTAGACTATACAAGTACAATTTACCTATTCAATAATAGTTTTATTGCATAAATATCAATAACATCTTTATTGATAATAAAAAAATATTTAACATAAAAAACTGCGAGTTTTAGGACATACAACCCAATAGGTATGACATGAAAATAGAGATAGCATAGTTTTTCAGTAAGTGTTTTGTCACAACCTCTCCTGAATTCACCTCTTGAACCCGAAAGGAGGCGTAAGGACGACAGATACTACCCTTTTGTGATACTTATTGCCCATCTTAACCTTTATCACTCATTGAACTTAAAGCCAAGGAAATAAGCAACAACTGTTTGGCTAAAATTATTTGATTACAAATAGTATAATGTTTATACAACTTTCAAACTTAAATATAAATGTTTACAACAATAACTTACATATGGAAGTGTGGTTGTGACGTGGCAGACCTTGACCTTAGCAGTACCCTGGAACTCCTCATTCTTCATTACCTGGGAAGGAAAACATGAAAGAGAAGAATGAGCTTCAAGAAACTCAGTGAGTGGTAACAGTATAACATGTCTATTTCAACTTATAAAAGCATATCACATTACGAGGTCAACATCCAAACCTCAGTCTCGAATGAGTCTATTCTCAACCCTACCTACACACACGGTAGATAATTAAAACTAATACTTATCATAAATGCTTAATCTCCTATGTTCCCTATGTGCACATAGATCCCCGCTTATGGGCACAGAAGCTAGGCCTGTCGGCCTTCTGACCATCCCATATGAGGTTTCTTTTTCAGGTTCAGGAACTAAGCTTTATGGCCTTCTGACCATCACGTGAGATTCTACTCTGGGCTCAAGAACTAGGTCTGTTAACCCCCTGACCATCCCGATCATATATTCTCATTCTCATTCTGGCTACTCATTCATAACATAAACATATATCATAAAAGATATGCTTAATACCTTAAAAGAATACCACTCACCTTATTTTGTTGGAACCTTTATCTCTCTAAGTTCCCTAGTTTCCTCTGGCTTCCTTTTGAACCCTTAAAATTTGAGCTTCAAACTCCACCTCAAGAGCTCAGAATCTCAAGATTTCTCCACTTTGCTTGGCTGTCAAAACTTCTGTGAACACCTCTCGGTTTCCTTTTATTTTGATAGCCATTTTCTTAGATTTCCCTTGTGGCAACCCTCTCCCGAAAACTACACTCAATTTCTAAGATTTTGGCTCAAGAATCACCTGATTTGCATGAGTAGTTTGGGAGAACTCTTCATTTGAACTTAGTGCTACAGTCTGCCCCCAATGCCTGAACAACACCTGCACCTTCTACCTTTTGATCAACGCATGGTTCTTGCTATCAATGCATGCTCTTCATGATCAATGCAAGGCCTACTCCAAACTTTCCTTCAACCACTCTTCCTAACTTTCTTTGAAGAGAATTGTGTTGTGAACTGAATGGAAACATTGTTGAGGTATTTATAGGCCCTTAGAATGCTCCAACGCATGACACCTTCTACTAAGGAACTTTTGGAGTGTCTTCACCTTGCTTTGCCGCCACCTACTTCCATGCCACTTCCTGCTTGCATGAAGTTTACGCTGTCCTCCTCATGCACAAGTTCTTGTTGCATGCTTCAATATTCATCCACCTCCTCCTAACTTAAGCTCAAACTCCTCTCAGTTTAGGCACTTGTCCGGATGAGTTAGCAACTCAATCTTGTCCTTTAAGTTTTCCTTGTCATCACATCCTTCCAACTCCATGGCCGCATGCTTACTTGATCGCATGACTTGGCCATCGCATCACCCTCCCTTGTGCCACACTAACCTTAATTCATCGCAAGCCTTTACTTGGCCACATACTTTTCTTCTCGCATGACTCACCCTTGGCGCGTGCGTTCAACTAGGACTATGACCATCGCATCCTTTCCATCGCATGCCACCACAACACCAACTCCATGTCCAGGCTACTCTTGCCACAAGTGCCCATGAAGCCTTTTCTAACCTCAAATTCCCTAGCCATCACATAGTACCAACGCATAGGTCTTGGCTTGCCCTTCTAATGCAATCAACTAACGTCAACTTCCTAGGCACATGGACAAGCTTTGTTACATCCCTTTACCCTTCAACATCAACGCATAACACACTATCAACGTATGGCAAAACTTATCAATGCATCTCCTTCCTATGCCTAATGATTGACACATACTTCATAGACCATCACAAAATACCTTCATCGCATGTTCTTCCAAGCCTTGGCATCGCATGAGCATCGCACAGCCTTGTCACGTTTATCACATTGCTTTAGTGCACATCGTCTTGCTTCATTGTGTAGTCCCAGCGTACAACACATGCTCATCATCGCATATTGCCTAGCTTCATCGCATAGCTCTAGCGTACATCGAGTACCCAGCACCTTGCACTCATCATCGCACACTGGTCAGCACGCACGCCCAACCTCAATGCTCAGCCTTGCGCTTATCGTGCAACTCTAGCGCATGTCGTATACCTCATCGTCTAACATTTATCGTGCAGCCCCGCAAGAAAATATGCGATCATCCTTGTGTAATGCCCCAACGCCCAGCGTCCACGCTTGCGCGCAATCAAGCTCTTCCTCGTTGCACGATGGCCCTTCCTCATTGCACGATCATGCAAGACTCTTGTGACCGTTTAATATGTTCCTCACCCATACCATGCGCCCAAACATCAGCGCATCACTTGCATGCGTGCGGTAGGCTCAACGCTTAGCCTTACACCAACGCCTAACATACCTTGTGCGTATGGTCACTAACTTCGCAAGCCCCTTAGTTGTTGCATGCCTTGTCAATGCCTAACGACATTCCCGTATGAGCAACCCACTCATGCCAATGCTTGGCCAACACCTCATGCCATCGCACGGCTACCTAGCACTCATACTTTTCCTTGTCAAGTATCACATTCCAACGCATGATGCCTAGCTTAGCCACGCCTCATACCAATGCATGGGTCTTCATGCGTCCAACATGGGCCTTAACTTCAACGCATAATTTGTCCTTGGGTTCAACACTTGGTTTCACATAACCTCATGCGTCAATGCTTCCTAACACCAACGCATGCCTACTCTTGGCTTCTATACTTAGCCAATTTTTCACTTACTTAAGCCAACATAAAGCCACCCGAGAGTCTTATTTCCACACTTTAGAATTTCTTCTTCCTTTTTCACTAACCTTCTTCCTACAACATAAAATTAACTTATACCCTTTTATTTCCCTAATTACTGACCTAAGTAGGGAAAATAGGATTCGGGTTTCATATGTTTAGTGTGCCAGTAGGTGAAAGCCCCGAGACAGAAGCCAATGGGCTTGTTGCATCCCCTAAGCGTACTAGAATGGAAGCGGGATAATGTGTCTATGGATTTCATTATGGAGTTGCCAAGGACAATGAAAGGATATATGATGATATGGGTTATAGTGGACAGACTCACTAAGTTAGCGCATTTCATTCTGGGGAAGTCTACATATTCAATGAACAGGGACTCAGATATACATGAAAGAGGTGATGAGATTACATGGAGCACTTGTATTTATCGTGTCTGGCAGAGATTCTCATTTTACATTTAGTTTGTGGAAGAGTCTTCAGGAAACATCGAGTACTTGGTTGGATTTCAGCATAACTTTCCACCTATAGATAGATGGGCAAATGGAGCATTTGAACCAAACACTAGAGGATATGTTACATGTTTGTGCACTAGAGTTTTTAAGGAGTTGGGACTCTCACTTGCATCTAATAGAGTTTTCTTATAATAACAATTACAAGGCTACTAATGGCATGTCACAATTTGAAGTCCTGTATGGGAAGCATTACAGATTTCTTGTATTTTGGGATGAGATTGGTGAACGAAAATTATTAGAACCTAAGTTTGTGTAGACTATAAATGAAATGATGCAAAAGATCAGAGCACATATGCAAACAACTCAGAGCATGCAGAAAAGTTATGTTGATGTCAAGCATAAAAACTTGGAATTCGAGGTAGGTGATAAGTGTATTTTAAGGTGTTTTTTTAAAGTAGCACATATAAAGGGTGTTCTGAGGTTTGGTAGAAAAGGGAAGCTAAGTCCTCATTTCATTGGACCTTTTGAGGTCTTTGAGCAAATTGGCTTTGTGGCATATTGGTTAGTATTGCCACCGTCTCTCTCTGAAGTTCATAATGTTTTTTGTCTAAATGTTGAGGAAGTATGTAGCTGAAGGAACTCTTATTCAAGAGAACTAGTGAGCGAAAGCAAGATCTTTCCAAGCCCATTGTGAAAGAATAAACGCATACACAAACATACAAGAAGAGTTATGCATTATAGAGAAAATTACAGCATGCTTTCTTACTAAAACAAAAGGAATTGAGAGACATACCTTTGAAGAACTCTTCTTCTGGAAATCTCTCGCTCTCGTGCGCAACCGTCTAGCAACCTCTCGCTCTAGTCATAATCACAAACTATCTGATCCTCAAACAACAACCCCACGACACTACCGCTCGACAATCTTGGTATTCTCGAAGTGAGAATCCAAGAGGTGTGGACTCTATGTGAATTTGGTAGAGAGAAGGAGGAAGTATACGATCGAGCTACATGATTGAGTAAGTAGGAGAAAGGTTTAGTCTATCGTATAGACAGTGGGTACTCAATCATCTAGCAATCTCTTGAAAGGGCTATCGTATAGTCTCTCGTGAGCGATCAATTAGTAATCTCAATAATGAAGTGATTGTCCATAAAAATGAAAACTCTTTTTATTTTATTCTTCAGTTATTCAAACTAAAATTAACCTCCCACTTGTACGATTAATGGAGAAAATAAATAACCAACTAAACAATTATCCCATAATTTTTTTTGTCATAAATAAATATAATAACTAACTTATCATATTATATTTATAACCTATAGTTTTAATATCACATCATATGTAATATTTAAACCATAATTCTTTTCTCCTTTATTTAGTACAAATCATATTTATATCAATTCCTCCAATTAATGTATCTAATACATCAAATAAGTTATATCACGTATAATTGAACCAATTTAATTATATCATATATAATCAAATTCTCTCTTGTTAATTTGAACACTTTAAATAACCCAAAAACTTATTCTCAACTTGAATCCATTGATTTACCAAGAGGATCTTACAGACCTGTAGCTTGAAGCTCCAATGATACGTGAATAACTTATTAAACTCTTTAATCACAAGATCCGCCATCCGTTAACTGTTGGTCACTCCACTAAAGACTGACAACTGCACTCTTTGCACTACAGATATATTCCTGTATCCATATGACTAATCAACAATGCGATGACCTTTCACAAATCGCTCGTAAGTACAGCTGGGCCAATTTACTATTTTGCCTCTGTAGTTACATCCAACTCCTTAAGTACCGTTGATTCCTCTAATGAACAATAATCCATAGTCCTACTATGAATGAGTCCTCTCTTCCAAAGAGAGGGTGTGACCACTATATTAAGACCTGAAATCAGCCCTTAAGGGAGCAACTTATCTATTTACCCCTGCTTCGAGGAAGGAGTGAATTCTGTCTTGTGTAGCTGAGTTCCAAGCTCCCCAATTAGACAAATCCCCAAAATGGTAGGCTTGTTGAGTTGGCAATCTAGCCACTCTCACCCATACAAATCAAAGGACCACCCTCATAGACAGAAGTTCCCAACTGACTCAGGATTAAGGTCATGTCACCTATGGTCATTTTAGTGAAATGTCTTAATTATCAATAGTTATCTAAAGAGACTAATCATCTCGTGGTCTGGTCTTATACAAACTCTTTGTATAGGATACCCTCGCTCACATGTCTCCACATGAATGATCAGGATCAGACCATTTTTACAAGACTTGTAATATCTACAATGCAGGTCGCATTCGTAGTGTCATCAGGATAAGATATCCTTCCTTTATCCATTTATTACAGACCATTTAGGTGATTACTTAAGGCATGATCCACTTATATCTCTCACATACATGATTAAGTTACATGAAATAACCACGGATCTTAGTTTATTGGATTTGAGTAAATGCATATAAAATAACATTTATTTTATTAATAACAATGTGTACAGAAATTTGACAAACTACGAGATCACCGGGAAAATTATGACACCAATCCCAAAAGTAGTAGGCTCGTCCCATGTGATAGATTACAAGCCTTGCATTTGAATGAGAACTTGAGTTATGAGGAGCAACCTGAGCACATTTCGGCTCGAGAGGTGAAGACGTTGCGCAACAAGAAGATAGCTCTAGTCAAAGTTCTTTGTGCAGAATCATCAATTCGAGGAAACAACTTGGGAGAAGACGATATGAGAACTCAATACCCAAAGCTTTTTCAGGATTATAACTTTTGAGGACAAAAGTTTCTTAAGGAGGGAAGAATATAACAACCCACCCAATTTTGAGATAATTTATAATTTAATTATCTAAAAGTATTTGGTTGTTATTTTGAGTTTTAAGTTTAGAATTTTATTTTGGAATTTTGGAATTTTGGAAGGAATTAATTGGGATTCGGAAAAAAAATTAAGTTAGTTTGGAATTTGAGGAATTTTTTTGAAGAGGGAAAAGGAAAACAAATAATTATTGGGTTTTATGTCTTAAACTTCATGGTTTGTAAACAATAAATGGATCCTATTTTACAATAAAGTTATTATTGAGGTTTATTTAGTAAAGATGTTATTGTATATGTGAATTGCATTTAAAAATTCTAAATCCAATAAACTAAGAACCCTTGGCTATAGCATGAATATTTGAACTATATGTGGAGACATAAAAGTGGATCAAGTTCGAGTAATAGCCAAAACGGTCTATAGTATAGGGACTGTCTCTTATACACATCTAGATGTGTATAAGAGACAGAGGTTGGGTACCTTATTCTAAAAACACTATCGAATACGACCCACTTTGTATTTAATGCAAACGATGTGATCCTGAATCGTTCATGTGAAGACATGCAAGTGGAGGCATCCTACGCAATGAGTTTGCATAAAACCGAACCGCGAAACAATCATTTTTACTTTATAATATCGTTTATTATTAAGTCTGACTATATTAATATGATGACCCAGGTAACTCAATCTTAATCCTGAGCTAACTATGAACTCTTATTTATTTGGGATTATCCTTTAATTTACATCTGTGACTGTGGCCTGAGTTCGTGAGTCAACAAGCCTACCATTTTAGGGATAAGACTGGGTAGATAGCTGGGTACATATTCTTGCAAGATGGAATTTGCTCCTACCCTATTCTAAGGATAGTAAATAGGTTGTTCTCTTAAGTGCTAACTCTGAGTCTTGAATAACGGGCTCCACACTCTTATTGGCTGAGAGGGACTTGGTTTGGTGGTTGGACCACATACCAAATGTTCATTAGAGGATCGGTGGGACTTAAGGAACCAGATGTAATTGCAGGGGTAAATCCAATAATTTTGGCCCAGTTGTAATTACAAACAACCAATGAAGGGTCAACTTACTAATTATGGTTATATCGAGGGACAAAAATATATTTATAGTAGGGAGAGTGCAACTACTGGGCTATGATGAATTGTCTCGATAGTTAATGAATGTTGGTTAACTAAGTTAAAGAGTTTAGCCGGTTAATCTCAGATTATTGGAGCTCATGATCAGTAGGTCCATTAGGTCCCTTTGCTAGCTCATATCAAACTAAACCTTAGAACAGTGTAATCAAAAAATTTGAAACGCGTTAATTATATTCGATATACTTAACGTCGTTTAATTATAAACTAAAAATATGAAGAATTTGAAATATTAAAATATGACTTAAATATTGTACACATCAATAAGGATTCATAATCGGGATTGGTGTTAATTATTAATTTAATATTCGATATTAAATTAATATTATTGATTAAATTGTTTAATTAATTATTTAAAATTAGTCATTAGAATTAATTTTATTTAAAATTGGTTTTAGAATTAATTTTAAGAAAAATCATTTAAAAATTGAATTTTAGAAATTCAGAATTATATGAATTTTAGAGATAGTGGGTTTTTCCCACATGAATCTTTAAAACACCTCAATTCCCATTAATTAGTGATCAATTTGGTATCTTTTAGATGATTCTGATTTTTCATGATTTCTTTTTAAAATAGAAGAAAGAATTGTTGAGATTAGTGTTGAATGACTGACTTTTGAAGCTAGAATTTCTCTCTCAAAATACTTAGCTCCAAATTCTCTCAAACTCCATTTTCATCTTCTTCATGCGTGAGTTCAGTTGTCGGGGCCTTCTCCTAGCTGATCGAAGCACGAAATTTCCTCACCTCACAACGATGTTTTGCTAGGTCTTTGTTTGATCACTGCCATCAAGTTGCGTCGTTCGCTTGTCAGCTACGCCTCCCCGCCCAATCCACCATGACGTCATCGCTCACCAGAATCTTAAGGTTTGGGTATGTTTTTGGGTATGTTCTTGAACACCCATTATGTGTTGGGTCTAATTTCATTGTTCTCATGGCATTTGAAGGGTGATTTGGAGTTTTTAGGGGATGAAAGTGCACTGTCCAGTAGAATTATGTTTTGTTTGGCCAAGGATTAGTGAGTTTTTTAGGTTTCTATGAAGTTTTCGGTTGTGGTTGATTACTAATTAAGTTTTTGGACAAAACTTGTTTTATCAAATTTTTTTGACCTTAGATTCAAGCTTTGAAGAAATTTTAAGGTTGAAAACGTGTTGTCCAAAGTTTTGGAGATTGACCTTAGATGGGTTCAACCAAGTTTTTTTTTTTTTAAAGTATTTCAAGTTGGAGTTACTTAGTTGGTGTTTGAAATTTGACTTAAAGATTGAGTTTAAATTTTGGTTTATGTTTCCAATTCAAGAATCTGGTAAGATGTTATTTTGCTTGGCTTAATTATTTTTTAATTAATTTGAGGTAAATGATACTGTTACTGGTGCCTTCGTACTAGGTGTCACAGTCATGCTTGCCCAGGGTATGTTGTCCATAGCCACATGTACGTCTTCACCTCTTTTTACCATGCTTTCATCCTATGAATTTCATTTTGCTAGTTAGTTTACTTTCTATGTACTTTTCTTAATGTATGTCTGCTCACCCATTTCTATATGCAAGGGCGCCAAATGTCTTTTTGTTCAGAATGCACTATATGGAGGTAAGACTAATCGTCATATCCTCATACCCGGTGTGGTATGTTATAAAATCGTTGTTGTTGCTTATTACGTTCTAGCCTACTGTATCTTTCTTTTCTCAAATCATGCTTTCAAACGTTTGTGGAAACCTTTTTCTCTAAAACTCATTTTCTAAAACCTTTTCTCAAGAATGGGGGTGGAGGTTGTGAGAAACGCCCATTGTGCCATCAACTATTCGAATTTGGATTGGCTGATTTGATTGAGGGTGAGAACAAGTGTCGCCCGATCGCCTTGAGACCCTTACGAGGGTGCGATTGTGACAATTGGTATCAGAGCCAAGTCGGCTCGTGAAGTTTAGAAGCTGTGATCATGTCCACTACGAAACAGTTGGGTAAGTCCTATGTTGACCGATTAGTCGAGATAGAAGAGAAAATGCTCTATCTAATAGAAGTCCTCATCAGGTTCGGTTCTTAGAAACCCAGTTACAAGAAGTCTCTAACAAGGCCAATGAAATCGACGCGGTGGCTGACCGCTTGGATAGGATGCCCGTCAAGGAATTGTTAACAAGGGTTGAACCCTAGAAGCAAAGGCTATGAGAACTATGAAGGAACTCTTGTGAGGAGAACCTTGAGTGGAAGCAGATCGATCAAACTCCATTAATTATTGAACACAAAGTTTACAGTAAATATAAATATAGATATGCATTTAAATTAAACTACAACATCCTTTTACAAGAAAAATGTCGCATCCCTTCTCGGGTTTACCTCTTACCCAGAAGAAGGCGTGAAGACACTCTTTCATGACATCCATTGCCCACCCTTGCTAGTTTCCTTTAATTCAATTAATTAAACAGTGGAAAACTTAATGAAAATAACTAAAATTGCAACTTTGTTTAGGAAACCAGTTTACTCATTTTAAATAAGTTTTACAACAGTAGTCCCACCCCGACTACAAACTTTATTCTAGTAACTATCTATCTCGTGGCAGACATTGACCACCTCCCACAACCCGGACTCTTCAGCTACTTACGAGGAAGACATGAAAATAAAATGTGAGCTTTGAAGCCCAGTGATTGGAATCATAGTTCTATAAGTCTATTTCAACTTATAAACATCTCAACATATCATAATATAAGGTTACTACACAAACCTCCATCCTGAATGAAGCCTTTCATAACCCTACCTACACACACGGTAGATAGTTAACATCTCACATTTAAACCATTCACAACCTTATGTGCATATAATTCTCCCTCTTATGGGCTCAAAAGCTAGGCCCGTCAGTCCTCTAACCATCCCATGCAAGGTTTCTCCCACAGGCTCAGGAACTAGACTTCTTGGTCCCCTGACCATCCTATGAGATTCTATCTCGGGCTTAGAAGCTAGGTTCGTTGACCCCCTGACTATCCCAATCCCATGCTCTCCTTATGGTGACAAGCATTCATTCATAACAATGGCAAATAATTCAGAATATGCTAAAAGACTAAAATAAGAAACCACTTACAGTGATCTGTTGCGATTGCTCTTCCTTCCCAGTTCACCCGGTTTCCCCTGGCCTCTTGTTGAACCCTATTTCAGATTCACTTTAGAGCTTAGATTTCTCATCATTCCGGATCATATCTTAAGACACTTCCTTATAGCTTACCTTAAAGTTTGGCCTTGAGATTCCCTCTCAAGACTTTGGAGTCTCAAGTTTTCTCCACTTGGCCCGACTGTCTCCTTTCTAGTAAACACCTCTTGATTCCCTTTAATATTGACAGCCTTACATTTAGAGTTTTCTTATAGCAGCCCTCATATAGAAATTACATTCAATTTAAAAGCTTTTGGTTTAAGAATCACCTGATTTGCACGGGTAGTTTGGAAGAACTCTTCGTTTGAACTTAGTGTTGTTGTCTGTTTGCATAGCCTACACAGCCCGTGTGTCCCTTGCTTTGATCAACGCACGGATCAACACAACCCTTCCTCTGTTCGACGCAAAGTTCCCTCCGAATTACTCGCAACCTCTTCTTTTAAGTGATTCTCAAAGTGGAAATGTTTTTGTGAGCTGAAGTAAAGTCCGTGGCCCTATTTATAAGCGTTCCCACTTCATCTGGTGTTGACACCTCCAGCTTGTTGCATGCCCAGGCATCCCCTACTCAGGCTGCCAATGCCCTCCTTTTCCACCACTAGCTTGAAGTGTCTGCCTCTTCTTCATCTAGCTCAACCTATTCGGTTTGCATGCCTTCTCCTTCGCCCAACTCAAATTGATCCCTTTAATTTCCATATGTTCGATTAAGTTCTTTAGCCCACAACCCTCTCATCTCTGCTTGCCTTTCATTGTCGCAAGTCACAGACCCCTAGTGCATGCATTCAATAATGTCACCGTATGTGTCACTCGCAATAACCTTTTCATATGCACCCACATGCTCTCAGATGTCTTTGATGCATTGTTTATCCTTAGCGCATCGTACATCTTCAACGCATAGCTAAGCCTTGTCAACGCATGGTTAAATCTAGCACAACCTCTATTCTTGGCCATAACTCTTAGCCAATAGCTCCTATGCACTCAACATGCTTTTTGTGTCCACCTAGCCACATGTTTCTACTATCTTCTTCAAGGCAAATACTTATTCCACAAGACCACATTCTCATGCCTAGCTTTATAACTAACACATACTTCATGACTAACGAAAGCATGCTCTTGCTGCCTGCCAACATCCACAGCTGAGTGCTTAAGACCAACGCATATAACCTCACAAGCCTTGTGTGCAACAAGCCTCATTAACACATAGATACTTCACTAAGTGCCCATTATGGCTTGGCCCATCGTCTAACTCATCATATAGCTCTTGCGCTTATCGTATAGTTCATCGCCCAGTTGCCTCAATGCACGCCCAGCCTCAATCATCTAGCTTTGCACCCATCGTATAGCTCATCGTCTAGGGATCTCTCGCTGTCGCTCATCATCTAGCGATCTCGCTGTCACTCATCGTGTAGTGCTTACGCCCATCGTCTAATACATCACGCCCATTGTCTAACGCTTATGCCTATCGTGTACTGCCATCATCTAGCACTTGCATCTATCGCCTAGCACAACACCTATCGTCTAGCGCCCACGCCCATTGTTTAGCGCTTGCACCTATCGTGTAGTGCTTATGCCTATCATTTAGCACTTGTGCATATCGTGTAGTACTTGCGCCTATCGTTTAGTGCTTGTGCCTATCATGTAGCACTTGAGCCTATCGTGTAGCACTTGCGCCTATCGTTTAGTGCTTGTGTCTTTTGTGTAGTGCTTCGCCTAGTGCATCGCTTAGCTCATCGTTTAGTGCCGCAAGCAGCTATTCAATCGTCCACGTGCACGCTCCAATGCCCAGTGCTCACACTTGCGCATACTAGTCAGCACACATCCTTGCCTGCGTCTAGCCCATTCTTGTCACTAGACGATCCTTCCTTACTGCTTGCTCATGCAACACCTTATTATTCCAACGCATGAGCAGCCTTTTGTCATGCAAACACCGACCTCACGCCCACGCTTGATCAACATACATCCACCACAGTTTGACTCAATGTTTGGTGTTTTAGCCGCACATCTTATACCAATGCATAGTTTTTTATGCGTCCCCCTCTTAGTTAGCATGACACCCTTCAACATGAAGACCAATGCATAACCATGTGCCCATGCTTCACAAGCCTTAACGCATGGTTGTCTTAGGCTTCAACACTTAATCAAATTTCTACCTATTAAGCCTCAACTTAAAGCTACTCACAGTTACTCATGGTACCTTATGTCCATGGCTTGGCCTCACATCCACGCTTACAAAGGTTTATCCTATGCGTCCAAGTCTCCACTTCAACGCCTAGCTTATTCTTAGGTTCCATACAACCTTGCACACTTTTTGGAAATCTTGGCCACTCCTACATAAGGCCCCATGCGTTTAGGTTACCTAACACCTATGCATGTCTAATTTTGTACTTAGCCAATTTTACCACCCTACTTAACTATCCCTAGGTGAGGGTATCACAAAAAAAGTTCAAGAAATATCACCTTTGTAGAACACTTTTCTTCACGAATCCTCCCTCAAATAGTCACGAACCCTTTTGAAGACCTTCTTCAAAGTAACCTCGAACAGAAATCCAGACACAACCACAAAGGAGTTCTTGGTACTCTCAGGGTGAGAACCCAAGAGTGGTGGGCTCTAACTATTTTGGTTTGAGGGAAAAAACTTAGGGTGGAGGAGGAAGGAAATTGAGAGATTTCACACTAAACTCGAAAGACAGAACACTTCTGTTTTCTCCTCTCAATCGTTCAAATGCAAATCGTCCAGTAGTTGAGAAAGAAAAACTATTTTTTTTCTTTTAATCTACTTGCCATAAAATATAACCACCACCCACTAATGTGGGTGGAAAGAAAAGGATGGGGAAGGGAGTTGTAACTCCCTTCCTTATTATTCAAATAATAATAATATAATATAAATAAATATGATAACTAACTTACAATATTATATTTATATTAAATTATATGTTATATCAAATATAACATATAACCTATAGTTTTAATATTGTATCACATACAATATAAACTATAGTTTTTTTCTCTATTTTTTGGCATTTAATATAAATCACATTTATATTAAATTTAAAAACTATGAATCACATTCATAAAAAATATATTTGAATCTGATTCAAATATTTATTTCCTCACATTTAAGCTATAATTTATCAATTACATTATGACAATTATATCACATATAATTGAAATAATTTAATTATATTATATATAATTAAATCTCTCTATTAATTTGAATACTTTAAATTAATCCAAAATCCAATGCTCATGGATTTGTAGCTTGAAGCTCTAATGATACATGAATAATTAATTAAACTCTTTAATTACATTATTCACCATTCATTAACTATTGGACACTTCATTAAAGACCGACAGCTGCACTCTTCGTACTACAGATATATTTCTGTTTCCATTGGATATAACCAATCAACAGTACGATGACCCTTCACAAATTGCTCGTAAGTACAGCTAGGCCAAATTACCGTTTTGTCTCTATAGTTACATCTAACTCTTTAAGTATCACTGATTCCTCTAATGAACAATAAATCATAGTCCTACTATGACTAAACCCTTCTCCGGCTAGGAGAGTATTGGGGTTAATGCCCTAAATCTCGTAGGGTCCTGTAGTTTTATAAACACCTATATGAACAAGCGCTTGTGATGTAATAATATTAGATATTTTTTTATTGTTGTCTATGAAATATGGGATATTTTAATTGCATTTAACACAAACCAATAAACTAAGATCCTTAAGTGATAACCTAAATGGTCTGTAGTATATAGATAAAGGAGGGAACCCTTATCCTTGTGACACTACGGATACGGCCCGCTTTGTAGATGTTACAAGTATTGTAAAGTGCTACAGATGGTCTGATCCTGATCATTCATGTGGAGACATGCGAGCAAAGGTGTCCTACACAAAGGAGTTTGTATAAGATAGGACCACGAAATGTTTAGTCTCGTTATATAACGTCGTTCATGACAGAGACTTTCATTTCACTAGGATGACCATAGGTAACATGACCTTAATCTTGAATGAGTGGGAACTCCTGCCTATGAGAAGCAGTTCTTTGATTTGCATGGGTGCGAGTGGCCAGATTGTCAACTCAAACCTACCACTTTGGGGATTCGTCTGATTGGGGAGCTGGAAACTCAGCTACACAAGATGGAATTCACTTCTTTCCCCAAAGCAAGGGTAAGTAGATAGATTGCTCCCTTAAGAGCTGATTCCAGGGCTTGAACGAACTATAACGCCACACACTTTCTCATGGTCTAAGAGGTGTTCAATCATAGTAGGACTATGATGTATTGTTCATTAGAAGAATAAGTGGTACTTAAGGGGTTAGATGTAACTACAGGGGTAAAATGATAAATTGGCCCAACTATACTTACAAACGATCTGTAAGGGTTATCGTACTATTGATTGGTTATATCTAATAGACACATAAATATATTTTAATGAGAAGAGTGCAACTGTCGGTTTTTAGTGGAGTGTCTGATAGTAATGGATGGTGGATTTCGTGATTAAAGAATTTAATTAGTTGTTCACGTACCATTGAAGCTTCAAGCTACAGGTCTATAAGTTCCCCTTGGAGCTCAAATTGATTCAAGTTGAATTAGTTTTTGGTTGTTGAAGTGTTCAAATTAACAAGAGGGAATTTGATTATTATAATGAATTATAATTAAATTGGTTCAATTATATTGTGATATAATTGATATGATGTATGAGATACATTAATTGAGGAATTTGATTATAATATGATTTATATTAAATAAGAAGAAAAGAACTATGGTTTAAATATTACATATAATGTGATATTTAAAAACTCTAGGTTATAAATATAATATGATAAGTTGGTTATTATATTTATTTATAATAATAAAATAATTATATGATAATTATGGGTGGTTATTTGGTTTCTCCTTTAACCGTGCATGAAGTGGGAGATTATTTTCAGTTTTGAATAACTGAAGGATAAATTAAAAGTGTTTTCATTTTGTAAATAGATCGCTTAATTAGTAAATTACTAATCATTTTGCTCATGCGAGACTACATGATAGCCTTCTAATGAGAGACTACACGATAGCCTTCAAGCGAGAAACTAAACGATCGTGTAGTGCGAGATTTACTAAACAATCGTGTAAAGCGAGAGACTAAATGATCGTGTAGAGCGAGATTTACTAAGCAATCGTGTAAGTGATTGAGCGAAAGACTAAGTGATCGTGTAGACGATTCTCACGAGAGCGAGATTTACTAAACGATCAAGTACTCTCAGTCTATGCGATAGACATAATCCTTCTCCCACTTACTTGAACGTTTAGTTCGATCATTTCTTCCTCTTCCCCTCTACCAAATTCACATAAAGCCCACACCTCATGGATTCTCACTCCGAGATTACCAAGGTTGCCGAGTGGTAGTGTCGAAGGGTGCTTGTTCGTGGATTAGATTATTCGTGTTGGCTAGGTGATTGTAGCGACAGTGAGAGGTTGTTGTCCAATTGTTCACGAGAGCGAGAGATTTACAGAAGAAAATCTTCAAAGGTATGTCTCTCATTCTTGTATTTGATTAAGAAAACATGCTGTAATTTTATTTAAGATGCATAACTGTTCTTGTATGTTTGTGAATGCATTTAATTCTTTCACAATGGGCTTGGAAAGATCTTGCTTCCACTCATAGAGATCTCTGTTTAGATTTTCTTCAGAGAGGGTGTGGCTTCACATTGTTCAAAACCCAAAATCAGCCTTTAAGGGAGCAATTTATCTACTTACCCCTACTTTGGAGAAGAAGTGAATTCCATCTTATGTAGTTGTGTTTCCAGCTCCCCAATTAGACGAATCCCTAAAATGGTAGACTTCTTGAGTCAGCGATCTGGCCACTCTCACCCATACAAATCAAAGAACCGCCCTCATAGGCAGGAGTTCACAACTCACTCAAGATTAAGGTCATGTTACCTATGGTCATCTTGGTGAAATGTAAGTCTCTATTATGAACGATGTTATATAATGAGATTAAACATTTTGTGGTCCGGTCTCATACAAACTTCTTTATATAGAATATCCTCACTCGTATGTCTAATACATGAATGATTAGGATCAGATCATTTGTAGCACTTTACAACAATTGTAACACCTACAAAGCGGGTCGTACTCGTAGTGTCACAAGGATAAGGTACCCAACCTTATCCATCTACTATAGACCATTTAGGTTATCACTTAAACATGATCCACCTGTATGTCTCCACATACATGTTTAAGTTACAAAGATAATCTCGGATGTTAATTTATTGGTTTGTGGTTAATGCATTTTATAGAAAAAGTGAATAAAATATCATATATTTTCTTAATCACATAAAGAGTTTGTTCATACAATGTTTACAAACTATAGGACCCTACAAGATCTAGGGCATCAACACCAACAAACTAGTAATTTCAAGCCTGGGGATGGCCCATCGGGCTCCGTTGCCCCTATGAAAGAGCATGTCTAAAAACTAGATAGTTCACAGAAGGCAATAATTTAGATGGTCATTGAGTTATCTAAAGACTTTTAAGCCACTCTTGATGTCGTTTGGGCTGAGATCATGGACATCAATGTAAGAGTTAACCTTACCATGAGAGCGGTGGGAAACCAGATCTTAACTAGGGGTGCAGTCCAATTCAATAGGGTAAAAGTACTCAAACCTAAGCCCTTCTGTGGGGCTCGTGATGCAAAAGCGCTGAAGAATTTTATCTTTGATATGAAGCAGTATTTCAGAGTTGCAAACATAGCTACTGAAGAGTCAAAGATCATTTTGGCGATGATGCATCTAGTAGAGGATGCCAAGTTATGGTGGAGGTCTCGTTTCCTAGATATCCAAGAGGGTCGGTGCATCATCGACACGTGGGACAGACTAAAACAGGAGTTGCGTTCTCAGTTCTTCCCTGAAAATGTTGAAATCTTGGCAAGACGTAAGCTACGAGAATTGAAACATACTAACACTATTTGGGACTGTATGAAATAATTTTTCGGTTGATGTTGGATATACAAGATATGTTTGAAAAAGAAAAAGTTTTATGTTTTGTCGAAGGTCTGAAACCGTGGGCAAAAACAAAATTATATCAACAGAGAATACAAGATCTCTCAGCCGCATACACAATGGCTGAATGATTATTCGACTTAACTAACGAATCTCAAGGGATGAGGTAATACTCGAGATCTCCAACTAGAGGTAAAGCAACTGTTCAAGCCCATCGAGAAATGATGGGGGGGGGGGGGGGAGGGGAAGAGGCACTAGTAGGGATGACCCATTTCAATAGAAGACTGGAAATACATGGCGAGGGTCAAATCAATGTAACTTTTATTGGCCCCCATTCTGTTATATATGCAAGGGGCAGCACAAGGCAAGTAAGTGTTCGAAACGAGCAGCCTTTAATGCCTTCTAAGCCTCTGAAAATACATGGAAAGGGTCAAATCAACATAACTTTTATCGGCCCCCATTCTGTTATATATGCAAGGGGCAGCACAAGGCAAGTAAGTGTTCGAAACGAGCAGCCTTTAATGTCTTTCAAGCCTCAGACTTGAAAGGCAAGGTTGTTCTTATAAAGGACGAGAACATACAAGTAGAGGAAGATGAAACCCCACGAGTTGGGGCCTTAAGATTCTTAACGACCATCCAAAGGAATATGTGAGAAACAAAGGAACCCCGAAAGGGCAGATTGATGTATGTAAATGCTTGGGTCAACCATAGGTCGGCTAAGAGTACCATGGTCGACTCCAGAGCCACCCATAATTTTATGTCCGAAACAGAAGCCAGACGGTTAAATCTCCATTGAAAGTAGGCGCAGGGAAAATGAAAGCAGTGAACTTTGCGGCCTTGCCTATTACAAGAATGGTAAAGAGAACAGTCGTAAAGTTGAGAGATTGGAGTGACCTTGCTAATTTCATGATCGTTAAAATGGACGAATTTGACGTGGTATTGGGGATGGAATTCTTGCTTGAGCACAAGGTAATACTGATATCCCTCGCCAAATACTTAGTGATCATAGGGTCTATGCCCACCGTTGTGTATGCCGGGATCAAACAGCTAAATGGGACAAAGATAATCTGGGCTCTCCAGTTGGAGAAGGACCTTACACACGAGTCAATTAAGATCATGAAAGAGAAAGTCCCTCAAGACATTTTGTGTGTCTTGGAAAAGTGCTGTATTGTCGAGTCGAACAATTTACACAAGTCCCTGCCTCTAAAGAGGAGGAAAAGAAAGCCAGAAGTCGAAAGTTCCTACCAGGGGACAAAGTTCGGGTAAGATTGCGCCCAAAACAGTTTTGATTGCAAGGCCAAAGAGAATGTTGCCTCGTGAGTAGCTATAGAGGACCGGTGGAAGTCATTGAAAAGATTGGGAAAGCCTTTTATCGGGTGCAATTATGGTCATGGATGAAGATTCATCCTGTCATCCACGTAAGTAGTTTGAAACCTTATCACCCCAACCATGCCGATGAGTGATGTAGTGTGGTGACATGTCCACCTGCCACGACGAAGAGAACGCCAGAGGAAGAAGTCAATGAGAGACTTGCTGAAAGAAGCAACAAAGTTTGAAGACTAGGACAAGGTTTAGAAGAGTTCTTGGAGAGGTGGAAAAGCCTCAAAGACAGAGAAGTTCGTCGGGAGCACGCAGAAGACCTCAAGACAACTGCTCAACAATTTACTGAGTTCGAGCAGAGTCAATTGACGAGGACGTCAATCAATTGAGTAGGGGAGAATGTCATGGTCATACTTGTCCAGGGCGTGTTGTTCATGGCTACATGTCCACCTCCACCTCTTTTTACCATGATTTCACCCTATGTATTTCATTTTACTAGTTAGTTTACTTTCTATGTACTCTTCTTAGTATATGTCCACTCGCTCATTTCCATATGCAAGAGTGGCAGATGTCCTTTTGTTTAGAATACACTATATGGGGGTAAGACTAATAATCATATCCTCATACCTGGTGTGGTATGCTATAAAGCTGTTGTTGTTGCTTATTACTTTATTGCCTACTACAATCTTTCTTTGCTCAAATCATGCTTTCAAACTTATACTTGTTGCTTATACATGTTACAACTCCATGAATCGACAAGTTTGTTTTCATGTTTTATTTGATGATGTGCCATCAGGTCATTATATTCGCGAGTTAGGGCAAGATAGGTTGTCCCCTTAGATGACCATCCAAGAACGATTACAGTATGTATGACCCACTAGCCCCAAGCATTCCCTGCATGTGATTGCTTAGCCGGGGTCACTTGCTGAGTATTTTATACTCATCCTTTATGTTTACATGCTTTTCAGGTAAGGGCAAAGATACACAAGCGACTAATAAGAGGAATCCATGGTAGTGCTAAAGGGATCAGACAAACGCTTACGCATAAGAGTTTTTGGGTCATTTTCATATCTTATGGTCTTCCTTTTATGAACTTGATATTGATAGAATTTAGGTGTTAGAGATTTTCATTTTCAGTTAATTTTTCTTATTTTAGAATTTATGTTTTAGGGGTACCTCGAATCCAAACGTTATGAAATTTTGAGCCGGAATTTTGTTTGAATTCTTTATTAAATAAAATAGTTCAATTGTCTTATTTTAAATGTAAATATTTATGTACAAGTTTATGCATGCATGAAGTAACAACCTTATCAGGTGTCTTAGATAGTCGGGTTGTTACAGTGCCTATAAATTTACTAGTGGTAAACACATGTTACCAATAAAACATAAAAAAAGTATATCAATGATATACAATAAAAATGATATGAATGTGATAAGATACATATGGTATATTTGTAACATGCCCGATAAAAAGAAAATTATGTTAAGATGTCTAAGTAGGCATACAATTTTCTTTTATAAAAAAATTTAACATATTGAATTAGCAAAATATAAAATTGGAGTGATAAATATTTTTCATTGAGTCAAAAGATGGAGAAGGCATCTCTAACTCCACTTTGCAATCTTGCGAAGTCCATCCTATTTAATATATAGACATGTAAATAGAATTACCAATTTATATCGTAATTGAAGTGTGTATATAAAGTCAAACATGTTCTTCCGAATGCTTCCCCCCCCGCCCACGTGTTTATGGTTTTATTTATAACCAATTCAATGAGACCATTTTGATGTTTTAATTTAGACAAAAAAAAAATCAACAAATCAAATCAATGAACATCATGCTACAGAATCCACTTATAATTTATTTTGGTTGTTTTGAAAGAATCGAATTTTGTGATCGAATTGAATATTTATAACCAATTTTAGGATGATACTAAATAATTACAACCAATAAGATTAAGTTTACAACTCAAAGGGCATGTAAATTTTTATATGGTATCGTATCACTAATTACAGTTCATGTTTTTTTTTTCTTTTTAGGACAATTTTTATTGTGAGTTGTGAGCCTAAATTGTACTTTGACAAGTCAAAAACCTCGAACACAAGAAACCAACATCCTCTTTTTTGAGCGTCTTGGGCTACACGACGTCGTATCGACTACAAGACCTCCACCCGATTCCCAGATTGAAAGGCAGG
Source organism: Benincasa hispida (assembly GCF_009727055.1). NCBI lineage: Eukaryota > Viridiplantae > Streptophyta > Magnoliopsida > Cucurbitales > Cucurbitaceae > Benincasa > Benincasa hispida. The sequence goes on along the minus strand of NC_052351.1, from coordinate 24,295,403 downwards.
AACTGTACGTGCTCGCAACCCATCGACGCATCCGAATCGGAGTTTTCAACTTGGAAGAGAACTCCGAGAGGTTGCGGTGATGCCGTCGGTAGCTCCAAAGAAAAGGCCCAAAGATGCGGCCACTAGGGCCGATCAAATGAACAGGGGAATTTTGCTTTACTCCATTTTACTTGCTCTTCAGTACGGAGCCCAACCCCTAATCTCCAAGCGATTTACGAGGTACTTTCTCATTTTCTGTTCTTTCAATCTTTGTGCTTTTTTGGATTAATATTGTCGTCGCGAAGGATGGATGGCAGAAAATTATCTGGGGTATGCACCTTCTATCTGAATTTCAAGTATAGCTATGTATTTATGAGTCCCTAACGGTTCTTAGGATTTGAAATTCACGTGTTTATGTAATTTATGTTTTATCGCTCCTTGGCCAAGGATCACGTGTTGAATTGGAGATTCACTATTTTGATGATACTTTTTTACAGTTTTTTGTTGGCGGCATTTTTCTTTATGAAATATGTTGTCGAGGTATACAGACAAATTAATCTATAATCAGAATGTTGGTAAACGAATTGGGACTTTGTGACGTGTGTAAGTTGGTTTTAAGGATTTAAGTTGGGGGATTCAAATTATTAGTTTCTTTCTCCTTTCTGATGCTCAGTATCCTGACATTTCAAATCTTGAGTTGTTTTCATGAAATCATAGTTTTTTTTGTTGTCGCTGTTGTATGCAACATTCATTTTTTTATGGATTGAATTGATATTGGGATTTCTTTTGCGCACAATAGTAACTGATTTCAGGTGTTGTGCACGATATTAACTCATATGATTCTCCCTGCAGACGAGAAGTTATTGTGACTTCATCTGTCTTGACTTGTGAGATTGTGAAGGTATTGTTGTATAGCATATTTTTTCATTCTTGGATTTAATTATTGACAATTTTTTGGGTAAAAGGTCTACTTTTCGCACTAATATCACAAATAATTTTTTGTATGCTTTGCAGGTCGTATGTGCCCTGATTATCATGGCAAAAGAAGGTAGTTTAAAGAAAACTTTTACTGAGTGGACTGTTGCTGGTGCATTGACTGCTTCAGGACTTCCTGCTATTATTTATGCATTACAAAATAGCCTGCTGCAGATAGCTTACAAGAACCTTGATTCTCTGACATTCTCAATGCTGAATCAAACAAAAATACTTTTCACTGCTGTATGTACCTATTTGTTACTCAGGTATGTTCCAACGTTTCTTCTGTCTTTCCAAAATTATAATGGAATATCATGTTTCTATAGGCTTTCGTTATCCTAGTTGGAAACTTGTGTAATTGGTCAATGGACTGATGAATTGTTATGATGTACTGTGAAATACTTCCTCGATGTCCGAGTAATTTTCTTGTTTTGCAATTGCAATATGTGAATGCTTGTATAAATTCCAACTTTATTTTCATAATAGTCTCAAGTCTCTATCAATTTTGCTGTAGAGAGGACCCAGATCTGTATTTCAGTTTCTCTAACTGACACCAAACTCTAACCATATTTCCTTTCCCCCTTCGGGGGGCGGGGGTGGTGGTGTTCTGTGCTGCATGGAAATCTAGAACTTCAGTGAAAAAGCAATTTCAGAACAACAATCTGTTCCATAGATTTGGGATCACAGTGGCCAATGATTTAGAAGGCAATGCATGACCCTTATTTTTTTAATCTCAATCTGTGACTAGGAAGAGTGCATCTGGTGATGTACTGTACTCATTTCTGATTAGAGCACAAGATCTAAAATAATTTCTTACAACTTACTTGGCGTAGTATCTGGTTTTATGTGTAGGCAGAAGCAGTCCATTCAGCAAATTGGGGCTTTATTCTTGTTGATTGTTGCTGCTGTTCTTCTAAGTATAGGTGAAGGATCTAGTAAGGGTTCCGGTGACGGCAGTCCTGATCAAATTTTGTTTAATGGGATTATACCTGTCTTGGTTGCTTCTGTACTCTCTGGTCTGGCTTCTGCATTGTGTCAATGGTCTTCACAGGTGTGTGTGGAGGTCTTTTTTAGTTTATTTAGATACCAATCTCCAAGAACCAATCGAGTAATGTGTTTGGTCCTTTCTGATGAAGAGTTTTCCTTCTAACAGGTTAAGAAACATTCATCATACTTGATGACTGTAGAAATGTCTATAGTTGGAAGTCTGTTCCTATTCGCTAGTACATATAAATCACCTGATGGAGAAGCTATCAGACAGCATGGTTTTTTCTACGGCTGGACTCTTCTCACCATGGTAATTAAATGTCATTGTCATACACGAGTTCATGAATTGCTTTGATCTACTTCTTATAGTTTACAGTTTCCTGATTAAGCATTTTCAGCAAGAAGTTGATAGCTTTCTTCCATGCCTTTTTATTTTGGATGAGAGGACACAAATTATTTGTAGTAGCTGAAGAGATCCATTTTCTTTTTTTTGTAAATGTATTCTTCTTTTCTGTCGTTTTGTTTCAGATTCCAGTCTTATTCAATGCTCTTGGTGGAATTCTTGTTGGACTAGTCACAAGTAGGGCCGGTGGTGTTCGTAAGGCAAGTTTTCGAATTGGTCTTTTAACCCCTTGGATTGTTCTTGAATATAACCTCCAAGGATATGAACCTCGCTAACAGAGTTTCGTACTCACCATGAGCATGATCTAAATTTATGCTGCTAACTTTTTTTTTCATTTCCTTCTAGTTTAAAATAAGCTTCTTCATTGGTTGCATTTTAATGTCCACTTATCTTTGGAAATTTCGTCACGGTTGCAGGGATTTGTCATTGTGTCAGCACTTCTTGTGACAGCATTGCTGCAGTTCATATTCGAAGGGAAGCCACCTTCAGTGTATTGCATTGTGGCTCTTCCCCTGGTGGTCAGTAGTATTTCTATATATCAAAAGTATCCCTACAGAGTTAAAAAGAAGGAATTATAGCCTCCGACTGTTATTTACCCGAGCATGAGATTTTTAGTTCATCACATGGATGGAATTTGTAGATGTATCACATAATCAAAGCTACACAAATAGCTATATCTTCATACTTTAGTCATCTGATCGATAATTTTAGTTGCCAAGAGTACAAAATACTTGATTTCAATTAATTCATAGATTTTTGTATTTGAACTTGCGACGAACTGTAATCGTTGATGTATATGATCATTTCATTCGTCAGTCCTGATGAGCATTGGAGAAGTGAAGATTGCCTTTTAGCCTTTAAAAATATACAAATAGTATTTTAAAGTTATTTCTTTTATTAGTTTCCAAATTATTCACCACAGTTTGAAAATGAATTGAAAGAAACGATGTCATTTTAATATTCTTTTAGCATTCATCATACGGTTTATTATGAGGATTATATTTTCTTCATATTTTTGATAATTTGGAAACTTAGATGTTTTTTTTTTTTTTCTCTTGGATATAATAAAGAAACGAAAAAATTATGGATGTTATGCTTATGAAACGTATGTAATACAGAAACGTTACAGGTGAAGTCGCATTTTGTACGGTTATACTCAAAGGCCTTTGAAACTCTCAAAATGGGCGTGAGAGGAGCAAACATTGTGGGCAACGCCATTTGACCTAATGCAACGTGGGGCTTTAGGATTTTATTATTTTTTTAGGCCAAGGGTTATTGCATTTACTTAGGGGGCCATACTTGCAACTCTAATCACATTTCTTTTTTTCTTTTCTTTTTTAAAAATTATGAAGTATTTGCCACATAAAAATTAATCACGCTATTTATGGAGGTTAAATTATAAATATGGTCCTTACGGTTTATAGAGAAAATTAAAATTTAATCTCTTCAAATTAGAAGTTAGTTTATATAATTTGATAAATCTCATAAATAGTCCTTATTATTTGATAAAATCTTCATAAATAATCTATATTGTAGGAACATTTATGATAGTTTTATCAAAGCGTAGAGACTTAACACTAATTGTAAACTATTGAGACTAAATTCTAAAGTTTTTCAAATTACAGGGACTAAATCTACAATTTAACTCATTATTATAAATCATACGTGAAGGCACAAACAAAGGTGACAATTTTTTCATCCTACAAATTAGTGAACTTAAAACGGATAATAACAATAATATAGCATTCAAAGAGCATCCAAGAATAAATTAAATTATAGGTAATAAATGGAATTAAAGAAAAAAAGTATAAAAAATAGAGAAGAAGAAGAAATGCGTTAGAGTAAGAATTGTGATTGGTTAGGGAAATTGCATGGCAAAGAAAGCGAGGGCGAAAGGAAAGGGCGAGGCTTAAGTTTGGCGCGTCCACGCAGTGGAAAGGAAGGAGGATAAAGGTGTAAGTTAGTTGAAGTTTTAAACATTTGACTTTTCGCGTCTTCGTCATTGTTGGCGGTTTCTCCTGCGTGCAGGTGCGCGTGCTGCTGCGGCACCCGGAGAGAAACGAACTTTTAAAAACCTTTAATCCGTATTCCATCCTGATTTTTTCTTTCCTCCAGAATTTCCTTTTCCCCGGTTTGCTTTTTGGATCCATCTTCTTGCGCTACCTTCCTTTGAATTTTCATCGCTACACCTATATTCCCTTCATGGCGACGGTTTCTCCTCTCGCCAAATACAAGCTCGTCTTCCTCGGCGATCAATCCGTTGGTAAAACCAGCATTATCACCCGCTTCATGTACGACAAGTTTGATACCACCTATCAGGTCCTCTTTCTATTTGCCTTATATCTTGCTTTCTTTTCTAATTTGATTTGGAAGTCTGATATGATAGCCATTTGCTTCTGCAAATGATTTACTTAGTCGCATCTCTGTTTCCACATGTATCCGAATCTGGATACAAATTTCTGGGGATTCATGTGGATCCGAGTTATGTGGCGTTGGTTCTAATCGTGTTTGTTTAGGTGGTCAAATGGAAAACGTAGTCGGTTATGTTTATGAATTTCATCAACGCCTTTGTCGACTCGTGTTTTGTAACGGTGATTAATCTTTTTGCAATCGATCGGATTTATCGAATGATTTAGATTACTTTTTTTATTCAGCCTCATCCGGTGGCTCCGGACATTCTTTCTTCGTCAACGGATAAGTTTTTTTGTTTTCTGTATAAAAAAACTACGTAGAACAGAGGAAAATGAGGGGAAATTGCTCCTAATAGGGTTGAATACATCACTATCAGATTATCTAGCGTTTACTAGATCCAAGAGAGGGAGCGGAGCAGATGGTTCGTGCCTTACAAACAAAATGTATTTCAGGGCTGTGTACTTTGAAATGCCTAAAATCTCTCATAACTTAATTAGGCGTCAGCAGTGGAATTCACCCTTACTTTGCTTGTTGACCTCCTTTCTTCATGCTGACATGAACTTTATTGCAGGCTACAATTGGAATTGACTTTTTGTCCAAAACTATGTACCTTGAAGATCGAACAATTCGGTTGCAGCTTTGGTATGATGTGTTTTTATCTCTTTCCAGTCATTTAATGAAGATTGTTTTATGTATCAGTCTTTGTTTCGACATCCAGACTCTTAAGTTACAATTCTGGTTTTTTTCAATTTGTTGGTAGATATCTGATTCTTTTCAGTCCGATATATGCATTCATTGACATAGATCCTACAGAATTGTGAGAAATACAGATGGGATACCCTAAGCTTTCCTTTTCTTCTTTTAATGCGCTGGCTTGGAGCAAGCTTACTGTAACAGTAGAATATGACGTTTGTTTCATCATAGAATATGACATTTATATGTTAGTTGATATGCATACAGTTTTTTCTGTACTCCTAATACCTACCATTTCACAGGGATACTGCTGGACAAGAAAGATTTAGGAGTCTCATTCCAAGTTACATAAGAGATTCCTCTGTAGCAGTTGTAGTCTATGATGTATCTAGTTAGTACTCTCTCTGTATTATCTGTCCTTTTGTTGTGTGATGCATCCTGGTTGGTTGTAGTTGACGTGCTAATAACATCGGTGTGAAAACATTATTATGCAGATAGACAATCATTCTTGAACACCACCAAGTGGATTGAGGAGGTACGAACAGAACGGGGTAGTGATGTGATAATTGTTCTTGTTGGGAACAAAACTGATCTTGTTGAGAAAAGGTTAGCAATGAATTTTTATTATGAACAATATTGATATCTTTGAGAAAAATATTCCCGTTATTTTCCAATATACATTAGGATCAGTATTGTACTTGATATTAGTAAATTGTAGGGTGATTGAGTTTAAACTTTCTTTGAGAAGGTTGGAGGCTGCATTAGGGGCACGAGTTCTGTGCATACTTTGTATGCAATGATGAGAAGGGATTAGAGCTGAGCGTAGTTGTTAATGTCCTTTGATTGCTTGATCTACACTGACAATTCTTCAAACTTATTAAATTGTCAGCAATTTTGACCTTAGTTGCTATTTCATATTTGTAACGTATGAATAGATTTTGCCAATATCTATTGAAACCCAAAATAATTCCATCTTTCAGTAAGTTCTCTAAAGTCTAAATACTGTTTGCTTGGTGACAACATCAGGCAAGTTTCAATCGAAGAAGGTGATGCCAAATCTCGCGAGTTTGGAGTCATGTTTATAGAAACTAGTGCCAAAGCTGGGTTCAACATCAAGGTAACGTATCCATGTCCTATGATTTCTGAACAGTAAAATTACAGTACATAAAATATCCAAAGTCCACCTGTAGGCTGTACCTTTATGTTCTCAAAGCACAAAGTTACGCATCCTTGCTAAATTTGCAATAGTCTCTCCTCTTTTGTCGGTCTGTAGATGTAGGTTTGACTTACATTTATATTGATACAAATCTTGCAGCCTCTCTTTCGTAAGATTGCTGCAGCACTGCCAGGGATGGAAACTCTGTCTTCAACAAGACAAGAGGACATGGTTGACGTAAATTTGAAACCCGCAGTGAATTCATCCCAGACGGAACAGCAAGGAGGAGGTTGTGCATGCTAGAGGAGATATGTAAGTTCGATACATTAAAAAAAGTTCTGCAAAATTGAAATAGTATACGCAATCATTCACGGTGAGTTAGTTCAACAAATTGACATTCAAAATTTTCTAACGGTATGATGTTTGTAATATTGTATGCCATTAGATTCTTTTTGGGTTTCCACCAATGAACAAATCATCATTCTGTCTTCTCACATGTTGAGATTTTCATTTTGGATTTGTGATGCCTTTCTAAGAGTTGACCAACTATATCTAATTGCGGAGTAATTGAAACTGTTCCATTGTTTATAATTATATATCAATGTTCAGTGTTCTTTCATAGAAAATTCTCTCCTTGGCTATGCTGTTCACGTTAGAAATGGTCAGCTCTTGTGAAAACAATCCATTGAACCACCCTCAACTGTACTCCATATGGAATTTATGTACTTTTTTCATTCCAAACAAATTCTATAATGATAGAGTGGTAAATGCTTAAAGTGGAAAAAAGGGATCAAAGAAACGATGCAAGTATGGATGATATCCGGAGGCTTGTAGAAAGTTGGGATCTTATTCCATAAACATGTATGTCAATTTCAATGGTCACTCGACGAATATATATATATATATATTTTGGAAAAACATATATAAATCAATAATTTTTTGGAACTAATAAATAAAGATTTGATTCATTTTATTTCTACTTTTATTATTATATTTTCTACATTCATTTCGGAATACTTTTGCCTATACTTTTATTATCATACATCGAATTTTAAATTTTTGTCAACATTTTAATGATATTTGAGTCATTGTCACATCGTTTTCAAACTATTTCAATCATAAAATGAAGACATATGTATTTCTTTTTCAATGGTCACGGCATAATTATCTAACTTGAGGGAACTCTTGTATGAAATTGGTCATTATCATGTTTGATTGGAGAATAGTAGTTTGTTGCAAAGGTTGAAGTTATGAGCATAGCAAAAATGTTGCTGTCATGACCAATCTTGTTCACGGGATGCTTCCAAGTCACTAAGTTATGGACAACAAAGATGTTGGTAGGAGGCTACAACTGGATTCATACAAGATCGTAATTTTGTGTTTGAAATGAGTGATTTTACAGATTGAATTTAGTACCCCAATTTTGAAAAGTACCCATCTCATCTTGATTATCGACCTTATCAAACTCACTCGAGACTCATAGTTATTAATTATTAAATAGTCTCCATCCTTTAGGGAATATCCTTTACTTCGAAATAGATGTGATTAAGAAATCAAGGTTTAGCAGTATTAAACTACAGATGTTGGATTGAGATAAATACCTATGTTATTCAAGGTTGGTCCAAATAACATTTCTTCATTGTTAATAGACTGCATTTTCACCAATAAAGACAAATCATCCAATCATCCTTGAAGAAAGCAAAAAAAAAAAAAAAATAATAATAATAATCTAAGCATGAGTAGATTTTAAACAGCTTGATTGTATATTAACTCACAAATCTTTTAATTTTTTTTAAAAAAATTGCTTACCAGTGCCCTATTTCTTTATTGTAATAGTTTTGATTGGAGAAATGATACAATTATATCATCATTTGATACATCAATTAAACATAGTTCAATTGACAAATAATCACTAGTACATCATTTATTGTTCTATAAAATCGAGAGCTTTCATCTCATAAGGTCAATTTTTTGATTAATTGGAGCAAAGAATGAATGAAGAGATTTGAAACCACCCTTCAAACTACCATTCTTGCAAAGAAAATTTAAAAGAAAAAATAATATCCCTCTGCTTCCACAATGGTATATGTGGAGCATTCACCCATATGGTCATAACTTTAAACAATAAAGCGGACAACAACACAGAAACCACCTACGATTCGATGAAAGCTAAGTGAGACTTTCCACAGCACAAGAAATGGCATCAGCAGCTATATATTCCTAATGTTGCCATCTTCCTCTCAATTTCTTTGTTTTCTATTCCATTCCCTCGTCTTGTTCAAGCTTCTCTTATTCCGCCTCACTTCCTTCATCTCTCTTCTTAAAATCCCAACTCTTTTTCCTCATGTTCTTCAACCCATGAGGCTCTGGTTCTTGTTCCTGTTGATCAATCTCAATAACCCCCGTTTCGATCTCACCTAACCCTTTTGCAATGCACGGAAACCACCCATCTTGGTTCACCCACTTGATCAAATCCGACCCATCTGATTCGATCTTCCTTGGAGGGTTGTTTCTTGAGGACAATCTTCCTCCCTCTTTCGTTTCGTTAATCTCTTCTAAAACCTCTTCTGGGTCGGCTTCATTTTCTCCTCCTCACAGTCTTCACAAGACTCTTAACTTTCAAATTTTGCATCGGCGAGGAAGGGCAGTTTCCGATGGAGGTGGGTGCGGATTTTTATCTGTGAGCTTGTCTGCAAATGGGAGTGGAGAGAATGGAGATTACATTCAGGATTCGGAAGATTATTTGGGACAAAATGGGAATAAAGGTTCGATGGAGAAGGCTATTCAGCATGAGGAGGAAGAAGAAGAGAGGGAAAAGAAAGCTGTATTGCGAGGATCTGGTGCTATGAATATGACCAAGCATCTGTGGGCCGGAGCTGTTGCTGCTATGGTTTCAAGGTTTGCCTTCCAGTTTCCCATTCTATAGTTATTTTCAACAATCAAATTCAATGTTTTAATAGGGAGGAACCACTATTTTCTATGGAAACTAATTAGACAAAATACCAGTTGCTGGAAACCAAAAAACCTTGATTAGATCGTCTTTCGATTCAGTATTCGTATGGGAAAAGGCTTCATCCATAGGAAAATTCCCCAAATTACATATCTATGATTTATGAATATGAATGCAAGACACTTTGCGGTGTATCTATGATTTATGAATATAACATCATTTGATTTAGTCGCACGGCATGTTTATTCATGATGTTTTTGCTGTGTGATAGAACTTTCGTTGCTCCTCTCGAGAGATTGAAGCTAGAGTACATAGTTCGTGGTGAGCAGAAAAACCTTATTGAACTGATCAAGACCATAGCATCTTCTCAAGGTCTGAACGGTTTTTGGAAAGGAAATTTTGTCAACATTCTTCGCACTGCTCCTTTTAAGGCTATCAATTTCTATGCTTATGATACATACAGAAATCAGTTGATGAGATGGTCTGGAAATGAGGAAACCACTAATTTTGAGCGGTTTCTCGCTGGTGCTGCTGCTGGGATTACTGCAACCGTGCTTTGCATTCCTATGGACACTGTAAGTAGCAATTGCTTTTATAGGTGGCTAAGTAGTTTTATGACCTTAGTTGAACAAGATCTGTTCTAGAGTTCTAAGGTGACTAAGTAGTTCTCCAATCTGCAGATTGCTATATGTCAGATTGAAGTTTTTGTATCTTCATAACAGAGTTTTGTAAGTTGTACTTGTGCAATGCATACCTATTTTTCTGATAGATTCATGCTCTGCTATCAAATTGTTCGGTATGTTTATTGATATTAACCCCAAAGAACAGTTATAATAATTCAAACAACACAGTATAGATTGTTTGCAAATTTCGAAGGGGTGACCATTCTCCTTTTCATTACACTCACACTAATCACAAGACACCTGAACAAACCTGTTACTTTCTATTTACAATGGATACAACCACAGTGACCCCCTACTTAACCAACCCGTGGGGGGTAGAATTTCCGATTTACCATTTCCAGTGTGTACTCATACTTTAACCATTAGAGGCCTCACACCTGCATGGCCTTTGTTTTTGCAGATTCGGACTAAGATGGTGGCACCAGGCGGGGAAGCCTTGGGTGGTGTCATTGGCACCTTTCGCCACATGATCCAAACTGAAGGCTTCCTTTCCCTTTATAAGGGTTTGGTACCCTCAATTATTAGCATGGCACCATCAGGTGCTGTGTTTTATGGAGTTTATGATATACTAAAATCAGCTTACCTACATTCACCAGAAGGAAGGAAAAGAATCCAAAATATGAAAGAAGGTGGTCAGGATTTGAATGCTTTGGAACAATTAGAATTAGGTACTATAAGGACGTTACTGTATGGCGCCATAGCAGGGGCATTTGCTGAAGCTGCTACATATCCATTTGAAGTTGTGAGGAGGCAGCTCCAAATGCAAGTTAGGGAAACAAAGCTGAGTGCAGTTGCAACTTGTGCCAAGATTGTTAATCAAGGGGGTGTCCCGGCTCTTTATGCGGGCTTAATTCCCAGCTTATTACAGGTGCACCACTGATCTCTCACAAACAACTTTTTTGTTCATTTATATGTTTTTGTGCAATTAGATTTCTATGACATTAGATGTAATGATAGCCCTGGTAGATTATATATGAATACAGTGTCTCAAGAACATCCTTTACAAAGTTATTAAATACAACTTGTGAAGTGAATACTTGCGTCAACTTTCGGTGGCATTAGAAGGAATGGGTTTAAAGCCATGGTAAGGTAATGATTTTAAGCAATAGTGGCTATTTGCCTAAGATTTAATGTCTTACGAGTTTCTTTAACAACCATATGCAATAGGATCAAGCAAATATTTGATGTGCATGTAAGTTGGCATCAACACACATGCATATTAATAACAAAACAAGAATGATAACGCTTCTATCATATTCTGTTGGTTCTCATCTGCCGGTTCAGTTTGCCATAAGTACATTGTTTGTCCATTGATGTGCATTTATCACATCTATCTGTCTTTAAGCTTCTCATAATCTAACGTTTTGCATAATTTAGGTTTTACCATCGGCTGCAATAAGCTATCTTGTGTATGAATTCATGAAGATAGTCCTGAAAGTAGAATCATCGTGAAGATTTGAAGCCTGCGTGTGAAGTTCAATGTTGCCGATGATTTCTGTAGCTTTCAGGCCAAGGTTCAGGAAGAGCTAAAGATCATTTCAGTGGCCTTGGCTGTGTTTCTAAGCGAAGTTCCTATGGCCATCATAATAGCATTTTAATTTGTTTCTTTTTCTTCCTTTTCAGTTTCGGGCGACTGAGGCATTGGTGATATTTTTCAATGCAGTGCCCACGTAAAGAGCTTCAAGTTCGAAGCGAGTGATATAATGTTAACTAGAATGTCAATAAAAGGAAAACAGTTGACAACGTATGGTCTGTGGGATCGTAACATTTTTGCATTGCACATACTCACTGATTTCAGTTAAAAGTATCTCAACCAGGAAAAAAAAATATAAAAAGGAAAACAGTGCAAAAACTGTCACCCTGCTAACTCTCGCAAATATAGAAAATCCTCACGTGGAAGACAACGGTATAATAGAACTGTCCGTTGTGCTTTTAGAACATTTTGTTGTCAAAGAACTTATTGGGGGGATGATATATATACTTCCCATATAATCTAGGTGACATCCAGTGCATTATACTAGTTTACAATGCATAGATTTTTTAAGTGAGTTACAAACGAAGATTGGCAACAATTAGTACTTAGGGTTGTTTTGCGTCCTTCATTAGTGGGATAAGTCTTTTCTATTTATACTTTTCCTTTTTCACATGCTACGAAAATTAAAAAAATTTCCAACAAAAAGCGTAAAAATAGAATTGACTAAAGTTTTCTAAACAAACAATGATTGTCGGGAGAGCCTTTGTTGGAAATGGCAGGACCCTTAGAATGACGAATAGCAAACGGTCAAGACACGGCGGTCAAACAAAAAGCAAAAATCTACAAAACAGAAACATGTTATAGGTTGAGTTGCGGAGCTCGTTCTCTTTAAGACGTTTCGTGGCTCTGACCAAGTGTGCAAGTAGGTCTGAAAAATGTCACGTCGTTTCTAGGATAAAATAACCAAAGAAATCCGATTGGAAATGCACCGTTACCGACTGAAATACACACCCTTTCTAATCCACTACTCGGAAAACTAAAATAGAAGAGTTAGAAGAGGAAAAGAGAACATTGGAATGGAGTGAATGAAAAGAATTGTGTTTTCGAACTGCGCCTTCAGTGTGGAATAGTTGGGAGCGAAATAAGCGGTGAGCCTTAGAATGTGCACAGACGAATTGCACTTGCGTGAACAGGGAGGACTTTATCTTTTTTTTTTTTTTTCTTTTTTTTGAACTCACGTTGGTCTATCTCCTCACTCCCTCCAAAATATGGGTACCCTGGGGCCTAAACCCAAAACTCTTGAAGTACATAAGGGAGGCTTCCAAATTAAAATTTTCTAATGTGGGATTCTCCAACCAAAGGTTGGTTCCCTCTTATTTTTTAAAGTTAAATTTTCACCCAACAATCTCCCACTTGGAAATTTAAACAAAAAGAGAGAGAAAAAAAAAATTCATCTAGCAGTTTTAGTTTATACAACACTGTGCATAAGCAAAGGTGTCTTACGACTTGAACCTTTACATAGTGTAAATGATTCAGAATATACTAGAGTAACCCTTGATTTTGAATTTATCTCTAACACATCTCACACAGAGTGTCATTGGGGTGTAGTACGAAAGCCCGTGCTTTAAGGCCTAGCACGTGTATCCCGGTTTAGTGAACGTTCTAGAGAGTTTGTCTAAAAACTCCATAGGAAGCGGCCTTCACTTCCACATTCATATAGGTGAGTGTATCAAGAGTACTCCTGTAGCTAGGCTCCCACTTGTCATCAAGTATAGATCTCATTAAGAATTGAGTTCAACCTTTTTTACGCTTCAAGATATCATGCTCAGACTATAAGTCATAAGAATGGAAGTCTGTGTTTGGTTTAACATGATTCACTATATATCACTCGTGATCAATTATTACCCGTTGAACCTGTTTCTTAGGATCTCCAGTCTACAGGTTGGGTTTTCCTCATTTTGATTCATCTTTCTATAGGCATGAGTCCCATTCTTTCTGAGGTTCTGAAAACCTTTTCTCTGGCCAGTCCTTTCGTCAAAGAATCTGCCAAATTTTCATCAGTCTGTATGTGATCCACTCTAACTGCACCAGTTAATGAGAAACTCTCTAATGGTACTATGCTTACGACGTATTTGTCGTATTTTTCTATTGTAGTAATGGTTCTTAACTTTTGCGATTACTGCAGTACTATCGCAATGGATCAATATGACTGGTACTGACTTTTCCCATAAAGGAATCTCTGATAGCAGACTTCTAAGCCAGCCTGCTTCTTCACTAGTTATCGCTAGTGTTATCATTTTTGACTCCATCATAGATTTGGCTAAAATAGTCTGTTTCTTGGACTTCCAAGAGATAACTCTGCCTGTTATATTAAAGATATAGCCACTTGTAGCATTTGAATCATTTGAAAGAGAGTTCCAGTCAGCATCGCTAAACCCTTCTAAGACTTCCAGGACAACGGGAAACTTTTGATAATGTAATCCTAGGTTTTGGGTTTTCTTCAAGTATCTCATTACCCTTTCTATAGCATTCCAATGCTCTTTACTAGGTCTGCTTATAAACTTATAAAGTAATCCTACAGCATAAGCTATGTCAGGCCTAGTGTAGTTAGCAGTGTATCTAAGACCGCCTATGATGCTCGCATACTCAGATTGATTAACACTTTCACCAGTGTTCTTGAACAACTTGACACTAGGATCATAAGGAGTACAGGCTGGTTTACAATCAAAATAATTACATTTCCTTAGAATTTTTTCTATATAGTGAGATTGATCCAAAGAAATTCTCTTTTCAGACCTATTTACTTTTATGCCTAAGATTACACTAGCTTCTTCTAAGTCTTTCATGTCGAAGTTTGCACTTAATATTGATTTCACATCATTTATGACGTGCAAGTTTGATCCAAAGATTAATAAATCATCCACATATAGACACGAGATAGTGCAAAGTTTATTATCAATATTATAGTAGATGCATTTGTCACTTTCATTAACCTCGAAACCTTTAGATAGGATAAGGTCGTCAAATTTTTCGGTTGTTCCATGTAAATCTCTTCTTCAAGTTCGCCGTTTAGGAAAGTAGTCTTTACATCCATCTGATGTATTACGAGGTTATAAAGAGCAGCGAGAGAGAACAGGACACAAATTGTGGTAATTCTAGTGACAGGGGATAAGGTGTCAAAGAAATTTACGTTTTCTCTTTGTCTAAAGCCCTTTGCTACTAACCTAGCTATAAATTTATCGACAGTCCCATCAGGTCTAAGTTTCCTCCTTAAGATCCATTTGCACTGCATCTACTGAGGACATGAAGTTTGGTTTCTATAAAGAAGACACACTTATAAGCTCTACTAGCCAACTTTCTCCTTTTTGGGTCTGGAATCCTTACAAAGGCTAGACAACTCCATGTTCTAAAGTAGGACAAGTTTGGTTTCTATTTTTCCTTTTGGCTTTTCCTTTCATTTCAGGAGAATAAGGTGCGGGTGCGGTTTTTTCGTGTATTATTCTATGTGAGTTAAAGAACTCATTAAAACTGTCTGAGTCAAGATGCCATCAAATTCACATACATCAGAATGAATCATAGTGTAGTCACTAAGTACGGCGGCGTGCGTGTGGGACTATCTTCTCACTCCCTCCAAACACATGGATACCCCTTGGGGTCCAAATCCAAAATTCAAGATTAGAGTACATAAGGGAGACTTCCAAATCAAAATTTTCTAATGTGGGATTTTCCAACCAAAGGTTGGTTCCCTCTTATTTTTAAAAGTTAAAATTTCACCCAACAGCCTTTCTTGATGCAAAGAAGCTTAACGTTGGCAAAAGCTACTTTTGCTAAGTAGGAGCCACACAGTAGATCACACCTTTGCCAATGTTACAATCTTAGCAGCATCATTTAGTAAACAATGTTTACACATTGCAATAAACACTTTGTACGACGGTTTTTTAAAGATGTCGAAAAATGAAGCGTTGACAATTCCTTATTTTCTCCGAGGACCGACCCAAGAGATCTTTTCTCATTGGGTTCGTGAGCTAGATCGGGCTGGCCTAATTGGGGTCTGGCCCATTGGGCCTCAACGGTATCTCCATAACAGCACGCATTTATGGAAGAGGAAGAGTTGCTAAGTTCACATATAATAGCAAAATCAATAGGAAAGCTATCTTTATGTTTGTTATACTCACTCAACTAATATTTGAACATTTTTTTAATTTTCAATTACATACATATATGTATAAAGAATTTTATGCTTTTTTCTTTTAATATAATATTTATTTTTCTTATCAAATTTCAACAGTAAAAATTTATTCTATAAATTGGATAATATTAATTTTTACTCTAACCATCTTCATGAAGATATATATATTTACTCTAATAGATTTAAGTTTAGGGTTTAGGGTTCAACTAAATTTGTTGAGCTAATGTGATTGAACAACATATAGATTAATGAAGACGTCACTTCAAAAGTATACTAATTAAAATACAAATGAAATCTATTAAAATTTATAAACAAAACAAACATATAACGTTGAAACTACGTCAACTAAAATTATAATTTCTTATATATATATATATATTATATATATATATATATATATATATGTCATCAACTAAAATAAAGAACTTAAAAGAAAAGTAATGATATATATAATTGACAAACAAAAGGTCAAATTCACTCTATTTCGTTATGTCATTGTATTACAAGTTTAATTGGTCATTTTCGATGGTAGTTGTTGGCTTAAAGAGACAATTGAATGTAAAAAATAAAAAAATAAAAATCAACAAAATATGAATTTTCCTTTTATCACTATAATTAAAAATAGTAATTATTTTTCATTTGTGGAACATTGCTTCTCCTTCAATTCAATTCAATGGTGATCTCTATTTCTAATCTCATTGTGTTGGGCATAACAGTTGAGAAAAACTTCACTCTGTCAGGTGTAAAAAAGAGTTCTTTTTATCTTTCCTTGGGAATTATTTTTAGATTTTGGTAATACCTTTACGTTTCATTCTAAATGAGTATAACAATATTATTACGGTTAAATCACCGCTAAATCTAAAATATCGCTAATTAGATTGGAGTGAGTTTAACATATTTTCAACATCCATTTATTAAAATATAGATTTTTATGTTTTTTTTAGAGAAGAAAGATATTAAAGAAATACAACATCGATAGATGTACCCAAACATCTCAACTAGGTTGACACACCCAACATCAAAGTGATTTCATTCTACAAAATAATAATACAAGGAGGAGCTGGAGAAGAACTCTCTAAGCTAGAGGAAAGCCACTGAGACAAAAGTAAGAAGCAAAAGAAACCTAAGATGATATGTATTACATGAGAGCAACTAATTAAGGGTTATAATGGAGGGGCTATAGCTTGTAAAGAGCTTTTGACCGATGAGACCAAAGTCTAACTAGATTTCGAGCATATTCGCAAATTTGAATGTTGCCATTTGTATTGTTCTTGAAAGTGCGGTTATTCCTTTCAAGTTAAAAGAGACCAACAAATAACAATCGATGAGTTGAAGATAATATGGTATTCTTTTGGATAGAAGGATTCATCAAATTGAGATCTTTGCAAAAAGATGTAACATCCGTAGGAGTGAAATGTGAAGAGTTGGAAATCAAATATAAAGAAGATAAAATAGAATAATTTATAATTAAGCATATAAAAAATAATATAAATTAAAGATGGAGAGAGAAAGTTGTTGGTTAAAAAAAAAAAAAAGAGCAACTATTGTTTAAAACTATTAGCGGAGCTCATGTAAAAATTTATATAAATAAAAATGTAAAATGGTGAAACATGTAACGCATAGAGAGGGAGAGGCTCGGAAGAGTCCATGCGAAAAATTTTCTATAGTGAAAGCAGCCATGCCAAGTAAATTATAGAATTTACCCCAAATATCTTACGTTAAAATTATAAAAGTTAAGGGATTAAACCCTATTAATATGAAATAACCAACACCAACCTAGTTCAATAGTTCAATAAGTCAAGCATTACTTATATCCTTAAAGATAAAGTTGGTCAAGCTTCATTAACAGACGAAAATTTTCAGGAAAATATATAATTCAACATTTCTCTTCAACTTTTATTTTTAGACTAACATTGTACGTCGGACAATTTGGAACAAAATTAAAATTAGCACTCATTTATTTTAAATTTAAAACACAGCTGGTCATAAAGTGTATTATTATTACGAGGGGACTCCGAGTAGGGTTTTCTTTTTATTATCATAAGATATAAGAATAATAATTTTTGGGTTTGTTGGACTAAAACAATAATATATATTTATGCAAAAGTTGAAATTATTTTGGTTTGTTGGTTTTGTATAGAATTATGGTTTTGGTAGGCGTGAAGTACTAATACATGTGCATCTTTGACACTTGCTTTTTATCAATAGCCTATAAACGATGACGTCTACATTTCAATTGACTTTTATAAATGATTAATTAAAAGTGTATATAATATAATTAGAAGAGCCTAAGGATGTTGAAGGTGAGGGGACCTCACTTAAAAAGCCTATATACGCTCTATCGATTAGATTTCATACAAAGCTTGGAGAAACATTAATATGGAAATGAGAGAATATCAAATTTGGAAGAGTCTAAGTTGAAATAGCAGAATAAGTTGTACGTGAGTAACTGAAAATGAAGTCTATTAGATAATTACTTCATTGTAATTGTTTAACTCTTTATATGGTGAAATTTCTTTCCACTAAACATACAACTGTCATATGTAAGTGATATTGCATTGAACTGGATTATCAATCTCCGTGTCTCTTTATCTTTGTTGTTATTGTTTGATATTAAATTATTTTGTTTATCAGTTATCATGTCACATGCTTGACATTTGTATTCTATGTGAGATCCACTTTAGTTTTTTTCATATTGCTTTTGTTAAAAAAAAAGGAAAAAGAAAAAGAAAACTGTTTAGTGTTAGATATATTAACTATATATAGTTGTTACATTTAACCGTATAACCAAATTGTAATAAAAATTGGATTAATCATAATCGAATCCTATTGATGAATCAATTGTAATGAGCCTGAATTGCAAATGTAATTGGATTGTTTTTTTTTTTTATCGTGTTTACTTGAAATTATAAATTTTGTCACATCTACAGTTACCATTGATGTTACCTCTAAGGGTCAAACGATAACAGTAATAGTAGTGTCAAAATTCATAATTTTTCTTTGAGCGATAACAATATTGGTAACCGTAACGGTAACGGTAATGATACAACGTAATTTTCAGACGCAATTGGATTGAGCATGCTCCACTCGTCAATCAATTTGCATTTTTTATTACATATTTGGAAGTGAACTCAATGCAGAAGTAAACAATACCAAAGCTAATCAAATGAGACTCGCCTTTTACATTACCATCGATTTATTATCTTTCCACTAGAGGAAACACGTGCTTAATCAAATAACCATTTCCTCTCAATTCTTCTCTATTTTACTTAACGTAAAAAGTTGTGGATTAATCCGTGTATATTGTATAAGAAGGTAGGTTTTGAAGTGACTATCGTCGACTTGGATTTAAGTACACATTTTACGAAATATGTTTATATATATATATATAAATTTAACATAGAACCTGAAGATAGCCTTTCCCCCAAAAAAAGGGAAAAAAGAAAAAACCTAGAAGATAAAAAAATATTCTTTTATTTTCTCGATTTAATTTCTATTTCGTCTTTATGTTTTAAAATATGACGCTTTTGTTATTAAGTTTTTTAATTTATTTCTATTTGATCTTGAAGTTTCAACATATTACATTTTTACCATGGAGTTTTGATCTTGAAGTTTCAAAATATTAAATTTCAAGATTTGCATTTAACCCTTCAATTTTTATCTACTAAAATCTTTTCGATTCTTGGTGTTAATATTTATTAATTAATTTAAAAGAAAGGATTATAATTAAATTATTAAAAATTTCATACCATAATTATTTATTTTTTCTAATTATTTATTCAAAAAATGACGTCAAAAATCAAATGGGAATATTCATGAAAACTTGGTGGCAAAAGTTTAAACATAGAAATCTGTTCAAAACTTGAGAGTAAAATTGTAAAATTTTAAACTTAAAGACCAAATGAAATTCAAACTCAAAACTTAGAAGTAAAAAAGCAAAAAAATTGAGAACAAATGGAATTATACTTAAAGGTTAGAGACCAGAAAATTGCAAACAACTCTAGATAATATAGGAAGGTGGTTTAAAAAAAATAGTGGTTTGTAATTAATATAAACCACGACCAACACTAACCATTATCTAAATCATTAGTGTGAGACTTTGTATGTATAATTTTTTATGAAACCTTTTGAATAGTTAGTTATGCATTTAAATTCGGGTCCATATGATCTATAGTTAAATTTAAGGGTATTCGTGAGTTGGGCTAGATTGAATTAAAGCACTTTTCAACTTAATTCAATTGTAATTTTTTTAAAACTCAAATAAACCTTATCAAATAATGAACTTAACCTAATCTAACTATTAAATATGTACATTGAGTTGGTTTGAGTTATTTGAGTTATTCATTTAACTTAAACTCGTTGAGATATCTATTAATGAACCAAAAAAAAAAAGTTTAAGATTCGAATTCTATTTTTACGATAAATGTGAAGGAATAATCATGATAGATTAGAGAGATAAAAGGACTCGAACTTGCATTGAACTTGTTAAACCCAAAAATGGCCTCCAGATTAATATATATTTGAATAGTTTTTAATGGTAACAAAGAGGAGGGGATGCATTGGTTGTGTGTATAAATAGAAGAATGATGGTTAATAAGTTGGAATGGAGGCAGCTGTGTGAGCCACAACTTTGTTAAGAAGAAGAAGAGAAGTGAAGCATCAAGGAATGGGAAGGAGGCCTTGCTGTGATGGGATTGGCCTCAAAAGGGGCCCTTGGTCCCCCGAGGAAGACCAAAAGCTCATCACACACATCCAAAACCATGGCCAAGGCAACTGGAGAGCCCTATCAAAACTCGCCGGTATGTGTCTATATGATATATATTTCAAACCCCAAATAACAATACAACCAATGAGGTATTGTTAATTCTAGTCTTTTAATTAAATAACTTTTTTCCTCTTTTGAGTTTAATTTGGACATGGGCGGGGTTGTGATTTGTAGGAATAAATCGATGTGGAAAGAGCTGCAGATTAAGGTGGATAAACTACCTTAGGCCAGATATAAAGAGAGGCAAATTCACTCGAGAAGAAGAAGAAATCATTCTCAATCTCCATTCCGTTCTTGGAAACAAGTAAGTGTTATTTTTTTGACTAACTAATCGTTGAGAATCTCACATCATTATCTCGTTGTTGGTCAATTGGTTTTGAGATAAATTACATGTTTCTTGAATATGTTATAAATATTTTCTTGATGGATAATTTGATACCTTTTATCATGCATATGTTTAGTTCGTGTTGTTGTATAAATGAAGGTGGTCGGCAATTGCAAGGCAGCTACCTGGACGAACTGACAATGAGGTAAAGAATTTTTGGAATACCCAGTTGAAGAAAAAGCTAATTCAAATGGGTTTTGATCCAATGACCCACCGTCCTCGAACTGACATATCTTCCAATTTGGCACACATCATTGGTTTGGCTAGTTTTAAACAACTCATGGATAATCCCTCATTGGAAGAACACGCTTTAAGATTGCATGCAGAAACCCTTCAATACCTTCAATATCGCCTTCGACGACCATCTTCCTTAACCAACATTAATCATAATAATCCCACTGAAACTGAAATCATGAATTTCGAAAACCAAATGATGGCTCAAAATGATAATCCTATCCAACGTCGTCCACTCGGTACCGACTCAGTGGATCTCAACCTCCAATTTTCCGATTTCCCATGCTTGGAAATAGTTCCAAATAATACAAGTATTTATGAAACGACGCCGTTCATTGTCAAAGAAATGTGTGAAGTTCCTGATCCTAATGATTCTCCATGGCAACTGCCTTCTTCCAACACTAATTGTGGAGATGCATGTAGTAATTCAAGCTTTGTGCGATCATCAACTTCCGCTTGGCCAGACCACCTCTTCCTTGAACACTCTTTGCTTCATGATACTCCACCTTCTCCTTGGATTTAGATTATGTAACAAAATGGCTTAGATATATTTTATATGTATATATTGTATTACACAACACCTGAGGATTTATTTTACATGGATATATATATATATATACGCAGTCCAATATATATGTCTAATTTTCTCTGTCAAAAGAATTTCAGTTCATGATCAAATTGCAGATTTGAATTTGAGCTCCATGTATTGTATATATTTTTTTTTATCCATGAATCGCCAATTTGATCAAGCCTCGAAATTATTGTAATGTGACAATTTGGACCTACTATATTTGATTGTCCAGGTTAACGTCTAGAATTCACCTATTTTTTTTGTCACACCCTTCCCAGATTACTCAACTTGAACCCAAGACGAGATAGTAGACCCCAAACGAAGAATGGAGCCTACTGTCACACTTTCCTTGAACTTAGAACTTACTTGAATTAAATATTACTTACACACTTACACAACCATGATCTTATTAAAACTCCATGCTTGGCTACACGTCTTGTAACAACAAACTGATAAGTCGGGTGACAACTTCTAATCCGCTAATCCTTGTTGAAACTCAAGAGCAACCTGGTGGGGGAAAACATTTTGAAAAGGTTGAGCTAAAAATGTCCAGTTAGTAGTGAGAGTTCACAGGAAAATAACTTGGGAAAACTATATAATCATACTGAATAGAAATTTGAGTTTTGTAAACAGATGTGAATCATGAGTAATTTAGAAACTTGAAAACTATTACATAAATAAAATTAGAAAACATTCTCTTGCACTTGTAACCATGGACTTGTATAAAACTTCACCAAACCTGTACCCGAGTCTTTCTGTTGTAGATCAACTCGATACACTCAACATATATAAACCTTGTCACATGTGCACGTAGACATGTCCCCAAGGGGCTAAAGACCCAACACATGACCAAAGCCTATATGTATACTACGATGGGTTCTAAAGACCTAAATCATATACCTCATGCAAACTCAAGATTCTGGATTTAGTTTTGGTCAAAAATCTCCTGAAAATCTAGGTGGCACTATGAAAACACATTCACAAAGCGTATAGTGAAGTCACTATTAATACTAGATCCAATGGTTTGAAAACCACTTTTCATTTCAAATTACCATAAATCTCACTTTATCATAAAACATCATGATTTTTATTTGCTTTAAAGTACCATAAATTAAATCTCGTCCTTTGCAAATCAGTTCATAACATAATTCTCATGTCTTTCAAGACAAAACATTTCTTAAGAACATCCAAATATTCGTCAAATCATACTTATACATATACATTTCTCAATCAAATCAATATGAATATTGAAAATATCCACTCACACCTAAATCTCGTAATAGTTTTCTAAATCAATCATACTAATAAATTTCAAGGAACTCCATAATATTTAATTAATAAAAATATTTAGTACAATAGCCACACACACAGAAATACTATCGTTCACACTTACAATTTAGATTATTTTTTATACCCAAACTTTGGTCAAACCTGAAATTCAACCTTGACTATTCAATAATCAATCTAAAAGTTTCTGTTATTAACTTTGTACCCTTTTTATTATTTTTTAATTTTTTTCACCAAATTCTGTATGATTTCTCCCTCATCTCATAATTTATTTCCTTTTACATTTTTTTTTTTGTTTCCGAAAACAAAAGTTTCTACATTCTCTCTCCTTCACCTCTTAACACGTCTCCTTCTTCTACATTCTATCTTCCCCTAGAACAGCTTTTCATAAAGGTTGCTGTAACTTCCATTTTTAACCAAATTAATTGGGGATGTATTTTAATTACAATTGATAGGGTCAACGACCCTCAAACTATCTCCACAATGATATGATATTGTCCACTTTGAGTATAAACCCTCATGGCTTTACTCTTATATACCCATGAACCTCCTCTTATCTGATCAATGTGGGACTTTGGTCGCATTCTCAACAACAATCCTCTTGGGACAGGGTTCGAAAGGGAGACACCCAATCTCTTGCTCTCTCTTTCATAGCAAGCTGATCTTATGATTCACAAAATTATAATGTGCCTCTAATCCCATGTATTGTACACATCTTACTTCATACTCTCGAACCCAATTCATCAAATATCATATGTAAATCAAAGGTATTGATTAATTTGTCAAGACAGAATACTGTTGCTAAAAGATGTTTCAATTGCATCTAAAAGCACTCATAAGAACTAGTATGCATTAACTTAATCTAATCTAACTACACAATAGGACCTAAAATCATCCCAAAACTACGTTAATAAGGTCACTGATTACCTTCGGCTGACTTGATCAAGATGTCAGAAGAAGTCCAAGAGATTTAGTTGGCCTCACCGACCTCAAAATCTTATCCCACAAGTTCCCTTACTCCCTTCTTCATTCTCTATTATTTGTGTTATTATTATTAATAGAACAACTTCTTCTTCTTCTTCTTCTTACTATTATTATATCATATCTTTTTCTTCAACTTCCCATAATTCCCTTTTATTCATTTATTATTTTTAATATACATATATATTCTTATTCAATTGTTTCCATCATTTTCATTTAATTTACCAAAATCATTTTCATTAAAGGATGAAAAGACCATTTTATATCCTTGCAATTATGAAAATTTTCCATTTTGCCCTTAATCATCAATTCAAGATTTTATCTTTATTTCTAAATATCTTTTAACTCTCCTCGTCACCAAAAAAAATATTTCAAAATAATAAATCCAACGTATTTTAAACGTATCAAATTATGGGATACTCACATAAAAATTTGAAACTTAAATTTGACACAAACTTATTCTCCATTTTAGATGTGCTTCTTCCTTTTAGATTGTCTAATCATAATAATTTCAAAATTAATTATGTTTGATTTGAAAAAAACCAAGTTAAGGTGACCTAGATCTTAGAAATTTTTTATTAAAAATTATAATAGATTTTTTATGATAATTCATACTTATAGCGAATAATTTATTTAAAAAGTGACGTGATTTTTTTTCAAACAACACTATTATACAATTCATACATGTACAATTCATACATGTGCTTGATTATTTTTCTTTAGGTGAAGATAATTGAGAAATTGAAAAAAAAAAAAAATACTAAGAGGAGACGCAAGCTTTTGTAACATAACATGAATAAGCTTAAGAGAGTTGTTAATGTAGTTGTAGAAACTTCATATAATTAAAATTAAAAAAAAAAATCAACCTTCAAGCATTCATTCTATAATTAAAGATAAATCGATAAAATTTATAATTAACTTTTTTAGATATATTAACAAAACTATTCCTCATAATCCAAATTATTATATTCTAACATTTTTTGAGATACTTTATTAACGTATGTGAGGAGCATACAAATTAAGATAAGTTATATGAAGGTAAAGGGTCCCTCTTGAATTTTCTATTTACCTATTTTTTTCCTTTGATTTGTATGTAATGTGACTTTACTCTTGTTTTCTTTATTATTGATAGGAAGAAATAACCATCAACAATAACCCAAAAGAACCAAATTTCGTAAACACCATAGAGGAAGAATGAAAGGAATATCTTATCGAGGCAATCTTATTTGCTTCGGTAGATATGCTATTCAGGCACTTGAACCCTCTTGGATCATTGGAATGAAAAGCGTCCATTGTCTAATGGATAGGGTCAAAATTTTGGTAGATAGGGATCCCATAAAAACTTCTTTCGAGGAATGGGCCAGACCGGGTCATTTCTTGAGAACAATAGCTAAGGTTCCAGATCAATATAAAAAATGATATATCAAAATGAACGAATTGTTATGAATCAATTCCAATATCTCCAAGTTGAAAAAAGAATCGAATATTCATTGATCAAATCATTTACTCCATCATACATAGTCTGATAGATCTTTTGAAGAACTGATTAATTAGATGCGAATAGAATAAAGATAGAGTCCCATTCTACATGTCAATACCAACAAAAATGAAATTTATAGTAAGAGGAAAATCTGTCGACTTTAAAAATCGTGAGGGTTCAAGTCCCTCTATCCCCAAAACCCTAAAAAGGCCCGTTGGCCTCTTTAATTTAATTATTTATCCTTTCATTAGCAATTCACAATTCGTTATTTATCCTTTCATTAGCAATTTACAATTCGTTATGTTTCTCATTCATTCGACTCTTTCACAAGCGTATTTGAGCGGAAATTTGATTTCTTATCACAAGGCTTGTGATATGTATTCTATATGATACACGTACAAACGAACATCCTTGCGCAAGTAATCCCCCTTGTGAAATTTGAATGATAAACAATACTGTTTATTGTACTGAAACTTGTATTCAACTACAAAGTTTATTTTGTATACTGCGGGAGGTTCCATTTTTTTGTTCTAATCAATTGTATCCTATAGCACTGGAAATACTATTCTATATCGGATTTCTTATTTCTTTTGCTATCAAATCACCGATTATATCCTTACATACATGGTTACCAGATACCCACGGAGAGGCACATTACAGTACTTGTATGCTTCTAGCTGGAATCTTATTAAAAATGGGAGCATATGGATTGGTTCGGATCAATATGGAATTATTACCCCACGCCCATTCTATCTTTTCACCCTGGTTGATCATAGTAGGTATAATTCAAATAATCTATGCAACTTCAACATCTTCGAAATATATAGTTTCAATCTACTCTACTCTTTCAGATCAAGACTAAGATTAATACAAGGTCTATTTTTGGCTATACATACATTTTCAAAAAAAAATTGTCCAAGGCTAATTCTTGTAGGTGTTTCTTCACAATAATTATGGTGATAATTATGATGCAGAAAATACTAATTCAAATTAAATGTATTGAAAACGATGTTACTGCATGGATCGGAATTCAAAATCCCCCCGTTTTCATCCATTAAATAATATTTAAGTACTTGAAAAGTGTGTTTTAAATTGTCAAGTTGCAAATATTTAGTTAGAGAGATCGGATTATGAGTTATAAGTCATAAAATGAATAAAAATTCACAATTTGAGGGGCCGCCCTTAAAGGTCCTAACGAATTCCTAATTTCAATTAGAAGATCCTTTTTACTTGATTCTTTTATGACATTATAATCTTTTACATAGTTGATATATCCATTTACAAACAATTCGATGCTGACAAAATTATCAAAGATTGGCGTTCTTTATTTCTATTCAACAACGTACGAATAGTTCCTTGATTTTGACTAGGAGATCGTGGAACCCTTGTCTTGGAATAAATAGAAAAAAATGGATTGATATTGGTGCGATCTGACTTATTATTAAAGATCAATCCTGAACCTGATGGATATTTCCTTTTTCTGATATACGAAGTATCGGATTTCACTAAGTCTATTCGTAGGAAATTTCGAACCAGACCATTTGTAGTTACTTCAACAAAGGAAGCGTGTGCTTCTTCTATAGAAGAGATTTTTTTGTCTCGGTCCCAATTCAACAATAAACAAGTTTGAACTAAGCCGTAGCTAACCGAGTAGCTCTAGAAGCATGTGTACAAGCTCGTAATGAGGACGTGATCTTACTCGTGAGGGTAATGAAATTATCAGTGAAGCTAGTAAATGGAGTCCTGAACTAGCTACTGATTGTGAAGTATGGAAGGAGATCAAATTTGAATTTGAGGAAATGGATACTTTGTAATCTAGTAATTACTCTTTGTTCTTTTAATTTAATTGATTTTCACAATTAAACTAAACTCGGCCCAATCTTTTACTATAAATAATTGTGTTATAAGTAACAAAAAAAAATATTTTAAAGTTAATAATAAATTCGGGTTGGTTTGGATTATATTAGATAAACCCATGAACCAATCCAACTCATAAAATTTTTATTTATTTAAACCCAACCCAACCCAAATGAGTTGATAACCCAATCCAAACCGCAAAAGTTAGGTTGGGTTGATCGGCTTTTTCGAGTAATAGATTTTTTGAACACCCCTAAGTTTTTGAGGTACCACCGAAAGTTCTATCATTACAGTCCAACCAAGTATAGTGCCAAAAATGTTGCATTTATTATGGATATTATAATAATAAATAGATGTCATTGCTTAGTGTCCCAAAAGTCATGTGTCACCCTTTATGTTATCCATATGCCTTGTAAATTATTCAGGCTTGGAGTCCACATCTTACTTCCACTTTGCCTATAAATAATGACATTTGGTGGATCTTAAAAATACACATACATTGGTGAGAAATCCATTTCAAATTCTACTAAATTTTCTATTATCCAATTTTATGTTTTTAGTTATTTTATGATTTTTTATTTTAAATTATATTCTATTATTATTCTATTATATTTTTTCCATATCCGTGTTCTTGTCGTTTTTTCCATTAAAGGTAGGTCCTAAAGGTATGCCGATTTTCCCTTTTCGTTATAATTAATAAATTTAATGTTATTTTGTATATTCAATATCTATTAAATTTCTAACATAAGTACAATATTTTATGATAGTGTTGCCATGACAAATCTCACAAAATTAGAATTTGTCATCCTTGATATTAACAACAATAATTGTTTGTCATGGATATTTAATGTCGAAATCCACTGGATGCTATGAATCTTGGGGAGACTATTAAAGAGGAAAATACGATATCCAGTTAGGACAAAGTAAAAGTTATGCTTTTCCTTCGTCATCATCTCCACGAGGGATTGAAAATGGAGTATCTTACAATAAAAGATCCTCATATCTTGTGGAAAAATTTAAAAGAGAGGTATGATCATAAAAAAACAGTTATTCTTCCTAAAGCTCGTTATGAGTGGATGTACTTAAGGCTACAAGATTTCAAATCAGTAAGTGATTATAGCTCCACATTATTTAAAATCAGTTCAAAATTGTTGTTATGTGGAGAAAAAATTACTGATGCCGATATGTTAAAGAAGACATTTTCTACATTTCATGTCTCAAATATGCTCCTACAGCAGTAATATCGAGAGAAAGGTTTTAAAAAGTATTCTGAATTAATTTCATGTCTTCTCGTGACTGAACAAAATAACGAGTTATTGATGAAAAATCATGAATCTCGACCAACCGAAACGACACCATTCCCTGAAGTGAATGCTGCGAATTTTAATAATAATCATGGCCACGGTCGAGGTCATGACCGTGGCAAAGGAAGAAATATTTATTATTTTCATGGTGGTCATTTTAATCATTCAAGTTTCAAAAGAACTATATAAAATGATGATCACAAAGGAAAAGCTCCACAAGATAAGAGTTCAAAAAGTGAAGAAAATAAATGCTTCAAATGCGGAATGACTGGGCATTGGTCACGTATCTGTCGTACGTCAAAACACTTAGTTGACCTCTATCAAGCCTCCTTGAAGGAAAAAGAAAAAAAATGAAGAAGCAAATTTTTCATACCAGGATAATGATATATTGACTCA
The DNA here is from genome assembly GCF_009727055.1 of Benincasa hispida. Classification (NCBI taxonomy): domain Eukaryota; kingdom Viridiplantae; phylum Streptophyta; class Magnoliopsida; order Cucurbitales; family Cucurbitaceae; genus Benincasa; species Benincasa hispida. The sequence continues at coordinate 24,266,242 of NC_052351.1, read as the reverse complement.
TCCTATATGACAAATTTGGATGTGGCGAACTTCTTATCTCATGAAGAGAAGATTGGCGCAGTTGCTGGAACATCAAGTGTTTCTTTTGATTTTGAGAATATCTAGACTTAGTGTTGCTATTTTCTTTTACCTATCTTCATGTCTTTTTTTAGTAACTTTTTTATATTTTAAGTGTTGTTTTCTTATTGTAATTATTTTCTTTTAATGAAGTAACATGGATCATTTTCATATGTTGGGTGATTCAAAAATGAGTAAAGAAAATCTATGTTTAGTGGACAGTACAACTACACATACAATACTTACAAATAAAAAAAATACTTTTCTAAATTGACAATTCTGAAAACAAAAGTAAATACAATATCAAGTTCTGCAAACCTGATCGAAGGTTTTGGAAAAACAAATATTATTTTACCTAGAGAAATAAAATTTACAATTGACTATGCATTGTTCTCTAGTCAATCAAAGAGAAATCTTCTAAGTTTTAAAGATATACATTGCAATGGTTATCATATTGAGACTAATTGTAGAAATAATGTGGAATATCTATATATCTTATCCACTGTCTCAAATGAAAAACGTATATCAGAAGAGTTGCTTGCTTTATCCACTGTCTCATATACGAGTAATTGAAACATATGCAACAATGAACCTGAAGTTCATGAATCTAGACATATTTACAATTTGGCATGACCGTTGAGTCATTTAGGATCTATAATGATGAGGAGAATTATTGAGAATTCAAATGGAAACCCATTGAAGAACTAGAAGATTCTTCAGTCTAATGAATTATCATGTGATGCTTGCTCTCAAGGAAAATTGATAATTAGACCATCACCAGCTAAAGTGGGGACTGAATCATCTACATTTTTAGAACGAATTTATGGTAATATATGTGGACCCATTAACCCACAAAGTGGACCATTTAGATATTTTATGGTATTAATAGATGCATCAAGCAGATGGTCACACGTATGCTTATTATCAAATCGAAATCTTGCATTTGCAAGATTATTTGCTCAAATAATTAAGTTAAAAGCACAATTTCCTGATTATACAATTAAAACCATTCGTCTTGATAATGCTGGTGAATTTACATCTCAAGCTTTTGATAATTATTGTATGTCAATTGAGATAAGTGTTGAATATCCTGTAGCTCATGTTCATACACAAAATGGTTTAACAGAATCATTTATAAAATGTTTGCAATTAATTGCAAGACCATTACTTATGAGAGCTAAGCTTCATCTATATGGGGACATGCTATTTTGCATGTAGCGTCACTTGTACGCATTAGACCAGTAGCTTATCAAAAGTACTCGTTATTACAATTAGCTTATGGTCATGGGCCAAATACTTTTCATATGAGAATTTTTTGATGTGCAGTATATGTTCAGTTGCTCTACCACAACACACTAAGATGGGTCCTCAAAAGAGGTTAGGAATATATGTTGGATATGATTCCCTATCAATTATTAAATATCTTGAGGCCCTGATGGGTGATGTATTTACTGCATGATTTGTTGATTGTCATTTTAATGAGACAAATTTTCCAACATTAGGGGAATGAATTAAGAAGTTAGAAAAAGAAATTACATGGAATGCATCGTTATTGTCTCATTTAGATCCCCGTACAGATCAATCAATGTGAACTTGAAGTTCAGAAAATAAGTCATTTGCAAAATATAGCAAATCAATTACTAGATGCATTTATAGATGCAAAAAAAGTAACTATATCACATATACCAGCTGCAAATGTTCCATAAAAATTGATATCCCACCGCAACAAGTTGTCATTAATGAGTCTAGAACACGCCAGAAGCGTGGTAGACCAGTGGGTTCCAAAGATAAAAATCCTCGGAAAAGAAAAATAATTAATAGTCAAGAAGACTTGGCTGAGAATGTAAATACCCATAAAGAAATCCTTGACATGACTAGTGAGGAAGGTGAAATACCTAAAGATAATAATGAGATTTCAATAAACTATGTTATGACAGAAAAAAGATAGAATTGAAGTAACGTAATTATTGATAACATTTTTGTGTATAATGTTGCTCTTGATATTTTATTTAAAAATGATGATATTGATCAAAATCTATTGAAGAATGTCGACATAGAAAATATTGGCTTCAGTGGAAAGAAGCAATTGAGGCAGAATTAAACTCACTTTCAAATCCTCAAATTTTTTGACCAGTAGTTCGAACACCAGAAGGTGTTAAACCGTGGGATACAAATGGGTATTTGTGAGGAAAAGAAATGAAAATAATGAGGTCACAAGATATAAAGCAAGACTAGTTACACAAGATTTTTCACAAAGACTTGGTATTGATTTTGAGGAGATGTATTTTCCGGTGCTGGATGCAATTACATTAAGATATTTAATTGACTTGACTGTGTATAAAAGTCTGGATATGCATCTTATGGATGCAGTCACAATATATTTATATGGATCTTTTGATAATGATATCTATATGATAATCCCAAAAGGATTTAAGGTACGTGAAACATATACATCAAATTCCCGGAAATAGTATTCAATAAAATTACAAAGATCATTATATGGATTGAAACAATCAGGAAGGATGGGGTACAATCGCCTGGGTGGATATTTATTGAAAGAAAGATATCAAAATAATCCAATATGTCCGTGTGTTTTATAAAGAATCACAATCAGGATTTGCTATTATAACTGTTGATTACTTGAATATAATTGGAACTCCTGAAGAGCTTTCAAAGGCAATAGAATATCTTAAGAAAGATTTGAAATGAAAGATCTCGGAAAAACAAAATTTTGCCTTGATTTATAAATTGAGCATTTAGCAAATGGAATATTTATTCATTAGTCAACTTATATAGGAAAAATTTTGAAAAGATTTTATATAGACAAAGCACATCCATTAAATATTCCAATGAAAGTCCATTATTGGATATAAAAAAAGATATATTTTGACCTCGAGAAGATAATGAAGAACTTCTTGGTTCTGAAATACTATATCTTAGTCCAATTTGTGCATTTATGGATCTTGCTAATAATACAAGACCATATATTGCATTTTCAATAAATTTATTAGCTACTTATTCTCCTACAAAAAGTCATTGGAATGAAATTAAGCATATACTCCGTTATCTCCAAGGAACAATTGATATGTGTTTATTTTATTCAAATAAATCAAATTTTGATCTAGTTGGTTATGCAGATTCTGGATATTTATCTGATGATCCACACAAAGCTAGATCTCAAACAGGTTATCTGTTCACATGTGGAAGAACTGCTATATCATGGCATTTGGTGAAACAGACTATAACCACCACTTCCTCAAATCATGCTGAAATTCTTGCAATTCACGAGGCTAGTCGAGAATGTGTATAGCTAAGGTTAATGACTCAGTACATTCGTGAAACATGTGACTTGTCTTCTAGTAAAAATCTTTCAACAATATTATACGAAGACAACACAGTTTGCATAGTCCAAACCAAAGGAGGATATATTAAAGGAGATAGAACAAAGAATATTTCATTGAAACTTTTCTATACTCATGATCTTGAAGAAAATAGCGACATTACTTTATAACAAATTTGTTCGAAAAATAGCTTGACAGACTTATTTACAAAGGTATTACCAACCATAACTTTTGAAAAATTGGTGCACAATATTGGAATGCGGCGACTTAGAGATCTTAAGTGATGTTTTCATGAGGGAAGTAAATATATTATATTCTTTTAGGAGTATGTATTATATGAAATATGTACTATTTTTTCTTCACTAGGGTTTTTCCTAATAGGTTTTAACGAG
>NC_052351.1:24207961-24262437 GCF_009727055.1 Benincasa hispida | reverse complement strand
CTCTTTTTCCTTCACTAGGTTTTTTTCCCATTGGGTTTTTTCTAGTAAGGTTTTAACGAGGCATATTTTATATACATATAGGCATCTAAGGGGGAGTCTTATGAATATTATAATAATAAATAGATGCCTATTACTTAGTGTCCTAAAAGCCATGTATTACCTTTCATATTGTTCACGTGCCTTGTAATTATTCAGGCTTGGTGTCCATGTAAGTCCACATCATACTTGCCACTTTGCCTATAAATAGTGGCATTTGGTGGATCTTAAAAAGACACATACATTGGTGAGAATTCCATTTCAAATTCTATTAAATTTTCCATTATCCAATTTTATATTTTAAGTTATTTTATGATTTTGTTTTCTTTTTTATTTTAAATTATATTTTATTATTATTATATTATATTTTTCTCAAATCTATGTTTCCGTTGTACTCTTCAATTTCACAACAATATGATGATTATATTCACAATCTCTGTCATTTGTTAATTTTATACCTATATTTAAATTATTCTTGTCAATTTGATTTTATATCTTTATTTTTTAAAATTATTTTAATCCAGAGAGGGTAAACCAAATTTGATGTGATTGCTTATATAAATATATTAACTCTATAAAACATGTGTGATGCACATGACTAAAAATCTTTAGAACATCACTTCTATTGATGAATTTTCAATAATAAACAAATATAGATTTTATTAATTTTAAATAGTAAATATCTAACTTAAGAATTAAAAATAATAAAATAATTAATGGCCAAAACTATATATCTTATTTCAATTCACAACAATATAAAATAAATTACACGTTTTTTAGGATATTTGGAACACTTGAAACATAAATTTGGATGATAATTGATTTTGCAAGCATGATTGTGTGATTCAAAAAGATTTATTTTCCTCTTAAAAAAATAACACAAATCTTATTATTAGAGTAAATTTAAGAATAAATCAAAATAAAAAGTTAGAAATATATAGGATAAAAATACATTTATCTTAGACTTTAAACTTGAATTAATATAATATTTAACTTTAGATTTTTGAATGTAATTTTCATATTATATGAATGATTAAAATCCTTACACCCAAACTTGTCTAATTGTTTTTTTTTATATTTTAATACTTTTGAAAAAAAAATTTTGAAAACCTTTTTTAAAACAGAAATGCATAATAACTAACTAATGAATTAACACATTTGACAGACAATCCATTCTAACAATTTATCTTTAACAAGAGTTTAACCTTTATAATTATGAAGTAATAAATTTGACAAATAACCGATTTTAACAATTTATCAGTAAGGGTTTAACTTTTACCATTATGTAAATTTAATATTTAATTTTCACAATTAAATATATAGATCCAATTATAATTTTATTTGTCTTCTCTAAAGAGAAGAAAATTCATAATTCACTGTGATAATTTTTTTAAAAGAACACAATCTTTCATTATTAAATATTTCTTTTTATCACAGGTTTGATATTATATTGTATCGAAATACGTACTGCATTTACGAATTTTCAATTAAAACACTAAATGAACTTTTTTGCTCTAAAAAATCTTGTAATTTTAATTTTAACATTTATATATATATATATATTTTTTTGTCTGGATGAACTTGATTTTTTCTCATTATTTATTAAAATGAATTTCCTTCTTATTCCTAAAATGAGTTTCTTTGGTACTTTAAACTTTTTATAAACTGCACGTAAAATTTTTTCTTTCTATTTGATTTAAAATGTCAATAATATATATATATATATTTTAAAATATTAATCATAGATCTTAAGGCAATACCTAGAAATAAAATTTTTAGAATGTTCTATTTCATTAATTTAAAAAAATATAAAAAAGTTCACAAATATATCTTTATTAGTTGACCGTATAACGATAAATTTAATCTATAGAAGAAAATTTAAAGTATAGAATGAAAAATGATAAGGAATGAATATAGTAGTTGAATCATCACTGAGATTTTTTTTTTTTTTTTTTTTTTTTTTTTTTTTTTTTTAAAAAAACATAAGATTATATCTCTCTTTCTTATTTTCTCTATTTTTTTCATGCATTCACTATGATTCGATTTACTTATCATGAGTCGTAAAGAGAACAAATTTAAGGAGCAACCATCATAAACATTTGTGGTTTGCACCACAAACATCAAAATTTCTATAAAAAGAGAAAAATGTATATATATAGAAATTGATTATTGCAGAAGAGATGTTTAATTTATTGGAAATGTGTGTTGTTATAAAGAGGTAGTATTTTTCCAAATTTTCAAAATGGAGGGATATAAGAAAAAAAATTGAAATCATTAAAAATTTTCAGATAAAAATGAATGTAAAATTAAACGAAAGAATGAAAAATGTTAAATAAAATTTATATATATAATATTTACCAAAAGTTTGAAATGATATCTCCCTTTCCTTCACATTAATTAATTTTATATCGCTGTGGTAATTGGACTAGATTGACGACGATACGACCATGAAAGAAAGGTGTGGTGGTGCTAAAAGACAAATGCTGCTCTTGATATGGCTAAACCAGAAAACGAAGAGAAAAAAAAATATTGAGGACAAAGAAATAAGAAAAAAATTAGGGAATACTTGGAAAACTACCTAACTAAATAACATATATTTCATATAAACACAACCCATATATTTAGTAAAATATATTTATTCTAACAATTTATATATATAAACAATCGTATCCATGATTCAAATAGCCAATAAAATTTCAAGGCACCATAACAACTTTCTGTTATTTTTCTTCTTATTTTCTATCCTTTGACTGGATCGTGCAATTTCATTTTTGATGGTTAATAATTGGCCACCATAACAATTTATATCTCTCCATTTTTTATTCTTTTTTACTAACTTCTTCCCTTATTCTCGTTCTTTCAAAAAAAAAAAAAAGAAAGAAAGAAAGAAAATCATCTTGATCCAAAAAAGACTTCACTACAAGAGCCTTGGATGTTGGTGTGAATAGGAAACCTGCTGAAAAAAGTAACCGATAATAGGAGGATGGAGACCACCTTGAAATGGAGAACAACCCAAAATTATTTTCCATTAAATTCTAAAAATGAAGAGATGAGGCTAAAGAAAAGTAGAAAAATTTGTATTTATTACTTGAAAATTTGTAGTTATAATGTGAACGAATGTGTATATGTATGAAGTGATGCAATTTTGTAGATGAATGTGTCTATATGAAGTGATGTTCTAAGAGAATTCGTATCTTACGATATTGTATTTTTAAGTTATATATTTAAAGACAAAAAGAAAAGATGAAATTTTTCCCTCATTGTCCTTTTAATATAGTATTATAGATATAGATATAAAATCAACTTACGGGAGGCTGATCATGTACTCGGAGCATAAATGAATGGGAAAATTATTCTCTCATTCTCTAAATAAATGTTATTCGTGATTTCAAATATCACAAAGACTTTAGCATGATTTATTTATTTTTATTATAGCCAAATTTTCCTTCAAATAAGGGGTTGGTGGGCTTGTAAGCCCACCTGAGAAGGCCCACCACTTACCCCCAAATAGGCCCATAGAGGGAGAGGAGAAGTTGGAATACAATGGAATTGAAATAGGGTGGCAAATTAATACATCGTTTTACTTGAAACTTAGAGGTAGTTTTCAGAGAGGCTTATGGATGAAGATTTCAGATTAGGTAAGCTAACAATTTAATTTGTACCATTGAAAATGAAACCTAAAAACTTGGTTTGTGTGTTTTCCTTTACTTCATGAATTTTCTTGTCAAGGTTTCACAAGCTAAAAGGGAAAAAGGAAAAAATAATTAAAATTAAAAAATATATAAAAAAAATTATAACTAGAAATCTATTTTTTCCTTCGCTCTCCTCTTCCCTACCATTTCCCCTTCCCCGCCCCTCATTAACTATTATTTATAGACATGGTGATTTTTTTTGTATACTATGTGAATGTGTTTTCTAGAGAATTTTTTTAGGCTCATTTTAACATATAAACAAGCTTTGGGTCGTGTGTTAAACTGCTTAGCCCTTTAGTTATGAAACACAGACACAGATACAACTATACGATACAGATACGATTGGATATGACGATTCGTCAATTTCTAAAAAACTAAGATACAGATACGTTTAAGGATGAGTCTTTTTTTTATATATTTTTTAATATATTATATTATATAATATATTTCCTAAAAAATGAGGATACTGGTACGTTGAAGATATATTTTTTATTTAAAAAAAAATCTAAAACATAGATAAATTTAGCATACAAGTTAATAACAATAGCAAAAAATAGAATACATATACTGAAATATAATACAAAAAAGGAAACATCTAAGATGTTGAAGTACAATAGTTAATAAAATGCAATAGAAAAGTGACTCATATTGCAAGAAGAAGATTAGAGAGAGAAGTATGAAGATAAACAAAGAATTTATGTTGAAGATATCCAAACGATTTATATTTGGTGAACTTTATGGGGATTCCAAATGTGAAGATGGAGATTAGATGATTCTAGTCTAGGGTTTGACCCTATTTATTTATTTTTTCTCTTAGTTTTGGACTCGAATAGTGAGCTTTTTAAATAGGTTGCTTAATTTTAGATTGGAAAAGATTAGATGAGTTACTTGTCTTTTTTTTTTTTTTTTTTTTTTTTTTAAATATGCATAGAAATATATACGTCAAATCACGTGTCAGATACATATCTAAAAAGTATATGAAAGTATAGATATGTCAAATCGCGTCAGATACGTGTCTGGGAAGTATTTGAAAGTATCAATATCCGATATGTGTCTGATATTGATTCTTTACCTCACATGAAGTATCTGTGCTTCGTAACCCTTTAGTAATAGTTGCTTTGCAAGAGTTTTATGGCCATATTTTTTACTTTATTATTTTTGGAGTTTAGACTCTGTATAGTATAATTATTAATTGATTTTCTGTGTATATCCGAGATTTGATCACACGTTGTATATATAAAAAATATTGAATGTATATTTTCCTGGAAATTATTATTAATCAAAAAGCATAATTTTCAAAAATAAAATAACAAATAGTGTCCGTCAAATTAACTAAGTTTAAAATCATTTTTACTTCTTTTTCTTTCATATGAAGTTCAATTTCTAGTTTCAATGTAGTAAATGTTTTAGTGTGGGGATCACACATACTTATCAATATGGCTAATAAGTGAGAATTTTTTTAGTACAATAATGCACTACAAGAAATTTGGTTTTTCTTGACGAATGTTTTACTTCGTCAAAAAAAGCGTTGGGAAAATCCATATTTTCCGACAATCTTTTTGGCGTCGGGAAAAATAAGATATCTCGACGATAGTTCAAATAGCATCGGGAAAAAGAGGTATTCCCAACGCTGTTCCTAGAACCGTCGGCATAAAAGAGGTGGGAAGAAAAAATGTTAGGCCTCTCTCGACGTTATGTTGTAGGCGTAAGGAGAAAAGTCATTATCCCGACGATTGAGGAGAGACGTCGAGATTTTAAAATACATTGGTAATTTTTTTTAAGTCTCTCCCGACGGTTTTTTAAACTACCATCGGGATATGATCATTTAAAATCCTACTTCACTTCATTTTACCCCAAAGAAAATCTTTTCTTTCTTTCTTCTACAGACACGAAAAACCCACACCCCTGTGCCGAGAATCACGCCACTGCTGCTGCTTCACACTGCTATCGCTATCGTCGTTGGTTCACACCGCCACCATTGAAAGGTATTTTTCTATGTTCACAATAGACTTTTAGCAACCTACAAAGCTACTTGTGGGAAAATCCAAAATGGATGAAGAGAGGAGATGTGTCATCTCAAATGAGTTTTGAGTATTTTTGGAATATGATTTTCAGTATAACCCATTCCTTAATGCTCTTAAGAATTTTTTTTTTCATTTTGGACCAATTATTTCATTTTCGGGTTAATTAATGAAATGTTGGTTCAATTTTCATAAGAACATTTGTTGGATAGTGGATTTAGTCCAAAAATCATTCTTTAGTATTCTAAAAGTTATGTATTCAAAATTTAATTTAAGAAAATGTATTGTATCAAACATATTCTGTGCATTATGGACAGTGAAATGCTATCAAGCGAAATTGAACATTTTGTTAGTGCATATTTCAACTCTAAGAAGGAGGATGAAATGATTGAGGTGATATTGAAAGCATCCATTCAAAAAACAATGCAATCCCCAATGGGGGGCCAAGGACATGATTTTTTCTTCTTAGCCAACTCTGCAAGATCACAATGACAACCGCTGTGTATCTTTCGTTTGTAAAACATCAATTGCTGGACTGAACCTCCAACCTCTTGGATTGGAGCACATGTCAATGCCATTTTATTAAAAAAGAAAAGAGAGGATTTCTTTCTTTCTTTCTTTAATATAATATTATTGAGTGATAGGATTGATCAATAAATCAACAAAAATTGTGTTTGGAAGGATGAGAATAATAAAGTTTCCAAACTATTTAAAATTGTAAGAAATCCCATGTTTTTTTTATTTGAGTATAATATATATTTATTTTAGTTTTTATTCAAACTCAATAAACTTTTAAAATACTACGTTGTCACCGTACTTCGAGAATTGTTCAATTTTAGTCCTTATAGTTTGGGGTTAGTCTCATGTTAAAACCTGCCGTTTTCCGACATGGCCAAACAAATTTTATTATATTTTTCTCTAGCTTTCTCTCACCTCCTCCCTTCTTACTCCTCTTTGTGATCTCTGTTTCTTTTCTCTACTTCTCCCTTTCTCTTCCCCTACCTCCCTAATCAAGCCACCCATTTGGTTGTAACATCCTCCTTCTATCATCCAATTGTTGTATGAAAAGCGATAGGTTGACTTGTCACTCGAATTTCAGATATTAAATAGAAAACACTGACAAACACTGTAACAACAAAATACTAACAACAAGAAAACAAGTAAATGAATACAGGAGTTGGTAACCCAGTTCGAAGATAAACTACCTACATCTGCGGGTAGTGTGCCTCGGAAAGATAATCCATTAATATTAAAGAGTTAAGCAATTACAACGTAGTACTTGTTGGGGTTGATGCCCTAAAGTCTCGTATCCTGTAGTTTATAAACAGATTGTACGAATGCTTGTGTTGTATAATATATGATATTTACTTCACATCTTGATTTTGCTCAATTGTATGTTTTATTTGCTTTACCACAAACCAATAAACATAAAATCCCCGGTTATCTGTATGTAACTTAAGCATGTATGTGGTGACATACAAGTGAATCATGTCTTAAGTGATAATCAAAATGGTCTGCAGTATATGGATATAGGAGGGAAACATTATCCTGGTAACGTTACGGATGCGATCCGCTTTGTGGCATGGCCACAAGTGTTGTGACTTATCCCAGATGGTCTGATCTTGATCATTCGTGTAGGGGACATGCGAGCGGGGGCGTCCTATACAAAGAGTTTGTATAAGACCTGACCACGAAGTGTTAATGTCTTGTTATATAACACCGTTCATGACAGAGACTTCACTTCACTAGGATGACCATAGGTAACATGACCTCAATCCTGAGTGAGTTGAGAACTCTGCCATTGAGAGCGATCCTTTGATTTGTATGGGTGCGAGTGGCCAGGTCGCCGATTCAAACCTACCATTTTGGGGATTTGTCTGATTTGGGAGCTACACAAGATGGAATTCACTCCTTCCCCGAAGTAGGGGCAAGTAGATACATAACTCCCTTAAGGGCTGATTCCAGGGCTTGAATGATATGGCGCCACACACCTTCTCTTGGGCCGAGAGGTGTTCACACATAGTTGGACTATGTTGTATTATTCATTAGAGGAATCAATGGTACTTAAGAAGTGAGATGTAACTACAGGGGCAAAATGGTAAATTGATCCAGTTATACTTACGAGCATCTGTGAAGGGTCATCGTACTCATGAATTGTTATATCCGATGGACACAAAAATATATCTGTGGTAAGAAGAGTTCAGCTGTTGGTCTTTAGTGGAATGCCTGACAGTTAACGGATGGTGGATCTCGTGGCTAAAGAGTTTAGTCAGCTATTCATATACCATTGAAGCTTCGAGCCATAGGTCCATAAGGTCCCCTAGGTAGCTTAGATAAAGTCGAGAATCGATTTTTGGGTCAGTTTGAAATGTTCAAATAGACAAGAGGAAGTTCGATTATATATGATATAATTGAAGTGGTTATTATATATGATATAATTGACTAAATGTATGAGATACATTATATTAGAGTTGTGGAAAGGGTGTAAAGCTAGTTTATGTCACTTCCGCATTTGAGGTTACCGTGCACACGTGCATGAGGAAAATCCCAAGAAGTTAGAACCCCGGTCGAGGTTATGCCTCTTTGTAGGCTACCCAAAGATACACGAGGTGTTATTTTTATGATCCATCGAAAAATAGGGTGTTTGTTTCCACGGACGCTACTTTCCTAGAAGAGGATCATATAAGGGAGTACAGTCCACAAAGTAAAGTCGTGTTGCATGAGCTTTCCAATGAAACTACTGAAACTTCAACAAGAGTTGTTGAAGAGCCTATTATATTAGCAAGAGTTATTGATGGGAGTTCATCTAGTAGGTTGGTTCCACCTCAAGAGTTGAAGGAACCTCAACGCAGTGGGAGGGTTACGAACCCACCCGTTCACTATCTGGGTTTCATGAAAATCCTTGCTATGGTAGCAGATGGCGACGTTGAGGATCCGTTGTCTTATCAGAAGGAAATGGAGGATGTTAACCAGAATGAATGGGTCAAGGCCGTGGATCTCGAGATGGAGTCGATGTACCTCAACTCAGTATGGGATCTTGTAGATCAGCCTGATGAGGTAAGGCCTATAGATTGTAAATGGATCTACAAGCGCAAATGGGGTGCTAATAGGAAGGTACAGACCTTCAAGGCTCGACTTGTGGCAAAGGGTTATACCTAGGTAGAGGGAGTCGACTATGAGGATACTTTCTCGCCTGTTGCCATGTTAAAGTCGATCTGCATCCTCCTGTCCATTGCAGCTTATTATAATTATGAGATCTGGCAAATGGACATCAAGACGGCCTTTCTGAATGACAATCTTGAGGAGACCATTTATATGGTGCAACCCGAGGGATTCATAGCCCAAGGTCAAGAGCAAAAGGTTTGCAAGCTGAATCGGTCCATTTATGGGCTGAAACAGGCGTCTAGATCTTGAAACATACGGTTTTATACTGCGATCAAGTCATATGGCTTTGACCAAAACGTTGATGAACCTTGTGTCTACAAGAAGATCATCAACGCTTTAGTAGTCTTCTTAATGTTGTACGTAGACGATATACTACTCCTTGGGAATGATGTAGGTCTACTGACTACAGTTAAGAACTGGCTAGCGACCCAATTTCAAATGAAAGATTTGGGAGAGGCTCAGTTTGTTCTAGGTATACAGATGTTTCGGGATCGTAAGAACAAAGTGCTAGCACTGTCTCAGGCATTGTACATTGATAAGATGTTGCTAAAGTATTCGATGCAGGACTCCAAGAGGGGCCTACTGCCGTTTAGGCATGGGTCACTTTGTCTAAGGACATATGTTCTAAGACGCCTCAAAAGGTTGAGGAGATGAGACGGGTCCCATATGCGTCTGTCGTTGGCAGTTTGATGTATGCGATGCTTTGTACTCGTCAGACATCTTCTACATTGTGGGCATAGACAGTAGATATCAGTCTAACCCAGACCAGGGTCACTGGACCGCAGTGAAGAACATCCTCAAGTATCTTCAGAGAACGAGGGACTACATGCTCGTGTATGAATTTAGGGATTTGATCCTTGCTAGATACACGGATTTTGACTTTCAGACAGATAAGGATTTCCGCAAGTCAACATTAGGGTCAGTTTTTACTTTTAACGGAGGAACTGTAGTGTGGTGAAGCACTAAGCAGGGGTGCATCGCCGATTCCACCATGGAGGTGGAGTACATAACGACTTGTGAAGCTGCTAAGGAAGCCGTCTGGCTCAGGAAGTTCTTGACAGAACTGGAAGTTGTTCTCGATATGTCTAGGCTCATCACCCCCTATTGTGATAATAGTGGGGCAGTGGCAAACTCCAAGGAACCGAGGAGTCACATGCGCGACAAACACATAGAGCGGAAGTATCATCTGATCCGCGAGATAGTGCATCGAAGACACGTGATAGTCACGAAGATCGCTTCAGAGCACAATGTTGCTGACCCGTTTACGAAGGCTCTCATGGCTATAGTGTTTGAGTGTCAGCTAGGGAGCATGGATCTACAGGATCGCCCCCGGCTGGACTAGGGCAAGTGGGAGATTTTCTTGTACTGGGCTTTTATGCCCCAGTTTATTGTTTTGTACTAGTTTCATGTGCACCCCACTTCGCTTTAGGACAAGTGGGAGATTGTTGGAGTTGATGCCCTAAAGTCTCGTGTCCTGTAGTTTGTAAACAGATTGTACGAACGCTTGTGTTGTATAATATATGATATTTACTTCACATCTTGATTTTGCTCAGTTGTATGTTTTATTTGCTTTACCACAAACGAATAAACATAAAATCCCTGGTTATCTATATGTAACTTAAACATGTATGTGGTGACATACAAGTGGACCATGTCTTGAGTGATAACCAAAATGGTCTGTAGTATATAGATATAGGAGGGAAACTTTATCCTGGTAACGCTACGGATGCGGCCCGCTTTGTGGAATGGTCATAAGTGTTGTGACTTGTCCCAGATGGTATGATCCTGATCATTCGTCTAGGGGACATGCGAGCGAGGGTGTCCTATACAAAGAGTTTGTATATGACCTGACCACGAAGTGTTAACGTCTCGTTATATAACACCAATCATGTCAGAGACTTCACTTCAGTAGGATGACCATATATAACATGACCTCAATCCTGAGTGAGTTGGGAACTCCTGCCATTGAGGGCAGTCCTTTGATTAGTATGACTGCGAGTGGCCAGGTCACCGATTCAAACCTACCATTTTGAGGTTTCGTCTGATTTGGGAGCTGGGAATTCAGCTACACAAGATGGAATTCACTCCTTCCCCGAAGTAAGGACAAGTAGATAGATAGCTCTCTTAAGGGCTGATTTCAGGGCTTGAACAATGTGGCGCCACACACTTTCTCTTGGCCCGAGAGGTGTTCACACATAGTTGGACTATGTTGTATTGTTCATTAGAGGAATCAGTGGTACTTAAGGAGTGAGATGTAACTATCGGGGCAAAACGGTAAATTGGCCCAATTGTATTTACAAGCTCTGTGAAGGGTCGTACTCATGATTGGTTATATCCGATAGACATATAAATATATCTGTGGTAAGAAGAGTTCAGCTGTTGGTCTTTAGTGGAATTCCTGGCAGTTAACGGATGGTGGATCTCGAGTTTAGTCAGCTATTCACATACCATTGGAGCTTCGAGTCACAAGTCCATAAGGTCCCCTAGGTAGCTTGGATAAAGTCGAGAATCAGTTTTTGGGTCAGTTTGAAATGTTCAAATTGACAAGAGAGAGTTCGATTTTTTTTTATATAATTAAACTTGTTAATTATATATGATATAATTGACTAAATGTATGAGATACATTATATTGGAGGAAATTAAATATAAATATGATTTATATCAAGTGGAGGAGAAATTACTATAGTAGATATATGATATCAAACTATAGGGTAAGAATATAATATGATTATATTCATTTATTAATAAATTGGTTAATTATGAGATAATTGGCCGAAATATTCTCCTCAATCGTGCGTTAGTGGGAGAAAAAGTATTCGGTCATTGTAACTGAAGAATAAAATGAAAATTTGTTTCATTTTGCAAGAGTTCGAAAAAATTCAGAATCGGTGTGGAAACGTCTTGATCGCTTAGTTGAAAGCCTATACGATAGAGCTTCATCGCTTAAACGATCGCACACTCGCATCTAACGATCACACGCCTTTCTCTAAACGATCGCTTAGCTTTCTTAAACTATTGCCTAGCGTGTCGTGTTTTCTGAACGATCATTTAAAGTTGAAAAACCCAGACGATCTCTTACTCAATATTTAAAGTTAATGGACAACGGATAGAGGCATACTGCGGAGGAAATTTCCAGCCAGAAACAGCCTCCACAAAGTTGAAAAACCCGGACTATCTCTTACTCTACTCTTGAACATTTAACTCTTCGTCACTCTACTATTATCTATATTTCATTTATTTCTTTCTCAAAAAAAAAAAAAAAACAAAACTTGCTGTTTTGTTTTAATATCATTTGACCCTCTCTTTGTCTGTTTACAAGGATTAAGGCATGGGATTGCGAAGGAGCAAATGATCTCATTCTATCACTGCAATGCACAGAAGCCAAGATCGGCGCAAGGATGGATGCATCAATACACAATGTGGGCGACAACACAAAATTTGGGGGTGTACTCTTCCTTATTTTTATTTCCAATTTTGTGCTATCACATTGCTTTTTAGTTTTCAAAGTTTTATCACTGCATCCTCCTTGATTACTGCAATCATTTGACAAGTAGATAAATTTAGTAGTTCACCACATGTTGTTTCTTTGCCAAGTATGATTTCAATGATGAAAAATATGCTTCTATGTCTTTTGTATATATCAGAGTCAACTTAATCTTAAGATAGTCACCTCATGAAATTATTCTAGAATTTAAGGGTTTGCTAGCTTTCTTTCAAACTCTCTTTACAACGCATTCTATGACCTATTTTAATTTCTTTTGGCAATGAGGACATTGCCACATTTTAAATTTGGGGGTGAGGTATTTATTTTCGACCTTGCTCTAAAGAATTTTTTCTTTTGAGAATAACGACTCCACTGTCAACGCAATAGAAAACACATGTTGATAAGAGTTAAGTTGTGAAAGGCACTAACACGTAATTGGATGTCCACATGACACCCGTGGGGGCAAGCCAAAACGAAAGTAAGTCACCAGGATCAACGCATAAATCAATGACCGCAACTCCACTGCCAAATCAGTATGAGTTTAGTCTGAGAAAGAGTGCATTACTCGTAGTTGGATGTCTGCATGACACACGTGGTGGCAAGTCAAAACGAAGGCAAGGCACTCAGATTAGTGCAAGGTTAGAAAAAAAAATAGCAATAGAGAAAATTTTTGTACAAGGATAAATCATTTGACACCCCGGAGGAAAATTTCCTTTTTGAAATAAATTATGCGATGTTCCGGAATTTAGTAAAGTCCGTTTGAAAGTTAAACTTGCAATTCCTAAGTCTTAGAAATATTTTAGGAAGATACTTGAATAAGACTTAAGGAAATTCTGGCATATAGGATTTGAACGAAGTATCCTTGAGAAATCTAGGGAAAGAACTTTGCGGTTAACTTGCTAAAGGAATCTTTAGCTTATGCTTAAGAATAAGCATTGTTTACATTTTGGGGTGTGATAATAGGCAGAAATGCACGTTATCATAGCACTAAGTTCTTAAACAATGTTGGATTGCGTTGATGAAATATGTTAAATTGCGTCCATTAAGCATAAATTCTATAATAATGCGGTCGCATGCGTCCAACGCATTAGAGCAGTTGATCTTTACATTTTTTGTGCAGAACGTGTTAACGCAATGCAGAGAGTACGATCATAGGAATACATTGGTCGAGTGCAACTTCACTGCAAGACTTTGCGTTGATCATGCTCGCAAACATTTGCCCAAGAAGAATCACCGCAACTTGGTCAGCGCAACATGGTGGGCGCATCCGAGTGAAAGGATAATTAAAAGCGATGGGACAGAAAGCTGATGACAGTCGGATCCAAATTAAGTTGACAGCCGATAATGGTCACGAAGTACATTCAGCTTTATTGGTGATAATTATTCGACGCTTCAATCAGGAATTAAAGCTATCCCATCTGTACAATCGGGAGAGAGAAGCCGCCTTTCACTATGGAAGCTCTATAAATACCAAGTGTGTTCTTCAGAGAAGGGGTTAAGCAGTCGATTACTTCATCACTTTACAAGTTCACGCCTCTGTCCATAGTTTTCTTTCATTTTAAGGCGGACGCGAGAAAAAAGATGTGCCGATAGATCGTTCCAGTTAGCTTGGGAAAGCACCGGAAGCTCCAAGACAGAGAGAGGGCCGACGTTTGTGGAAGCGGGAACATTTGTAGATCAGAATAGAGATTCAGTGTAAAAGTCTCAGCAAGGAATTTCTACCAGGCTCTCTACTTTTACTTTCCATTGTCATTGTGTACTCAACTCAGTTATAAGAATGGAATGTCTTTCTCTATATTTGTCCACTCTCTGTTATTTATGCATGAGTAGCTAAATTAGTTGAATGGGTTGAGAAGTAGTTAGCTAGCATAATGAGGGAATCTTCATCTTTGCGATTATCTTGTTTATGTATGCTTCATTCGTCATTAGAGATACTTGGGAGGGTAGTCTAAAGACAAGATCTAGACTTGGGAAGGTCAGGTCAGAATCTAGGTTTGAAAGAACCAGATTAGAATGTAGAAACGGGAGATAGGCGCTTAGGAATGAGCACTATTTGTTATTAACGCATTGCATGCATCTTAGCAATAAGATATGATTGTATGCGGTCACCTTACTTTCATGCATTTTGCATCAATGCATAGGACAAGAGTAGAGACTTAGGGATAAGCTCTATAGACATTTTGCATTCAACACGTGCGTCCTAGACTTAGTTGCATGGCATTTACATTGGGAAATGACTTGCTGTGCATAGTTGTAACATGATCGCAAAGTTTGACGCATTCCCGAGTAACGCTAGCTAAAGATCTTCTCAATCCGTTCATCACATACTCATTGCATCTATCAACGCAACTATCTTTCTTAAATCTGCTGCCTTTATTTACTTCTTTTTTTCATCAACGCAGCAACACACCCACACTTTATTTATTTACTTGGTTACCACAAATTTTTCATAAACATTACCAACGCAACTATTTTCACAAGTCCCTGTGTTCGACCCTGGACTTACCAGGAAACTCAGAGGAATTTACACTTGAATTCCACTGGGGAAACTTGAGTGCACAACACAATCCATCACTGCATATCATCCATATTTTCACTTAATAAAATAACGCATCACATGCCGTTAATTATTGTAATTTACATAACTGTTTGTTAGAATGTGTATGTTGTTTTTCAGTCACAATGAAATCGAAAAGATCCGAACACGCTCATGGATGCTCTTCGTTAAGAGATCCTTGAGTACTTATCTATAATACATTAACTATTATAGTGACTCATGTAGAGCCCCGCTCACAAGTCACTTAGGCTCCTCCAAGATGTGAGACTCCTTCTCAATTGTACTTAGGCTCCCCCTAAGTGTGATAATATTAATGTTGAACACTTCGGCTTTCGACGATATGTGAGACATCTCTTAGCTTGATTATCTTCATTGTAACTCAGTGAACTCCCTTCACATGAGAACTTTGGTCCCTCATAAGTCTTGAGAACCCCCTTCTCGATAAATAACACATTAAGCTCCCCTAAGGCTTGAGAAATCTTTCTCGATGAATGAAGTCTTAGGCTCCCCCTAAGATCGAGAATCCCTTCTTTTCAACTATGCCTTAGGCTCCACATAAGATAGAATAATCTTCATGTTCTTGAACGATTCACACAATGATGTTGCACAATGAAAAATAGTGAGCAAAGATCAATAATACTTTGTTGAACAAAAAGACCACCAAGAACAAATACACTCCTCATAATAGAAAAATGCGACCACCTTAAATGAAGGCCAACATTCTTCTTTTTCAAACTGTAGCTAGATAAGGAAAGAAATTCTAGAAAAACATTTTCCTTTTTGTCAAAATAGATTCACCATGAATAATGAAAATATCGATCAAAATACTTCTACTGAGATTTCTCATATTAGGAAATAAAAATATTTCGCATATACGTTCGCGGATAATATTACTAATTTTATCTGGTCGAATAGTTACCATTGGGGAATAATTCAAATTAAGAACATAAGCCCATTACTTTCTATTTCTCTATAAGTTCAAGTATCAGAAAAATAATTTTCGCTTGGATCACATCTAGACAGATTGAAGCAGAATGAAAGGCAATGACACGAAATGCATGACACGATGGAAAAATATGGGGATGTAATATATATATATATATATATGTGTGTGTGTGTGTGTGTGTGTGTGTGTGTGTGTTTATCTTATCTTTTTATTCGACTTGAACTCATAATGAAGAAAATTTAAGGACGCTAGAATATCGAACCATGAACGAAGAAAGGCATGAGAGAAAAGCATATTGGTTATAAAAATATCAAAATTTCTAACTAATGCTAACTAAATATCCAGATTAGGAAAGAAAAATATTTAGAAGGAAATAATAATGTTTGGGGTAGATGTTAAGAATTCATTTGTGACAACTATAAAACCACCAGAAATTACCTTAGAAAAAACATATAAACAATTAACAAATATCCAACAATCTCCCCCTTTGGCTAGTATTTTTTCAGGTAGAATCATATAACAGAGAGAGATGTCATTAAAGGAAAATAGTCTTAACAAAATCAAAATAAAGAAAAAAAAATCAACAAAAACATCAGCATAAAGAAGAAAAAAGCATTATCATCAAAATCCCACAACCACCAGTAGCAAAACAACAATTTTTTTAGCAGTAAAACTACAGTTTTTCTCCCACTTTCTGTCTGAGAAAAACTTAGTCTCGTTGTTGAGAAGAAGATTCCAAACCACACTTAGCCAATGTCACATGCATCATTTGTAACATCTTATCAACAATCACCAAGCAACGGTCTGATAGCCTCTAAACGGACAATTGGAGAAAAGGTTCCGTCAAATTCTACATCTTCTATTTCAGTATGCCCCTAAGCAAGTAATTTGGCTTTATTTTCAGTGACATTTCCATTCTCATTAGTCTTGTTCTTGAATATCCACTTTGTATCAATCACATTAATAGACTCTGGCCAAGGGACAAGAGTCTATACATTATTTGTCACAAGTTGTCCAAACTTTTCTTGCATGATATTAACCCAACATTCATCCTCAAGTGCTTCTTTGACATTTCTTGGTTCAACAAGGGAGGTGAAGCAAATATTACTGATATCTCCAGATAATTCTCTTTATCTTTATTTATGGCAGTTACCCCTTATTTAAGTTTACCGATGATGTTGCTAGAGGAATGATTCTTTTACAAACTCTGTTGGATGGGAGCTTGTTACTAGTTTCAGCCTGCTCAGAAACTGTTTGGTTATTTTCCACAAGTGTTTCAGAATTCATATCAGATAACATATTAGGGTTGATGTTAGGAAGATCTATGTTGACAAGTGGAAGCACACTGGTATCTTCTTCTTCCTCATTGGTAGACACTGATAGATTAACTACATCATCAATCACAACACTAATTGATTCCATGACACAACGAGTTTGTTTATCTGACTTTGAATCCCATTTTTGCTTGGCTTCTCTACTAGCTAGGATGTAACACGTACTGTCAAAGATATGGAAGTATTTATTTGATATTTTCCCTCTCCATATTTCATAAATAGTGCTTGAGGAACCTGGTCATAAAATAACTTTGATGTGTATATGAAATGTTGTGTTTTGAGCCTTTACCACAAAATGAAATGGTAGTTGTTTGGCATGTTATATCGCTCGGGCAATCTCCTAAAATGCCCGGTTCTTCCTTTCCATAACTTAATTTTGCTTGAGAGTGATAGGAACTGAGAATTCATGGTGAATTCCAATTGAATTGTAAAACTCAATAAAGAGAGAGTTTTCAAACTCCCTACCACGATCACTCTTAATTCGTATTCAAATCTTTCTAACACTGTAATTCGAGACGAAGAGCTTGAAAAGTAGTAAATGCACATGATTTTTCACGAAGAAAGCACTCAGACGTATCTAGATATTGTTGGGAATGGTGTCCTAATTCTCCCAAAGTCTCGTAGTTTGTAAACTTTGTACACATTGATATGAATAAAATAAGAGTTATTTTATTTGCATTTACTCATATCCAATAAACAAAGATCCGTGGTTATTATATGTAAACTTAAGCATGTATATGAGATATACAAGTGGATCATGCCTTAAGTAATAACCTAAAAGGTCTGTAGTATAAGGATTAAGGAGGGATACCTTATCCTGGTGACACTACGGATACGACCCGCTTTGTAGAGGTTTACAAGTGTTGTGAACTATTACAGATGGTTTGATTCTAACCATTCATGTGGAGACATGTGAGCGGGGGTGTTCTATACAAAGAGTTTTTATAAGACCGAACGTCTCTTTATATAATGCCGTTGATACTTAAGACTTACATCTCACTATAATGACTATAGGTGACATGACTTTAATTCTAAGTGTTTTGGAAATTCCTGCCTTTGAAGGCGATTCTTTGATTAGTATAGGTGAGAGTGGCCAGATTGCCAACTCAAGAAGCTTACCTTTTTGGAGATTTGTTTGATTGAGGAGCTGGGAACTCAGTTACACAAGATGGAATTTACTCCTTCTCCGAAATATGGGTAAGTAGATAGATTACTCTTTTAAGGGCTGATTCCGGGTCTTGAACATAGGGTGTCCTATACAAATAGTTTTTATAAGATCTGACCACAAAGTGTTAACGTCTCGTTATTTAACACCATTCATGAAAGAGACTTCACTTCACTAGGATGACCATAGGCAACATGACCTCAATCCTGAATGAGTTGGGAACCCCTGCCATTGAGGGCGGTCCTTTGATTTGTATGAGTACGAGTGGCCAGATCGCCGATTCAATCCTACCATTTTGGGGATTCGTCTGATTTGGGAGCTGTAACTATAAAGAGTAAGATGTAACTATAGGGGCAAAATGGTAATTTGGCCCAGCTATATATACAAGCATTTGTGAAGGGTCATCGTACTCATGATTGGTTATATTTGATGGACACAGAAATATATCTGTGGTAGAAAGAGTTCAGCTGTTGGTCTTTAGTGGAATGCCTGATGATGCGTTATTTTATGCGATGAAATAATGGAGTAGAATGCGGTGGTGGAATATGCGTTTTGCAAACAAGTTTTCTCAGTAAGACCCAAGTATAAATCCTACTGAGTTTCCTGGTAAGCCCAGGTCGAACATAGGGACTAAGGAAGACAATATACGATGGTAATTTTCGATCACTTTGTAGTAACAATTAAATCAATGGTTTGGTTGGTTTGTTGTTTAATGTATAAAAAGTATGCAGCAGATTTGAGAAAAGAGTAATTATGCGATAGATACACTAAGTATGCGGCGGAACGGGTTGAGAAGGTCTTTAGCTAGCTTTTCTCGAGAATGCGTTCAAGCTATGCGATCACGCTACACTCATGCGACAGCAAATCATTTTCCAATGCAAATGCGATGGCTCCTAATTTTAGGACGCATACGATGAATGCAATAATGTCTATACAGCTTATTCCTAAGTCTCTACTTCTTGCCTATGCGATGATGCGATATGCACACAAAGGACAAGATGACCGCATACAATTATAACCTATCTCTAGGGTGCATGTGATGCGTTAATAGCAAACAGAACTTATTCCGAAGCTTCTATCTCTTGATTATGCGGTTCTAATCTGACTCTCCCGAGCCTAGATTCAAATCTGACTTTTCCAAGCCTAGATTCTATCCTTAGACTACCTTCCCATTAGAGACGCATACATAATACAAGATAATCGAATAGAATGAAGATCCCAAGTTATGCTAGCTAAGTGCTTCTCAACCTATTCGACAGATTTAGCTACTCATGCGTAATGTACAGAGAGTGAACAGATATAAAGATGAAATTTCGATTTCTATAAATAAGTTTAGAGTACAAAATGACAATGAAAAATAAGGGTAGAGAGCCTGGTAGCAATTCCTTGCTTCCCAAGGCTTTTACACTGTTATCTCTATTCTACTCAAAAGATGTTCTTGTTTCCGAAAGAGTTGGCCCTCTATCTGATTTCGATGCTCCTAGCACTCTTCCGATTTCACCAAAACGATCTCTCGGTGTAATCTCCCTTTACTCGCTTCTGCCTTCGAAGTAAAAGAAAATCTATGAATAAGGCTAACTTCTATCTATATGGAGAATTCTGTAAACTGAACGAACTTTTTCACTGAAGATGGCCTTCGGTATTTATAGCGCTTCAGGCTGAGAAGCTTCTTTTCTCTTATGATTGAACTAATGGGATGGCATTAATTCTCTGTCTGATGCGCCGAATATTTGTCACCGAAAAGTTGAGTGTACTTGCTACAGTGGGTCGTTAACGGCTTTCAACTTAATTTTGAATCGACCATCATTAGCTTTTTGTCCCATCGTGATTTATTAAGCTTTTACTCAGATGCTTCCACCTTGATGCTCTGGCTCTATACGACCACCTACTTGAGTAGATTTTTCACGAGCGCAAATGATCGCATAGCCTTGCGGCCGCAATCTCTTATGCGTTCGGACATTAATTTCTTCGGATCGTATTTTCGCCTTGCGTCAACACATTTTCTTGCATAAAATACATAAGTAAGCTATTTTAATGTGATGGACGCATGCGATCGCAATGTTGTAAACTTAATGCTTTTAGATGCAATATTGTATATTTTTACCATCGCAATCCTGCATTGTTTTATAACTTAACGCTATAATAACGTGCATTTCTGCCCGTTATCACCTGACAATTAACGGATGGTGGATCTCTTGGCTAAAGAGTTTAGTCAGCTATTCGCGGATCGTTGGAGCTTCGAGCCACAGGTCCATTTGGTCCCCTGGGTAGCTTGGATAAAGTCGAGAATCAGTGGTTTGGGTTAATTTTAAATGTTCAAATTGACAAGAGGTAGTTCGATATATATGATATAATTACACTGGTTAATTATATATATATAATTGGCTAAATGTATGCGATTATTATTTTGGAGGAAATTAGATATAAATATGATTTATATCAAGTAGAGGAGAAATTACTATAATAGATATGTGATATCAAATTGGTTAATTATAATATGATTATAGTTATTAATAATTTAATTGGTTAATTATACGATATTTAACCCAAAATCTCGCTCGGACGTGGCATTATTGGGAATAGCGTCGGTTTTGTAACCGATGAATAAAAATAAAATTTGTTTCATTTTGAAGAGTTTGAAAGTTCGTAAAAAGAACGGAAGGTTGGCGTGGGTGTGAAAATGTAATCAATCACTTAAACTTGAGAGCCTATACGATAGTCGCTCAGCGCCTAAACGATCGCATACCTCACGCCTAAATGATCGCCTATCTAGAGCCTAAATGATCGCACACTAAGTCCTAAACGATTGGTTAGCTTTCCTAAACGATCGTATAGTGTGTCGTGTTTTCTAAACGATCGCCTTCTATTTTCTAAACTATCGTTCAGTAAAATCTACACGATCGTGTAGTTTTTTCTAAACGATAAGCATCTTGCTATACGATAGCTTCATATTTCTTCCCACTTGCTTATCGCCTACACGATCAGTTCTTCCTCCTACCTCTACCAAACTCACCAAAAACCACGCTTTGGGTTCTCACTCCGAGAATATCCGGGGTTCTTTTCTGGTGGTGTCATCCCCACCGCGTTCGTATTTTTACGGTTGTTCGTGCTGCTATAGTCGACGCATCTGTTGATCGTTGGTTGATCAGGTAAAGGTCATCCATTGCGTTGAGTTCCAAAGTTTGAAGACCATCTTCAACTGGTATGAGAACTTTTTTCTTGTTCATAGCATGCCGTTAATTACTGTTTGTTTGCATAACTGTGCGTTTGAATGTATCTGGTGTATTTCAATCATTGTGAAATTGGAGCTATCCGAACACGCTCATGGAACTCTTCGTTAAGAGATCCTTAAACCACAACCTCTCTTTGGAAGACCGGACTCAGTCATAGTAGGACTATGACTTATGTTCATTAGAGGGATCGGTGGTACTTAAGGAGTTAGGTGTAACTACGAGGGCAAAACGTATATTGGCCCAACTGTACTTACGAGTGATCTATGAAGGGTTATCGCACTGTTGATTGGTTGATATGGACATAAAAATATATCTGTAGTGAGAAGGGTGTAGCTGTTGGTCTTTAGTGGAGTGCCCGACAGTTAACGAATGATGGATTCCGTGACTAAAGAGTTTAGTTAGTTATTCATGTACCGTTGGAGCTTCAAGCTACAGGTCCATAAAGTCCCATTGGTAGCTCAATGGATTCAAGTTGAGAATCAGTTCTTGGAGTTAGTTTGAAGTGTTCAAATTAACAAGAGAAAATTCAATTATATATGATATAATTGATGTGATGTATGAGATAGATTAAGTGGAGGACTAATGTAAATATGATTTACATTAAATACCATAAAATAGAAAAAGAACTATGGTTTGTATGTTTCATGAGATGAAATATTAAAAACTATAGGTTATAAATATAATATGGTAAGTTAGTTATCATATTTATTTATAATAATATTAATTATTTGATAATGAAATCTTTTTCTCTAATAACAGATTGAGTCAGAGGTTATTGGTGGTTTTATAGTAATCGTGCGATAAAAGGAAAAATATTTTCCTAAAATTAAGAAGGTTACTCAATTCGGAAATAACTCACACAGAAAGCTATCAAGTGAAAGAGTTTCACTAAGTGATAGCTACAGAGAATAAACGATCGTGAAGTTTGACTATGCGATACTTCATTCAGCTGGTCGTAACTAACCGATCGCGTGGCTTTGTTTATACGATAGGCTGCCATTTACTAAACAATCGAGCGCATCATCTATATGATAGACGCTTCTTATCTCCCAGTTGCTCAATCGTCTACACGATTGTTGTCCTCCGGTCTCTTCCTTAAACAAAGTCCATACAGAGCCCACAACTCCTGGATTCTCACACCGAGAATACCAAGGTAACCATTGTGGTGGTGTCCTCACTCAATTCGATTGGTTTCGAGGAGCCGTTTGCCATTCTTGGATTCATGATTGTTGTGTTTGTTGTTTTCGTGCTATGCACTGGTCGTTGTGTTCAAGGGCTGTATTGTTGTTCTTAGACGCTTGAAGTGATCGAGGGAGTTTGAAGAATGGTTCTTCAAAGGTACGCATACTCTATCCCTTGATTCTCTTAGTAAGCATGCTGTAATTCCATTTTGTGCTGACCAGTTAGTTTCTGTTCTTGTACTATAATTGTTTATGTTCAATTTCAAATGGAATTTGGAGCTTCCATTACTCATGGAAATTCTCATGCTTGATTTCCTTCAATTGGTATTAGAGTCAGGTTGTTCTGATATTCCAAATTTCACTTCTGTTTTGAACTTCTTTTAAAATTATGGTGGGTTTTAAGGTTCTACATTGCATTTAAGGGTTAAATGCGTTTGTGGATGAATATTTACGGGTTAATTGCCTCTATTTAAAGCTTTATTTTTAATTACAAAGTGTTAATTTGTAAGGACCCCTGCGTTTTTTGGCTTAATTAACAAGCAATCGAGTCTATAATTCAAAATATTTGAGTTTTTTGAGTCATTTGTGATGTAGTTTCAAAGCATGAAGATGCGGATCTCATCAAGGAAGAAGACCAAAGATTGGTCGTATCGTGTAGCCTCAGGTAAGCGATCGTTGAGATTTGGCTAAACGATCGTGTAGAAAAGTTCTGCCCGGTTGTGTAGTATTTACTAAATGATCATTTAGCTAATGCTAAATAATAGGGTAAAGAGTTTGCTCTATCGCTTAGCGTTGGTTGCTCGATCGTGTGGATGTTGGAGGTAAATGATCGTGTAGAGCATTTGATATTCATCGTTTAATGAAAGGCGAGCGCACTAAACGATCGTGTAGTTAGCATGCTTCATTGCATAGTCACTGACTACACAATCACGCAGTATACAATACCTTGGCGCTTGCTCAGCAATCATTTAGATGATTGTGCTTCACCGTATCGTTGTTGTTTAGTCGATCGCTTAAGGCTTGCGTTGCACGTTGCGCGCTACACGATCACGTACCTCATGCTTCATTGCATAGTCAAGGTACACGATCGTTTAGCTTAGGAAGCATTGGTAAATGATTAAGTAAAGCATTTACTTTTTCGTGTAGGCGATCACAAGGAGTTTGGTACATGATCAAGGAGAAACGTTTCTTCGTTCGGACAGTTCAAGACCCAATTCACCTGTTTGAACTAGAGACTCTTTGCTATTTGTAATAGTTTGCTTTGGTTTTGAGGATTTGAGGCTAATTATCCTGGTTCATCAACTTTTATTTAATATACATGAGATGTATGTTGTTTATATGCCATAATGTATGACATATAGATTTGAAACCCACCTTAGGTTATGCAATTATTCTTGCACCATATATTATAAGTGTTATAATATAGCTATTGGCATGATGAAATTACAAGAGAGCATGCGCATGCATCATGAAATATAAGAGTTATATTTATGCATGCAGTAAACATATTCATGCATCATCTTTATATTATAAGAGTTATAGTATAAAGGTGAATAGAAGCATGCTTGCTTGGTTCATTGCTTGGTTGTATAAGTGTTATATGAAAGTAGCAATGAATGAACAATGCATGGAGCATGACATTTAGGCCTATTTGTAAATGTTATAAATGCCTTGTATGTGTTTGCTTTGCATTGTGGATGGTTTTTCTTGTTTCTATTACAAGCGTTATAATGGAAATTAGAACTAAAATCGATAAGATAGAGTTGCATGCAGACTTAGGCAAACTCATGTTTTTAAAAGGGTTTTAAAATTGGATTGAGGTAGACCTAAGTTCAAGGTTCTAATGCGATTAGCAACCTAAATTTAATCTTTTAAATTGGTTTAATAGGATTAAATTGATTGGCATAACATATTAAATTTGTAATAAATCTATCTATAAGGAACCTTTTGTCTAAGGCGGGTTCAATCTAGGCTGAGTGATAACGGGCAGAAATGCACGTTATCATAGTATTAAGTTCTTAAACAATGTTGGATTGCGTTGATGAAATATGTTAAATTGCGTCCATTAAGCATAAATTCTATAATATTGCGGTCGCATACGTCCAACACATTAGAACAGTTGATCTTTATATTTTTGTGCAGAATATGCGTTAACACATTGCAAAGATTACGATCATAGGAATTCATTGGTCGAGCGCAACTTCACCGCAAAACTTTGCATTGATCATGCTCGCACACATTCGCCCGAGAAGGATCGCCGCAACTTGGTCTGTGCAACATGGTGGGCGCATCCGAGTGAAAGGATAATTAAGAGCGATGGGACAGAAAGATGATGATAGTCGGATCCAAATTAAGTTGACAGCCGATAATGGTCACGAAGTACATTCAACTTTATCGGTGACAATTATCCGGCGCATCAGTCAGGAATTAAAGGTATTCCATCTGTACATCCAGGAGAGAGAAGCCGCCTTTCACCATGAAAGCTCTATAAATACCAAGTGCATCCTTCAGAAGGGGGGGGTTCACGACTTTTACAATCTTTTGTTCCCCAAGTTCACACCTCAGTCCATAGTTTTCTTTCATTTTAAGGTGGACGTGAGGAAGAAAGTTGTACCGGTAGATCGTTCAGGTAAGCTTGAGAAAGCGCCGGAAGCTCCAAGACAGAGAGAGATCCGACACCTGCGGAAGTAGGAACATCTTTAGATCAGAATAAAGATTCATTGTAAAAAGCCTCGGTCAGCAAGGAATTGCTACCGGGCTCTCTACCTTTACTTTCCGTTGACATTTTGTACTCAACTCATTATAAGAATGGAATTTCTTTCTCTACATATGTTCACTCTCTGTTGTTCACGCATGAGTAGCTAAATTAGTTGAATGAGTTGAGAAGCATTTAGCTAGCATAACTAGAGAATCTTCATTCTTTTCCATTATCTTGTTTATGTATGCTTCATTCATCTATTAGAGATACTCGGGAGGGTAGTCTAAGGACAAGATCTAGACTTGGGAAGGTCAAGTTAGAATCTAGGTTTGGAAGAACCAGATTAGAATGCATAAACGAGAGATAGGCACTTAGGAATGAGCACTATTTGTTGTCAACGCATCTCATGCATCCTAGAGATAGGATATGATTGTATGCGGTCACCTTGCTTTCATGCATTGGCATCAAGACATAGGACAAGAGTAGAGACTTAAGGATAAGCTCTATGGACACTTTGAATTCAACATATACATCCTAGACTTAGGAGCATTGCATTTACATTGGAAAATGACTTGCTGTGCATGGTTGTAACATGACTGCATAGGAGGGATAAATTGACCACCCTTCAGCGGCTTTTGTCCTAAACCTTTGAAGCGTCATTGCGAAACTAAATGTCACACGAGTTTCATTTGAGTTTTGCTAAACCATATTAGATGTTGTATGTTTTTCAACAAGTATTTGCTAAAACCTATTGTAGGTCATTATGTTTCTTTTTCAGCAACATGAATGTTTTTCTGTTAAATGCCTCTAGTTTGATTGATTACATATAGTGAAAGAGTCCGTTAAAACATATTTCGCAGTAAAGGACCTCGAGTTTGTCATGGTTGAGGAGTGTTCTTAAGTCCCGACCCTTGATGCACCACGAATTGTTAGTAATGCATATGAGTTGTGGATGAAGGCTAACTTATTGGCCCGACTTCACATATTGGCTAGCATACCTGATGCTTTAGCTAAAAGGGTTGAGAACATGGTCATTGCACGTAAGATCATGGACTCGTTGCAAGAATTGTTTGAACGTCAGTTCTTACTTTTTGAGCACAAAGGGATGGATGGCAAAAAGACCAGTAGTGTCAGTTCCCAAGATAACCTCTAGGAAGAGAAAGTAAGTGTTGTTGACTCTGTTTAAGTTCATCGACGGGAAGTGTTCTCTGATGGAACTTGGAGTTTATTTAGGTTATGATACTGATCGTACTACTCTCCAAAAGAGGAGGAAGTCTAAAGACAATAAATATGATTTATTGGTCTTGGAGACGTATTTGATAGAGAATGATGATTATGCCTTGATACTTGATTTAGGTGCTACTAATCACGTCAGTTCTTCCTATCAAAGATTTAGTTCCTGACAAACGTTGCCACATGAAGAGTTGACCCTTCGAGTCGGTACTAGTGAGGTTGTTTTAGTTATTGCTGTAGGCAGGCTAAAGTTATTTTTGGATAAGAAACGTTATCTGTTACTGGATAATGTTTTTGTAGTTCCTCATATCAAGAGGAACTTAATCTCGGTTTTTTGTCTCATTAAACAAGGCTATACCATCTCATTTTCTGAGATTAAAGTGTTTATTTTCAAGAATGGTATAGAGATTGGTTTTGGTTCAATAGAAAATAACTTGTATGTACTAAGACCGTTAGTCATAAAAGCATTGCTTAATACTGAAATATTCAGTGTAGCGACAACAGCTAAAAGACCAAAGGTTTCTCCTAAGGATAGCACCCATCTTTGACATCTAAGGTTAGGTCACATCAACTTTAATAGGATTGAGAGTTTGGTGAAATGTGGACTTCTAAAGAATTTAGAAGAAAACTCTTTACGGGTGTGTGAATCATGTCTTGAAGGTAAGATGACCAAACGATCTTTTACTGGAAAAGGTTATAGAGCCAAGGAAACCTTGAAGCTTATACATTCAGACCTCTGTGGTTCGATGAGTGTTAGGGCTCGAGGTGGGTATGAATATTTCATTTTTTTCATAGATGATTATTCAAGGTACGAGTATCTCAACCTAATGCAACATAAGTCTGAAGCTCTTGACAAGTTCAAGGAGTATAAGGCTGAAGTTGAAAACTTATTAGGTAAGAAGATAAACACTACGATCTGATAGTGGTGGAAAGTATATGGACCTCCAATTCCAGAACTATATGATAAAACATGGAATTATGTCCCAACTCTCGGTCCTAGGTACACCTCAGCAGAATGGTGTATCAGAAAAGAGAAACAGAACCTTATTGGACATGGTTCGATCTATGATGAGTTAAGCGCATCTTCTAAACTCGTTTTGGGGATTTGCAAGGGAGACTGCATGTTATATTCTAAACAATGTTCCATCGAAAAGTGTTTCTGAAACATATTTTGAGCTGTGGAGAGGCCATAATGGTAGTTTACGCCACTTCAGGATTTGGGGGTGTCCGGCCCACGTGCTAGTGGCTAACCCAAAGAAGTTAGAACCAGGTTAAAAAATTTGCCTCTTTGTAGGATACCCCTGGGAAACGAGGGGTGGATACTTCTATGATTCGGGTGAGAACAAAGTGTTTATCTCGACAAATTCTATCTTCTTGGAAGAAGGCCACATAAGGGATCATAAACCACGAAGTAAGCTTGTTTTACATGAGATTTTTAGTGAGACTACTGAGGTTCAACAAGATTTGTTGAACAGACCAATAGATCAACAAGAGTTGTTGAGATCGGTTCATCTAGTCAACCATCTCAAGAGTTGAGATTGCCTTGAAGTAGTGGGAGGGTTATGAACCCACCGGAACACTACATGGGTTTGACTGAAGCCTAGAACATCATTTCTGCTGATGGGATCGAGGATCCATTGTCTTTTAAGCAAGCAATGGAGGATGTTGACAAAGATGAGTGGATTAAAGCCATGAACTAGGAAATGGAGTATATGTATTTCAATAATGTCTGGGAGCTTGTGGATTAGCCTGATAGGGTAAAACCTATAGGGTGTACGTGGATCTACAAGCGAAAATGAGGTGTAGATGGATAGGTGCAAACCATTAAGGCTAGACTCGTGGCAAAGGGTTATACCCAGGTCGAGGGAGTGGACTATGAGGAAACTTTCTCACCTGTTGTCATGCTTAAGTCTATCAGGATACTTCTATCCACAGCCACATTTTATGATTATGAGATACGATGAATTGACGTCAAGACTGCCTTTCTTAATGGTAATCTTGAGGAGACCATCTACGTGGCTCAACCAGAGGGGTTCATTGTACCAAATCAAGAGCAAAGAGTTTGCAAGCTTAATAGGTCCATTTATGGACTGAAATAAGTGTCTAGATCGTGGAACATTAGATTTGATAGTATGGTCAAATCATTTGACTTTGATCAGAACATTGATGAGCCTTGTGTTTACAAGAAGATCATCAACAACTCAGTAGCTTTCCTGGTATTGTATGTGGATGATATCCTACTCATTGAGAATGATGTAAGCTATTTGACTGACAGTAAAAAGTGGCTAGCCGCCCAAATCCAAATGAAAGATTTGGGAGAGGTACAATATGTTCTAGGGATCCTGATCATTCGGGATCGAGCCTTGTCTAAGGCATCGTACATCGATCAAATGTTGATCAGGTATAGGATGTAGGATTCCAAGAAGGATTTATTACCCTCCAGGCATGGAATCGTTTTGTCTAAGGATCAATGTCCTAAGACACCTCAAGAGGTTGAGAAGATGAGACGGATTCCCTATGCTTCAACTGTCAGAATCTTAATGTATGCAATGTTATGTACTAGACTTGCCATTTGGTATGCAGTAGGGATTATCAGTCGTTATCATTTCAATCCAGGATTATATCACTTGATGGCAGTTAAAACGATCCTTAAGTATCTTTGGAGAACGAGGGACTACATGCTCGTGTATGGAGATAAGGATTTGATCCTTACATGATACATAGACTCTGACTTTCAGACTGATAGAAATTCTCGGAAATTGACATCAGGGTCAGTGTTCACTCTGAATGGAGGGGTTGTAGTCTGGCGAAGCATCAAGCAAGGATGCATCGCAGACTCCACTATGGAAACCGAATACATAGCCGCTTGTGAAGCTGCTAAAGAGGCTGTTTGGCTGAGGAAATTCCTTACAGATTTGGAAGTCGTTCCAAATATGACTTTGCCGATCACTCTTTATTGTGATAACAGCGAGGCTGTGGCAAATTCAAAGGAACCATGGAGTCATCGTAGAGGAAAGTATATAGAACAAAAATATCATTTGATCAAGGAGATTGTTCATCCCGGTGATGTGATAGTCACAAAGATCACGTTAGAGCACAACGTTATTGATTCGTTTACAAAGGTTTTCATGGCTAAAGTGTTCGAGGGTCATCTAGAGAGTCTAGGTCTACGGGACATGTGGCATCTTGTCTAGGGCAAGTGGGAGGTGATACTAGGGTATAGAGTATGCCCTAGTTATGATACTGGGGTATAGAGTATGCCCTAGTTTATTATATATTGTACTTGTTTTTTCATGTATTGTACATTAGTCTCCCGAGGCATTAGAACAGGTGGGAGATTGTTGGGATTGGTGTCCGAATTCTCCCGGAGTCTCGTAGTTTGTAAACTTTGTACACATTGTTATGAATAAAATAAGAGTTATTTTATTTGTATTTACTCATATCCAATAAACAAAGACCCATGGTTATTGTATGTAAACTTAAGCATGTATATGAGATATACAATTGGATCATGCCTTAAGTAATAACCTAAAAGGTCTGTAGTATAAGGATTAAAGAGGGATACCTTATCTTGGTGGCACTACGGATACGGCTCGATTTGTAGAGGTTTACAAGTGTTGTGAACTATTACAGATGGTCTGATCCTGACCATTCCTATAGAGACATGTGAGTAGAGGTTTCCTATACAAAGAATTTGTATAAGACCGAACCACGAGATGATTCGTCTCTTTATATAATGTCATTGATAGTTGAGACTTACATCTCACTATGACGACCATAGGTGACATGACCTTAATCCTGAGTGTTTTGAAAATTCTTGCCTTTGAGGGTGGTCCTTTTATTAGTATAGGTGAGAGTGCCAGATTTCCAACTCAACAAACCTACCTTTTTGGGGATTTGTCTGATTGGGGAATTGAAAACTTAGTTCCATAAAATGGAATTCACTCCTTCCTCGAAATAGGGGTAAGTAGATAGATTGCTTCCTTAAGGGTTGATTCCGGGTCTTGAACATAGTGACCATAACCTCTCTTTGAAAGAGAGGACTCGGTCATCGTAGGACTATGACTTATGTTCATTAGAGGGTTCAGTGGTACTTATGGAGTTAGATGTAACTAAAAGGGAAAAATGGTATATTGGCCCAGCTGTAATTACGAGCGATCTATGAAGGGTTATCGCACTGTTTATTGGTTTATATGAACACAAAATTATATCTGTAGTGAGGAGAGTGCAACTATCGGTCTTTAGTAGAGTGTTTGACAGTTAACGGATGGTGGATTCCTTGACTAAAGAGTTCAGTCAATTATTCACATACTGTTGGAGCTTCAAGCTACAAGTCCATAAAGTCCCTTTGGTAGCTCAATTGATTCAAGTTGAGAATAAGTTCTTAGAGTTAGTTTGAAGTGTTCAAATTAATAAGATAAAATTCAATTATATATGATATAATTGGTGTGGTGTATGAGATACATCAAACGGAGGATTAATGTAAATATGATTTACATTAAGTACCATAAAATAGAAAAAGAACTATGGTTTGTATGTTTCATGAAATGAAATATTAAAAACTATAGGTTATAAATATAATATGGTAAGTTGGTTATCATATTTATTTATAATAATATTAATTATTTGATAATCAAATCTTTTTCTCTAATAACCGATTGAGTGGGAGGTTATTGATGGTTTTATGGTAACTGTAAGATAAAAGGAAAAATGTCTTCCTAAAATTAAGGAGGTTACTCAATTCAGAAATAACTCACGGAGAAAGCTATCAAGTGAAAGAGTTTCACTAAGCGCTAGCTATAGAGAGATTAAACGATCATGGAGTTTGACTATGCGATAGTTCATTCAACTGATCATAGCTAAACGACTGTGTGGCTTTGTCTATACGATAGGTTGCCATTTACTAAATGATCGGGCACAATGTCTATACGATAGATGCTTCTTATCTCCCTCTTGCTCGATCGTCTACACGATCGTTGTCCTCCAGTCTTTTCCTCAAACCAAGTCCATATGAGCCCACAACTACACAAGATGGAATTCTCTCCTTCCCATCTTTAAGGTAACTAGATGAATTGCTCCCTTAAGGGCTGATTCTAGGTCTTGAATAATGAGATTTCACCCTCTCACTGGCCCGAGAGAGTTAGTTTATTATTGGACTATAAACTGTTTGTTCATTAGAGAGGTCAGTGGTACTTATGAAGTTAGATGTAATATAAGGGTAAAACGATAATTTAATCTAGTTGTTATTATGAGCGATTCGTGAAGGGTCAAGTTACTGTTGATTGGTTATATCTATAGACACAAAAATATATCTACAGTGGGAAGAGTGCAACTGTAGGTCTTTAGTGGATTGATCTATAGTTAATGAATGTTGATTAATTTAATTAAAGAGTTTAATTAATTACTCTTGTATTATTGGAGCTTCTAATCTTTAAGTCCATAAGGTCTCCTTGCTAGCTCACTAAGGGATAATAAAAATAGATTAATTTTGGATTAATTTGAATTTTTCTAATCAAATAAGGGAATTAATTGTATAAGATACAATTAATATAATGTATAAAGATACATTATAATATAAAGTTAATTTTGAATGAGATTTGAAATTATACTTTGTTACATGAGAGAGATGAATATTTGAATAAGATTCAAATATTATTTATATGAATGAGATTCATATTATAAAACTATAAGTTAAAATTAATGTGGATGAGATTCATACGAATTCTATAAGTTATATGAGAGAATAATGTATCTGAACAAGATTCAAATATTAAATAATATGAATGAAATTTATACTATAACTATAGGTTAAATTTAATATGGTGAACTTTATATTAAAACTAATGGTTAAGTTTAATGCGAATGAGATTCATATTAGAACTATAAGATATGAGAGGAAATAATTTGAATATGATTCAAATGTGACATTAATTAAATATACAATATTTAATTAATTGATATTAATTATTTGGACTAATTAATATGTATTAAATTAAATTAAACATTAATGTTAACTCCCCAGTAGTTAGAAAGGTTGTGCTAAGTTTTGTGTGGGCAGTCGTTGTGGGCTGTTCAGAGTGAGGTTGGGAGGTCTTGGTGCTTGAGGGCTATCTTGCAAAGTAGAGATAGATTCAAGCATATGGTTCGTTTGATGATTGGCGATGGTCGGTCTTATTTTGTTTGGTGAGACCCTTTGCTGCCGGGGGGTACGATTTTGGATTCATACGGGTCTACGGTGATTCATTTGGAAGCGCGGTTGTCGGAGTTCTTGGATGGTGAGGGAGGTTAGAGGTGGCCTATAGTGTCTTGGGAGCTGCTCGAGATCTGGGGTCTTATCTAGGCAGTGGGATCTAGGGTGAGGGGAGAGGATTATTGGGTTTGGGTGT
Organism: Benincasa hispida; assembly: GCF_009727055.1. NCBI lineage: Eukaryota > Viridiplantae > Streptophyta > Magnoliopsida > Cucurbitales > Cucurbitaceae > Benincasa > Benincasa hispida. Next base: position 24,229,306 of record NC_052351.1, on the reverse strand, counting down.
CAGATGCTAGTGGTCGATTTTCTATTGCTAGTGCTTGGGAGAGTATACGTCCTCGTCTTCCTAGGGTGTCTTGGGCTGGTATTTTGTGGGCGGGGGGTGGTATTCCGTGTCACTCCTTCTATGCGTGGTTAGTAGTGAGGGACAGGTTGGGTACACGGGATTGGTTGAGAAGTTGGGGTGTGTTGTCAGAGGGGGGGGGGTGTCTTTCTGTGTGGGGAAAAGGTGTGAGTCGCGGATTCAATTTATTTTTGGGTGTGAGTGTGGGTTTGGGAGAGAGGTGTGGTCTAGTGTGTTGCGTTAGTTGGGTTCGACGCATCGGGTGGCTGGTTGGGATGTAGAGTTGAGTTGGTTGTGCCGTGTAGGGTCGGGTAAGGGGGTGCGTAGTAAGTTGTTTTGTGTTTTCTGGTGTGCGTCCATATACTACATCTGGCAGGAGCGTAATCGGCGGCTACATGGAGGTCGACTGAGGTCGGTGTCTGCTCTGGTTCACCTTATGGTCTCTACGGTTCGTGCTTGTGCTACTTCCTGGCGGATTGACCTTTTTGGTCTTATCTAGTGTGTATACGGTTGTTTTTCCTTTTGAACTTCACGTTGTTCTCTGCTTTGCTATAGCCACTAGTTGGTGGGGTTTCTCTGCCTTTCTTCTTGGTGGTTTGCGAGTTTGCGTCTATGTGTTGGTTTTGTTCTAGTCTTATCTTATTAGTATTGTTGTGGTTTTGTTGCCCTGTCTTTGCTTATGTTTTGTTGGTTTGATGCCTTGATCCTGGGATGTGGGATCCTCTTTATTGTTGTATAATAATATCACCTATTCTAAACGAAAAAAAAAGTTGTGCTAACTGCTGGAGAGTTAAATTAAATTTCCAAAAAGAATTTCGGAAGCATAAAAGGATCATGTGCTTCTGCTGAGGAATTTGATTATTTTAATTGGTATCAGAGCTAGGGCGTGCTTTTGATTTTTGTTTTGGATTGAAAACAGAGAAGAGGTGGGTAGTTTTCTATGCATCTGATGTATGGATTTGCAAAATTGGCAATTTCGATTTTTGGCATTTAGATTACAATTTTGCATTGATGATTTTGATATAAGGGCTCGTTGTTTTGGACATTTTATTTTGTAATCAAGTTTGTAAGTACGTGTTGATCGAGGAGCAAGAGTTGCTAAGGAGATTGGTGGAAAACGGAACAAAAATAGGCGAAGAACGAATCATAGAAAAGCATTAATTTTTATTTTATTTTTTTATTTGTGTTTTTAATTCAATTAATACAATTTGATTACATTAATTTAATTAATTTTTAGGATGTCAAAATTAGGTCTATTTTTGTTGATTAATTTAATTTTTGCATATTGATGTATGATTAAATTAATATTTATTATATGTTGCATAATGTATCTCATATAGTTTAAAGTCCCACCTTGGGATAAACATATTCATGCATTATTTTTAATGTAATTGTTATATTATATGGTTGCATGATATAATAAGCATGCACATGCATCATATTTAATATAAATGTTATATTATAGAGAAAATTTTCAGAGATAGAAAAAAATGTCAAACTATTTACAGAAAAAAAAACACTGATAGACATTGATAGATTTCGATCAGCCTCTACAGCCTTTACCAAAGAAGATTAAATTTTGCTATTTTGTGTAAATAGTTTCCCTTCTGTTTCCATTTTTTAAAACCCCCTATATTATATGGTTGCATGTTTTAATAAGCATGTCATGCATTTTGTTTTAAAATATAAGTGTTATATTATATGCTAGGATGCTTACTGTTTTCATTACTTTTAATATAAGAGTTATATTAATTAATGAAAGGCATGATCATGCATCATATATAAATATAAATGTTATATTTAAAGTTTAGGTTAATTCCTAAAGTATGCAAATTCATGATTATACTATATAGTTTGCATGATTATAAAATAAATGTTGTATTAAATGTTTTAATGTTTGATTAAAAGCATGCCTATCACATAGTTATTCATTAACATTATTATCTTTTGTATGTTAATGAATATAATATGCATGAAATATGGCTTTATTAATTAGTTTATAATTGTTATATTTAGTTAATAAGACCGTGAGGTGCATATGTGTCAATTGCATGCTAGCCTAATGCGATTAGGATAAGGTTAATTAATTTTTATTAAATGGTTTAAAATAGTTTTACTTAATCTTCAAATTTTATCGCTAATAAGATTAGATTTAAAACATCTTTCTCTTTTAATAGGATAAAATGAGAAAATAAAAGATTAAATTTATAAATCATTTATCCATAAAGCACCTTTGTCTGAGGAACGTTATGACTAGGATTTGGGTATTTAAGCTGACAAAAACTAAACATCCTTACTTGGGATTCGATGTGGAAGGTGAATTAGTCAAATGTTTCATAAGCATGTAATAGATTATTAGAATTTATTAAAATATTTAATAAATGATAACCATACATTGTTAAACTATCTAATATAAATATTATATTGGGAAAACATAATTCACTTAAATAAATATTTTAGCCTAATTTATCTAAATATTGACCCTCAATTTTAAAATACTTAATGGGAGAAAAAGATATATGATATGTCATTTTTCTTTCACCCTCTTGGTGATTGTTCACATCGTAACATTCATGCACGACATTAAGGCGTCCTGGGAGCGTCCTCTTTAGGAAGATGTTTGAGAAAGTATTTTATAGTATGTGGGAGAAGGACGTGTGTCAACATATCCTAAGGTCTCCTTCATTAGTGGACAATGTGAGAATTCATGCTTAGCCTCGTGTTGCTCTGGGCATGACCCTCCCTTAGGAAGGCATTGTTCATGGAGTCAATATCAGGATAAACTCCAAAAATGGATAGAGTTGCTATAGTTTTTGCACCCATATTTTCCTTCCTTGATGTAGGCTTGTCGAGGCGGGACTATAGGATCTGAAATGAAGGATTACAGTTACAAGAAAACATTAAGCAAGTTAATGGTTTCTTGACCGAAAATATTAACTAAATGCTATAGCAATAAAGTTATTCTAGTGTAGTATTTGGTGGAGATCGTCTCAATTCAGTGAAGGAATAACAATTCACCTTGAAGTGGCTCTTGTTCTAAGTCATTGAAGTATCATAGCAATAAATTTTTTGAATTAATATGAATGAGATTCATATTAAATCTATTGTGTTCATTTTTAATTTCTATGCTGAATTAGAATGGATAAAAGATTGCATATAGTCAAATAACATGATTTATATATTTCAAGCTTGTGTCAATTTCTCTCAGGAGTTTTAGTTTTTAGTTGCCGATATAAGCCAAAAGGTTTGATAAATATGTTACTTAGGAATATGTCATCAACTCTTAATGGCATTGTAATTTTAGATTTGTCTGATTTGGAAAATGTTCTCAAAAAGGTGTTGCCAATTCACGAAAGGTTCATGAATTATAATTGAAGTGATAACTTACCTTTATCATCTAGATAACATATTGTGTGTCTGGATAAGAAGATAAAGTCATGAAAAAAAAATATTGTATATGGGAATCATGGAAAGCTAAATGAACTCCAATATTAAGTATTATTTGTGTCCAAGAAAATTTCTGTGACTGGAGCCAATAAGGAAAAAGTTTTCAAATTAGCTTGGGATGTCACATGATGAAGAATTTTAGAAATACCTCAAAAGGAAGAAAAATAAGAATAAAGTAAATTTGATTTACTAAGTTCAAGGTAGGAAATACAAATTCACACCTTGATAGTTGAATAAAATTCACTATCAGAATTTTTCTTCACTAAACTTTAATTGTGTTTCTTAAGAAAGTCTTCAATTAGTAGAATAGTTATACTAGTTGGCAATGGAAAGCTCTTCTCAGTTAAAATAGTGGGAGACATTAAAATGTCGTTTATTTATGCTGAATATGATGCTTTTATCACCATAAGAGAAAATCAATTTCTATAAACTTTATGTTGAATATTGTAACAACTACAGAGTGGCCACATTCAATAGTGTAACCAGAATAAGGCACCCAACCTTATTCATATACTATAGATCGTTATGGCTATTTACTTCAACTTGATCCATCTTTATGTCACCACATAAAGTTCAAGTATTCATATAATAGCTATGAATCTTTAGTTTCTTTGATTTAGTCATTACAAGTGCAATTTACATATTGAACAATAGTTTTATTGAATAAACATCAATAACATCTTTATTGATAATAGAAAATTTTTAACATTTCAAACTGCGATTTTTAGGACATACAACCCAAAAAACTCCCACTTGGACTAAAACTCCAATGGATATATACAAATATATATATATACAATGTTGAGTAATGAGAGAATAAATACAATAAACTAGAGCATCAAATATGCAATATTTCTCCCACTTGCCCTAGGTCTATCTATTTCGTAGTCCTAGTCCCACTAGGTGACCGTTGAGCACTTTAGCCGAGAGGGCCTTTTTAAATGGATAAGCCAAGTTGTCTTCAGAAGCAATCTGTGTGACAATCACATCTCCTTAATGTCCGATCTCCCCGATGAGATGGTAGTTGCGCTCGATGTGTTTTTCGCACTTATGACCTCTAGGTTCCTTTGAGTTGGCAACTGCTCCACTGTTATCACAATACAGAGTGATCAACAGATGTATATTTGGAACTACTTCCAAATCAAGCAGGAACTTTCTGAGCCACACTGCTTCTTTGGTTGCTTTACATGCTACATACTCAACTTCCATAGTGGAGTCAACAATACAACTTTGCTTTATACTCCTCTACACTACAGCTCTTCTGTTTAGAGTGAATACTAACCCTGAAGTAGATTTCTTACAATTTATATCAGTTTGGAAGTCAGAATTAGTGTGTCCAGTAAGGATAAGATCCTTAGCACCATGCACAAGCATATAATCCTTCGTTCTTCGAATATACTTGAGGATGTTTTTAATGGCAGTCCAATGATCATATCCAAGATTGGACTGATATCTGCTGACGATTCCAGCTGCATAGCATATGTTGAGATGAGTACACAACATGTCATACATTAAACTCCCTACAGCTGATGCATATGGAATTCGTTTCATTACCTCAATCTTTTGAGGTGTCTTAGGACACTGTTCCTTAGACAAATAAATTTCGTGCCTAAAAGGTAACATACCTTTCTTAGAATCATGCATTTTATATCTAGACAACATCTTGTCTATATAAGATGCTTGAGATAATGTTAAAGTTTTATTCTTGCGGTTCCAAACTATTTGGATCCTAAGAATATAGTATGTTTCTCCTAAATCTTTCATTTGGAATTGCTTAGGTAGCCATCTCTTAACGTCAACAAGAAAATATAGTTCATTTCCTATGAGTAGAATATCATCAACATACAGAACCAGAAAAGCTACGATTTTGTTGACAATCTTCTTGTAAACACAAGGTTCGTCAATATTCTGTTCAAAGCCATAAGATTTGATCGTAGTATCAAATCTCATTCCAGGATTGAGACACTTATTCAGTTCATAAATGGATTTATTGAGCTTGCAAACTTTTTGTTCTTGTTTGAATTCAATAAAACCCTCTGGTTGAGACATATAGAGCCATTCAAAAAAGCTGTCTTGACATCCATTTTCCAGATTTCATAATCACAAAAAGTGGCAATGGATAAGAGTATCCAAATAGACTTAATCAAGGCAACCAGAGAGAAGGTTTCTTCATACTCTACCCCATCTCTTTGGGTAAACCCTTTCTCCACGAGTCTAGCTTTGTAGGTTTGTACCTCACCAGCTTGGTCTCGCTTTCTCTTGTGATCCACTTGCAACCAATGGGTTTTACCCCTTCTGGTTGATCTATAGGATCCCAGACTGAATTGAAGTACATTGGCTCCATTTCGAGGTCCATGGCTTTTATCCACTGGTCCTTATCGACATCTTCCATTGCTTATTTGAAAGTCAATGGATCCTCCAATTCATCATTAGGTATAATGATCTGAGTTTTAGTTAAACCCATGTACCGATCAGACTGTTGCACAACTGTCCCAGTACATTGAGGCAGTCTCAACTCTTGAGAAGGATGTGAAGTACTAGTTTCATTAACAACTCTTGTTGAAGGACCTGCTTGATCAACAACTCGTGTTGATCTATATGTAGTTTCTCTAGACATCTCACTTAATACTAGCTTACTACGAGGTTGATGAATTTTAATGTGACCTTCCTCTAGGAATGTTGCATATGTTGATACAAATACTTTATCTTCTCGATGATGATAAAAGTAACCACCTTTTGTCTCTTTAGGATAGCCTACTGATAGCACTAGAAATGTGTTATCTTCTTCCACTTAACTCCGAGTTGTTTAGCTACTTAATTTGGTTAAATTGTTCATTTTGTAGAACTCGAATGTACAAGCAAGCAGATTAAGTGTTCGGGACAAAAAGGTGCTAAAAGGATAACACGTTTGTCTGTCATTCATAATTTATTCCAAGCGATGGTAAATTCAACGCCAACCAAGGCAGTGTTGCAACACTCCCCCAGAGCGCGTGCAACGAAACGTCAAGTTATCAATCATTGCAACACTACGTGGTTTGACAGATGCACAACCTCAACGCGCACGCAACACAACATCAGGTTAGCACTGCAATACTTGCCTATCGCTCGGCCATTATGCACCACAGCGTTGAAATGCTCTTCCTAGTGTTGCGACGCTGCAGCAGTTTTATAAAAGAATAATTTGGGTCAGCCAATGAGATGATACTGAGTACACTCGATCTTGAATGTCGCAGCTCTTGTAAAAGTTCTTCTCTTTTGTCAATTATACTGATTGCGAACATGTTTCGTGGCTAAAGGGTAAGAACTTAGGTTGGGTTTGTTAGTTTAGTTTGGTTTCGATTCAATTCTTGAGACTCATATTGTAATTCTGTGAGTTTTATTATGAATTTATGAGATTTTATCTTGAGCATATTCTTCAATTTTCGTATATGGGACAAAAAGAAAGAAAATATTTTTGGTGTTTTAAAGTTTTCTAGTGAAGTTTAGCTAATAAAAAGATTAAATGGTTAGCCATTTCCCCGGTAATGGCGCCATTTTGTCCGGAGCTAAGTAGGTGTTGTTAGTTCTACCTAACTCGACACAAACAATATTTATAAAGCTCGAATAGCAACCTAACTAACTCGTAGTTAAAGTGGAAGTAAGAGGTCGATCCACAGGAAATGTTATTTAATCCTTTTTTTAAACAAGCTTAACTATGAAAGCTACAAAACAGAGCTTTTTGATTAAACAAGAAACATGCTAAAAATAAAAAGATAAAGGATAGTTGTAATCAAGTTTAGAACAATAGTTGTAATCAAGTTCAGAACAATCTTGCTTCTAATCCAAGTTAGGAGTTCATTGCAATTCTTATCATTGAATTCTACAAATTTAATTCACATTCCAATTAAGCACACAACTACTTACTTAATCTAGATTAAACTAGTCTATACAAGGGCGGACAACTAGCATAACCTAGTCAAGAAAGCGTCCTAATCAACGATTAAGGTAGGATAACCCTAACCCTAATCTATCTACATGCTTCTACCTCTATTGGGTTCCTTAGTGGTCCTATAGAAGATAAAATACATGCATTAAGTTCTAGGATTCAATTGCGTCGATTAATTGTTAAGATAGCTTACTCAATTAACCAAATTTTCTCTAAATCTAGTAATTAGTGCGTCTTAGGATAGCCATTTAACACACAATCACTATTGTCTCTTGAAGATCTTGACTAGACATTTTATCGAACACATTAAAAGCAACATATTCAATCATGAGTGAATGTGACAAAACCAAGCATCTAGGCTAAACATGCTCAAGATATAGTTCATTCAACATCCTTCAAGAATTAAAATCATATTCAAGAAAGCTCAAATTCAGATTGCTAATGATAAAGAAAAGTAGAAAACTTAAAAGAGTTTGCAAGAACTCTTGAAATAGAAAGAAGATTGAATTACTTTATAAACCCATAGAAAAATTCATGAAGAATTACAAATTATTGATTACAAATAAAAAAGAAATCAAAATCTAACTTAGGTAGGAAACTTTTGTCTAAGGCGTTTTTCCTCCTAAAAATGGGTTTTTCCTCCCAAAGTTTCTCTTCAAAAATGATTTCTCAAAATGATATCCTCCTTTATGAATAATGTTTTACTGAAGAACTGAACTTATTTATACTAGCAGCAAAGCGTCGTGAGGCGCGGGGATGAATCACGTCAAAAATTCGGACAAAAGACCAATGCATCGAGTTTTCTGCTGTTAAAGAAAGCGAGTTTTCGGTTTCATACTTGATGATTGATGCTTGATGGTCAATACTCGATGCTTGATTACTCGGTAGCATTCACTTGATGATCTTTTTAGTATTTATTCGATGGTTCGACAACCTTACTCGATACTTTATGACCTTAACCCGATTGCATTATGGGTATTTACTTGATGACCTTTTTACTCGATGACAATTTATGCGATGGTTTATTTCTCAACAGCCTTACTTGATTGTACTCTATAGTATTCTGCTAAGTACTCGATGGCATTTTGGTATTTACTCGATTCTCTTCAATTTGTTGGTTTTCTTGGTCATTTTCTTGCCTTTTGGCACAGTTTTCTCATAATGACTCCTAAATGCCTCGGAGACCATTTTACCTACAAAAGCATTTAAAGGAAATAATCAACACAATTTTGGGAAAATTAACATAGAAAATATACAACCTTTAAAAACCTAACAAAACACCCTCAACTTAACTCTTGGTCATCCTGAGCAGGTCTACAGTAGAAAATGCATACATTTTATTGTTTATTGTTTATTCAAAGTTTCATTTCTTTATTCAAAATTGACAAATTCAAGTTGGTACATTTATGAAGGACTGATGAAGACCGACAAAAAGACATGTGTCAAGTTCCCCCATCACCAAATCTTAGACCAACTCTTGATCCAATACTTTTATGAGGGACATATGCAGACCAAAAAAAACAACATAGATGCAGTTGCAGGAGGAGCCTTAGTGAATAAAACCCCGATTGAGGCAATGAAACTAATAGCTACCATGGCTGCATATTCTCAACAATTTGGATTTAGAGCTACAGTTAGTGTCAAATCCACCAATGATGTAAGTGAACTTAAGAAAGAAATATCTGACTTAGTTTCTATTGTAAAGCAGTTGGCGAAGATGGAGATTGGATAGCCCGCTACTTTTTTCCAAGTATGTCATGGGACTGGCCATTCAATTGACGTTTGCCCAAGTGCTCCGTAAGGAGCAATTCCTGAGGTGAATGCCATGGGACAATTACAATGGGAAAAGAAGAAGGCGGGACCCATTCAGTCAGACTTACAATCCTAAGTGGAGAGACCACCCAAACTTCAAATGGAAGGACAGAAGGAGCAAGTTTAGCCTAGTCATGGAGCTCTGTCTGGTTCAGGTATGTCCTTAGAAGATATGGTTAAAAGTCTTGCTGATAATCATTTTAAATTTTAGAGTGCCATGATGCTTTGGGGACCCAAGTCTTTCCACTAGCCACCTCGATGAGTAAATTGGAGAGATAGTCTAGCAAACTCCCATCTTAACCAGAATTAAGAGAAAATTTAAGTGCAATCACGTTGAGGAGTGGCAAGGAGTTGGAGCCACCTGCTGAGTCAAAAGAGTTAGAATTGGAGAGTCCAGGATATTCTTCCTCAAATTCAACCGTCTTACCACCACAAAATAAACAAGGAGTATCTTCTCACCCTTATCCTCCTTTAGATGTGTATGTGCCTAAAGCACCTTTTCCTTCTAGGCTTGCAAGGCCAAAGGAACCAGCTGTAGACAAGGACAAGGAACTTTTGAAGATTTTTATAAGGGTGGAGATAAATATTCCTCTCCTCAATGCAGTCAAGCAAATTCCTAACTATGCCCAATTCCTGAAGGAGCTCTACATGAGGAAGAGACAAGCTAAAGAAAAGGAGAGAATGATGGTAAGTCAATCTATGTCTGTGATCCTTCAGAAAAACTTGCCAGAAAAACAAAAGGATCCAAGTATGTTTTCTCTCCCTTGCATTATAGGTAAAAGGAAAATTGATAGGGCCATTCTAGATTTGGGTGCATCAATAAATGTTATGCCTTATTCAATTTATCAAGAATTAAAATTAAAGGACCTAACTGAGATTGGAGTTGTCATTCAATTAGCTGATAGGTCTTTTATACACCCATTAGGAGTCATAAAGGATGTCCTAGTTCAAGTCAATGAATTGCTTTTTCCTGCTGATTTCTATGTTCTTAAATGGAAGAGCTCACATCTATCTTATTAGTATTCATCTTACTTGGTCGGCCTTTTATGAAGAAGGCCAAGTCTAAGATTGATGTGGATGAGGCCACTTTGTCTGTGGAGTTTGATGGTGAGTTGGTTAAATTTATATTTTCGATGCTATGAAAACTTCTAATATAGGGCAAGTACATTATTTGCGCCAGATTGATGTGTTTGACTCTCTTGAGCAGGAAGTTATATGGGACTTCTATGATGACGATGAGGATGACACAAGTGATTTGATCCCTCTTGGAGAGCTTGCCACCTTGTCTATGATAGAGCCGATAGGTATGCCCTCATATTCTGATGATGAATCTTCTAACAAGGTGCTTTCTTCTATTTTGCAGGCACCTAAATTAGAGTTGAAGGAGCTTTCAGACCACCTGAAGTATGCCTATCTGGGGGAAGCTGAGACCTTGCCTATTATAATTTCAAAGAACCTGAATGAGAAATAAGAAAAGAAATTGGTGGAGGTATTGCAAAAATACAAGCTGGCCGGATGGACGTTGGTCGGCATAAAAGGTATTAGCCCTATTGTGTGCATGCATCGAATTTATTTGGAAGATAGAGTTAGGCCTTTTCGATAGCCCCAACGACATTTGAATCTTGTCTTGAAGGAGGTCTTCAAACTTTTGGATGTAGGTATTATCTATCCTATTCCTGATAGTGAGTGGGTTACTCCTATTCATGTAGTGTCTAAGAAAACGGGTATTATTGTCGTAAAAATTGATTAGGGTAGTTTAATTCCTGTTAAGGTTCAGAATAGGTGGAGGATGTGTATAGATTTCAGGAAATTAAATGTTATAACTAGAATGGACCACTTCCCCATCCCTTTCATTGATCAGATGCTTGAAAGGCTAGTTGCTAAGCCATTCGTCTGTTTTTTTAATGGTTTTTCGGGTTTCTATCAAATCCTAATTAACCAGGTGGACTAACAGAAGACGACTGATGCTTAGATTTATGAGGTGTAGAAAATATGGATGATATGTGTTGATGGGTAGCGTTGTGCACTCAAGTTTCCCCAGCGGAATCCAAGTGTAAATTCTTCTGAGTTTCCTGGTAAGTCCAGGGTCGAACATAAGGACTTGTGAAAATAGTTGCGTTGGAGATTTTTATGAAAAATTGCGGTAACCAGTGAAATAAACAAGTGTTGGTGGTTGTTGCGTTGATGAAAATAATAATAAATGAAGTAGAGTTTGAAAAGAGTTGGTAAACGGGAAATGCGATGAATATGCGGTGAACGGGTTAAGAAGGGTTTCGGCTAACACACCCTAGGATGCGTTCAAGCTTTGCGATCGTGCAACATGCATACAATAGTAAACCACCTCTCGGCATGAATGCCATAGCTTCTAAGGTCAGAACGCATGCGATAAATATGCGATAAGTCTACAGGGTTTACACATAAACCTCTATCTCTATTTATGCGATGACAACATGACATTCACACAAATATGTGACCACATAATAATATCAATCCTATTCCTAGGATGCATGCGATGTAAGTAAACAAACAGAGCTTATCTCTAAGTCCTTATCTCTTGTTTATGCAAGTCTAATCTTGCTCTTTCGAGACCAGATTCTAACCTAGCTCTCTCGAGAAATTAGGTTCTTTCTTTAGATTCTCTCTCAAGTAACTCTAAAAGGGTAATTTGCACAATATAAAACAAGACAACCGCAAGCAATGAACTTCCTAGATCATGTTAGCTTAGTTCCTCTCAACCCATTCAACTAGTTTAGCTACTCATGCGTATTAAGAGAGTGAGCAGATGTAGAAATAAAACTTCCATTGAATAGATATAAGATGACAGAATAAAAATGCAAGTATAGTAAAGAGCCTGGAGTAATTTCTTGCCATCAGGCGTTACACTGTTCTACTCGTGCTCTAAAGATATTCTCACTTTCACGAGAGTCAACCCGCTCTCTGCTCTTACGCCCCAAGGTTCTCTCTCGAGCTGCCTTGGACAATCTCACGCGTCACCACTCTTCTCTAGCTCTGCCATAAAATGGAAAAGAAAACTATGAACAAAGGTGTGAACTTGTAATGTGATGTGAAGTAATCGACTGCTTAACCGCTTCTCTGAAGAATGCACTTGGTATTTATAGGGCATCAAAGGTGAAAGTCGGCTTCTCTCTCCTGCCGTCAGCTTTCTGTCCCATCGATCTTAATTGTCCTTTCGTCCAGATGCGTCCACCATGTTTTGGTGATTCTTCTTGGGTAAATGTTTGCGAGCACGATCAACGCAAAGTCTTGTGGTGAAGTTGTGCTCGACCATGTATTCCTGTGATCGCATTCTTTGCATTGCATTAACGCATTATTCTGCACAAAGATATAAAGATCAACTGCTCTAATGTATTGGACGCATGCGACTGTAATATTATAGAATTTATGCTTAATGGACGCAATTTAACATATTCTATCAACGCAATCCAACATTGTTTAAGAACTTAGCACTATGATAACGTGCATTTCTGCCCGTTATCAACAACCTTTACATGTCCCTATGGCACCTTCGCCTTTAGAAGAGTGCTATTTGGACTATGTAATGCTCTTGGCACCTTTCAGCACTGTATGATGTCCATGTTTTCCGAGTTTATTGAAAAATGCATGGAGGTTTTTATGGATGACTTTACTGTGTATGGAGACTCATTTGTTGATTGTCTATTTAATTTGTCTAGGGTGATAGAAAGATACATTGAGTCTAACCTAGTTTTTAATTTTGAAGAATGTCATTTCATGGCCTCACGTGGCATTGTATTGGGACATTTACTATCTGAGCATGGCATAGAGGTAGACCCTACTAAGATTGATGTTATTGCTAAGCTCCCTTACCCCACAAATGTGAGGGAGGTTCATTCGTTCCTTGGTCATGCAAGTTTCTACCACAGGTTCATAAAAGATTTTAGTAAGAATGCTCAGCCGATGACCTCTCTTCTTCAAAAGGATGTGGCCTTTGATTTCAATGATGATTGTAGGAGAAGTTTTGATGTGCTAAAGAACATCTTGTCGTGCACTCCAGTTATTCAGCCTCCTCGTTGGGATCTTCCCTTCGAGATCATGTGCGATGCGAGTGACCAGGCTATAGGAGCAGTGTTGGGGTAGAAGGTTGATAAGAAACATCACGTCATCTACTATGCTTCAAAGACCCACAACCCAACTCAGTGTAGCTACACTATGACGGAAAAGATGTTTTTAGCTGTTATTTTTACTTTAGAAAAATTTCGCTCTTATATTATAAGAAGGAGTCCAAGCCCAAATTGCTGAGGTGGGTTCTTCTCCTCCAGGAGTTTAACCTGAGACTTCAGGACAGAAAGAATTGCGAGAATGCCGTTGTCGATCACCTGAGCAAAATAGTAGCTGATGGAGGTTGCCTCAGTTCTTGTGGAGACTTCCCTTACCACACTTTGGTGCAGGCAGATGGTATTTATATGACTCCCTGGTATGCTGATATTGTGAACTAGTGGACCATTGGTAAGTTCTCTCATGGTATTAATAAACATAGACAAGATAAAATCAAGAGTGAGATAAAGTATTATGTTTGGGAGGACTCTATTCTGTGGAAATTCTGTTCAGATCAGGTAGTTAGAAGGTGTGTCCCTAATGATGAGTTCTTTTCTATCCTTGATTTTTGTCATAAGCATACTTGTGGAGGACATTTCAGTCCCAAGAGAATCGTCAAGAAAGTCTTAGATTTTGGTTTATATTGAGACATATTATTAAAAGATACATATTTTGTCTGTAAAACTTGTGAGTGGTGTTAAAAATCTGGTAGATTATCCTGTAGGAATGAGATGTCATAATTCCCTATCCTTTTTTGCGAAATATTTGATGTTTGTTTTATTGACTTTATGGGACCTTTTCTTTCTTTTGGTGGGTAAAAATACAAGGAAGTAAAGACCATTTTGGAAAAGGTGGTCAACCCAGGAAGAAAGGATTGAAGCCTTCGACTACATGATGCTCTATAGGCTTTCAGGACAAATGTCTCCCTACCAGATGGTTTATGGTAAGGCTTGCCATCTTCCAGTTGAAATCTAGCACAAGGCTTATTGGTCAGTCAAGAAGTGCAACTGGGACTTAGAGGCAGCTGGGGAGGCCATACTTCTACAGCTTCAGGATTTTCACTTTTTGTTTTTCATTTATTTTGTTGAGTCTAATTTTTTCTATTATTCTTGTTTGCTAGGGTTTTTTAAGAGAAAAGGAGTTGAGCCAAGTATCCTACATCATTCCTTCACTCTATCGTTCAGGGAAGTATTCTGAACCCTCGTACTTCATTTTAATAACATTGGGGATAATGTGTGTTTTAAAAGTTGGGGGTGGGATGTTTGGATTTTTGGGCTATTTTTGGGCTGATATTTTTTTTTTTGATGATATTATTTGGGGTCTTAGAGCACTGTGCTCAGGCATGCTTGCTTGATTAAGTTTGTCTTGCTTATTTGTTCCTTACGATGACTAATCTATGACGCACTCGTATGAATTATTTTTGCATTATAATAGGTTGGATGAAAGGGTTCATAATTTTCATGATGTTTTTGAAAAATTCTGCTTAATTTTTTTTATTACATCTCCAAGCCTTTTGCATATCTATCTTGACCTGTTTGCTTGCTTATAATTGAATAATGAGACCATAAGTTTGTTGTCACCTCGATAGGCCTTGGTGATAGATATTAGTCTTTTCGCGGTTCAGTTTAGTAATGCATGCTTGAGATATAATCAATTGATATCACTGTCACCTAGTAAAAAAAAAAGAAGAGAGAATTTTCATTTATGCATGTTTAGGGGTCTACTCTTCTTCTTCAAGGGTATGATTAACCTAGGACGGCCATGACACCTATGGTTCCCTTTAAGTTAAAGTATCCTAGAAGAATGAGTAAGCTTAGGCACTTTTGAAGGAAAATTGGCCCGTAGTTGGATGACTTGCATGACACCTGTGTGGGCAAGCCAAAACGAAAGTCGGTTTCCTAGATTAAGTTTCCCCTTTGAGCTTTAAAAAAAGATAATAATAATAAACGAGAAAAAAAAGTAAAGGCGATGGATGATTAGATTTTGACCGATCCAATTTCATGCTATTACCACTTTTAATTTAGGAAAGCTAATTCAGGACCCTTCGAGCCAAAATAGGGGAAAACAAATGGAAGATTCATAAGGCCATTCCAGGCTCGCTCTTGTTCAAAATAAATAACTTTGAGCTTGAATATGCATTAAAAAAATTTAAAATGAATTTTTAAACTGTTCATGAAATGATGGAATGTTTTTTCATTACCTATTTGATTGTGAAATTAATTCTAGTTGACTGTTGAGGCTTAAGTAAGGAACATTCTAGTTTGAGAAACTGATTATCTTTTGAATGATTGCCTGTTTTAACTTGCTTGAGGACGATCAAGAATTAAGTTGGGGGTGTTTGATAGCACTTAAAATGTTCTATCTTCTTCCGATTAACTCAGGGTTATTTAGTTATGTAATTTGGTTAAATTGATTATTTTGTAGGACTCGAGTGTACAAGCAGTCAGATTAAGCGTTCGTGACAAAAAGGCTAAAATGATAAGTTAGGAGCTAAATTGATCAAATGAAGAAGGAGTGAAGAATGATGTCATATCGAGAGTTGTAACGCTCTCATTAAACATAAGTCCAACGCTAGCTGAACACTAAAAGACAGAATGCTCGAATGCAGGGCAGCGTTCAACACTGTCCTAAGCATTGCAATGCTCCGGAGATGCCCCACGCCACCGTGGCGTTGCTCGTCAATGCTACCCTTCAACACTCTAGGACAAAATAGGCAGTGTTACAACGCTACGTGGTTTGACAGACACACAGCCTCAATGTGCATGCAACATAGCGTTAGGTCAGCACTGCAACGCTTGCCTGACGCTTGGCCATTATGCATTGCTCGTTACAATGCTGTGGCAGTTTTATAAAAGAATAATTTGGATCAGCCGATGAGATGATACCGAGTACACTCGATCTTGAATGCTGCCACTATATTCCAGCCTAGTTTTAGCTCCCTTTTTCCACCAAAATTCTGTAAATTTTTTTCCCTTTTGTCAATTGTACTGAGTATGAACATATTTCGTGGCTAAAGGGTAAGAACTTAGCTTGGGTTTGTTAGTTCAGTTTGGTTCTGATTCAATTCTTGAGACTCGTATTGTAATTCTGTGAGTTTTATTATGAATTTATGAGATTTTATCTTGACCATATTCTTCAATTTTTGTGTATGGGATAATCTGATCAAGTAGTTATGCATGTTTAATTGATTGCTTTGATTGGCCCTAATTTGTAATCATTAGGTACTCGTCACCTAGAAGCATGAGTTAAGTAAGTTTGTTGTGTTAATTCAGGATTTCAATTAGCAAGAATTTAATTTATAACTTAGATAAATCTCACTCAATTAATTGGTTAGACGATGGAAATCAATTAATTGGCTTAGCTTTGCCTTGAATCTTAATTCTTGTTGATAGATTGATTGGTTGAGGATTCTCGCTTTTCTATTAATTAACTTGGTTTTATGGACTATCGGGTAGGATTCTAACCGAGTAGGCTAAGTTCTAATTCGAATATTCTCACACATCTTTTGATTAGTCTATGATAGAATTGATCAGGAATGAACTAAACTATAATTATCTAAGCTAAGTATTTGTTCGATTGATAATTTTTTGCATTCGTTTATGTTGCGCACTTTTTGTTCTCTTGCAATTTATTTCACAATTTTTTTCACAACCCCCTCTCCCCCCCTCTTGGTTACTTCCTACAAGTTCCAGTCTTTGAGGAATCCATATTCGGCTCTCTGTGGTTCGACCCCGGATTTGCTACTTGTACTACTAATTAGTAAAAAAGGTTAGTTCGATGCATACAAATTTTATTTGCGTAGGCGCGGGTTCACGGACGATGGTGAATCTGGCGGCTGACTACCCGCTCCCACTTACTATAAAAACTCTCTTCATTCATCTTGGTATTGATCAATACAAACACTACCTCTAGGGGGACACAAGAAAAGGTGCTTTGAGGCCAAGTATAGATCTTACGGTGTGAATTTATAGGGAGAAATGTGAGAAAGGAAAATTGAAGTATCATATACCCCATTTTCTCCCACTGAGTATTTTACCTAGAGTTCTTTAACTTAGACAAATATGACTAATTATTTTTACCAAGTGTTTGTCTAAATTTCCCCAAAAGCGACACTTACTTTGGATAGTTAAACAACTTTGATTAATGATTAAAACAATTTAATAAACTTTAATCAACAATTGTATGCTTGTAGAATCTAATTCACCTCTGCAGGTCAATTTTCATGTAAGGGTGTTCCGTTTCCATCAACTTAAATACCCTAGCCTAGACAGAACTAACCTTAGATAAAAGGTCTCTTATAGATGTTGGGATTGGTGTCCTAAATCTCTATATAATCTCATAGTTTGTAACCTTTGTATAAACATCTTGTTGTTAATAAAATAAGTGTTATTTTATAAGCATATACTCAATCTAATAAACTAAGATCTGAGGTTATTTCATGTAATTTAAACGAGTATGTAGAGACATACAAGTGGATCTTGTTTAAATAATAACCTAAATGGTCTATAGTAGATGGAAAGTACTGGATACCTTATCCTGGTGACACACGGATATAGCCCCCTTTGTAGATGTTACAAGTGTTGTAAAGTGCTACAAATGATCTGATTCTGATCATTCATGTGGAGAGATGTGAGCGGAGGTATGCTATACAAAGAGTTTGTATAAGTTCGGACCACGAAATGATTAGTCTCTTTATATAACACTATTAATAATAGAGACTTACATTTCACTAGGATGACCATAGGTGACATGACCTGAATCCTGAGTGAGTTGTGAACTCCTACTCATGAAGGGGGTCCTTTGATTTGTATGGATGAGAGTGGCCAGATTGCCAACTCAACAAGCCTACCATTTTGGGGATTCGTCTGACTGAGAAGCTGGGAACATAGCTACACAGGATGGAATTCAGTCCTTCCACGATGCATGGACAAGTAGATAAATTGCTCCCTTAAGGGTCGATTCTGGGTCTTGAACATAGTGGCCACACCCTCTCCTGACCCGAGAAGGACTTAGTCATAGTTGGACTATGACTTATTGTTCATTAGAGGAATCAATTGTACTTAAGGAATTAGATGTAACCACAAAGGCAAAACAATATTTTAGCCCATTTGTACTTACGAGCAATTTGTGAAGGGTCATCGCGCTGTTGATTGGTTATATCTAATGGACACAAAAAATTTTCTGTAGTGCGAAGAGTGCAGTTGTCGGTCTTTAGTGGAGTGACCGACAGTTAATGGATATTGGGTAATTTAATTAAAAAGTTCAATTAATTATCCGAGTATCGTTGGAGCTTCAATCTACAAGTCCATAAGATCACCTTTGTAGCTCAACAGGGATTTATTTGAGGATTAATTTGAAGTGTTCTAATTAATTGAGGGTATTAATTATATATGATATAATTCATTAAATTGATTATATATATGATATAGTTAATATAATATATTTGATACATTATAATTTAAGGTAATATGAGAAGAATTTGAATATGATTCAAATACCAATTATATGAATGAGATTCATGTAATTAAATATAAATATGATTTATATTGAAAGGAATTAAATATTTGGATTTGATTCAAATATCAATTATATGGATGAGATTCATATAAGTGGATTTAATATAAATTTGATTTATATTAAATGTCATGTATGGTTGAGAGAAAATATAATCTATAGTTTAAGTTGTATTTGATGTAATGTAAAACTATAGGCTATACGTTATATTTGATATAACATATAGTGTATATATATATAATAAAGTGTATATATATATTATTTTATTGCTTTAATTGAAATTAATTAAAGGGAAGGAGCTACAACTCCATTCTCTTATTCTCTCAAGTATTATACGCGAGTTTCAAGTTGGTTGCAGATGATTCTACTTCCTCAATTCACTCTGGAGGAAAAGTTCTCTCCCAGAGAAAAGTTCTTTGTAGAAACTTCCCTCTCCTCCTCTCCATTTCCTTTTCCTCTTCCAAGGATTCAAGCAAAGTCCACAACTCTTGCTTGAATCCTTTATCATAAGAGAATACAGAGGGTTCTCGAGTGGTGGTGTCCGTTCTTGAAGAAGGAGATCCGCGTGGAGAAGGAGTTCTGTTTGGGGCTTGTACGAGGAAGTTCTTGAAGAAAGTGTTCTTCAAAGGTAAGAGTTTCTGAAACCCAAGTATTTGTTTTAAAACATACACTAATTTAAAGTAAATGCATATCTTGTTGTTGTTTTATTGTAAATCTTTATATTCAACAAAAAAATAGAATTTGAGACGATCTTTGCTTCCGCTCAAAGGATGTTTTTTGAAAATTTTCTTCAATAGATACATATGCTACAAATTTAATATTTTAATTAAAATCAATTTAATCCCATTAAACTGATTAAAATATTAAACTTATTTCTAATCTTATTAGAAATGTGATCTTAGGTCTATGCGAATCATATTTTAAAACTATTTAAAAAAAAAAGATTTTAACCTAAGGTTTGAATGCACTTCTGAATTATCGATTTTAATTTCTAATTTCATTAATTATAAAATTTATAAAAGAAATGAAATAAAATAAAACCAACTATTGCCATTGAAAGCATATTTAGGTAAATTATAACAATTATAAAATAACCTAAAGTAGTGACATGCTTCATGCAATTCCATTTCATTACTTAACATACATAACACTTATATACTAAAGTAATGAAATAATTAATAATATACATTTATCCATACATTCAAACTATATATTATAACATTTATAATATAAATGATGCATGACCATGTTATGAATGCATGCAAACATATATTATAACATCTATATTATATGATGCATGAGCATGCTATAAAATTAAATCATGCAACTATATATTATAACATTTATAATATAAATGATACATGAATAATACATAACCTATGGTAAAATTTTACTATATGACATACATTATGATATATAATTATATAAATCAAACCATATATCATATGCATAATTTAAACAATTATTGGATCGGGATTGAACTTCTAAACGATTAATTAAATTAATATAACACATATATTAATTTAATTATTTAAAAACAACTAACTATTACAAAATTAATAGCCAACCGATTCAAAATAGGTGAACCGAGTCTTGAACGCACGAATCGGACTGCCTAGCACCCGAACCGGCCATGAACCAGCCAAACCAAGCGAAACGAATGAACCATAAGCCAGAAGAACCACGAAATGCACGTGAACCGAAAAAAATTTCCATCTCTATCACACGTCTATGACCTAGCATTGCAACGCTACGAAAAAATCTTTCGTTCACTGTTAGCAGCGTTGCAATGCTAGGGCGCAACATTGCAACACTATTGTACAATAGCCACTCTACAGTTGTGAAATTGATCGATCCTTATCCAATTCTGGCCTCATTTTCTTCAGAAATCCATCGGAATGATCACGACCGACTTAAGACTTTCAAAATAAGACTCTATTGCAATTTATGCCTAAAAACAATGGGTCATTGCAAACCAATTTGTAAAAATAAAGCGATAAATCTAAAAAGGTCCAATCCCGAAACATCCAAAAATTGAAACTAGTCACATTCAATACAATTCATCAAATGAAAAGGGAAAAAAAACATAATGAAACCCACTAATTGTGTAATGCAATTTTGGAAAATTAAAAATTGGGACCAAAAGCCATCTCTCAGATACCAATTGAAGAAATCCTAAGGTCCATTGTGGAAGAGAGGATCGTTCCCAAAAATTATTTTTATAGAATACAAATTTTACAGAACTTTTATGCATTATCACATAAAATTGCAGCATGCAAAAGGGGAAGGAAAAGATAAAAAAAAAGGGTTAGGAAAATAGGAAATGTACCCTTGAAAAATCGTTCACAAATTTCCTCCTCTTCGATCACGAACAATCACGATCCAAGATGACCACCACCACAAAATCATCCTCTGTATTCTCTGTAGAGCAAGAGAAAATAGGGGTCGTCAGCTCTGTGATATTGGAATAGGGAGATTTTGGGAAAGAAAAACTGTAGAGAGATCACAAAAAAAAA
>NC_052351.1:24189285-24207411 GCF_009727055.1 Benincasa hispida | reverse complement strand
AATATGCGATAAGTCTACAGGGTTTACACATAAACCTCTATCTCTATTTATGCGATGACAACATGACATTCACACAAATATGTGACCACATAATATCAATCCTATTCCTAGGATGCATGGGACGTAAGTTGACAAATAGAGCTTATCTCTAAGTCCCTATCTCTTGTTTATGCAAGTCTAATCTTGCTCTTTTGAGACCAGATTCTAACCTAGCTCTCTCGAGACATTAGGTTCTTTCTTTAGATTCTCTCTCAAGTAACTCTAAAAGGGTAATTTTCACAACATAAAACAAGACAATCACAAGCAATGAACTTCCTAGATCATGTTAGCTTCGTTCCTCTCAACCAATTCAACTAGTTTAGCTACTCATGCGTATTAAGAGAGTGAGCAGCTGTAGAAATAAAACTTCCATTGAATAGATATAAGATGACAAAATAACAATGCAAGTATAGTAAAAAGCCTGGAGCAATTTCTTGCCATCAGGCATTACACTATTCTACTCGTTCTCTAAAGTTATTCTCACTTTCACGAGAGTCAACCCGCTCTCTACTCTTACGCCCCAAGATTCTCTCTCAAGCTGCCTTGGACAATCTCCAACGTCACCACTCTTCTTTAGCTTTGCCGTAAAATGGAAAAGAAAACTATGAACAGAGGTGTGAACTTGTAAAGTGATGTGAAGTAATTGACTGCTTAACCCCTTCTCTGAAGAATGCATTTTGTATTTATAGGACATCAAAGGTGAAAGGCAACTTCTCTCTTCTGGTTGTACAGATGGGACAACTTTAATAACTGACTGATGCACCAGGTAATTGTCACCGATAAAGCTGGATGTACTTTGTGATCGTTATCGGCTGTCAACTTAATTTGGATCCGATTTCCGTCAGCTTTCTGTCCCATCGATCTTAATTGTCCTTTCGTTCGGATGTGTCCACCATGTTATGGTGATTCTTCTTTGGTGAATGTTTGCGAGCACGATCAACACAAAGACTTGCGGTGAAGTTGCACTCGACCAATGTATTCCTATGTTCGCATTCGTTGCATTGCGTTAACGCATTATTCTGCATAAAAATATAAAGATCAACTGCTCTAATGTATTGGACGCATGCGACCTCAATATTATAGAATTTATGCTTAATGGACGCAATTTAACATATTCTATCAACGCAATCCAACATTGTTTAAGAACTTAGTACTATGATAACGTGCATTTCTGCCCGTTATCACACCCCCAAATTTAAACAATGCTTGTCCTCAAGCATAAGCTAAAGATTCCTTTAGCAAATTAACCGCAAAGTTTTCTTTTCCTAATTTCTCAAGGATTAACTTCGTTCATAACCTATATGCTAGAATTTTCTAAGTTTTATTCAAATCTCTTTTAAAATATTTCTAAACTTAGGGATTGCAAGCTTACTTTTAAAAGAACTTTACGAATTCCGGAACATCGCAATGATTTATTTCAAAAAGAAAATTTTCCACCGGGGTGTCAAATGATTTATCCTTGCACAAAAAATTTTCTTCATTGCTATTTTTTTTCTGACCTTGCGCTGATCCGAGTGCCTTGCCTTCATTTTGGCTTGCCCCCATGGGTGTCATGCGGACATCCAACTACGAGCAATGCACTCTTTCTCAGACTAAACTCATACCAATTTGGCAATGGAGTTGTGGTCATTTATTTATGCGTTGATTCTGGCGATTTATTTTCGTTTTGGCTTACCCCCACGTGTGTCATGCGGACATCCAACTACGGGTAAGTGCCTTTCACAACTTAACTCTTATCAATCATGGGTTTCCCATTGCGTTGAGTGCCTTCACAAATTAGCAAGGTCGGAAACAAATACCCCACCCCCAAATTTAAAATGCGGCAATGTCCTCATTGCAAAAAGATTAAAATAAGTCATGCGATGGTAAAAAAAAATGCGTTGTAAAGAGAGATTGAAAGAAAGCTAGCAAACCACTAACTTCGAGAAATATTTCATGAGGTGAGTATCCTAAGATTTACATTGACTCTAGTATATAAGAAAGAGATAGAAGCATATTTTTCATCATTGAAATCATACTTTGCAAAGAACAACATGCGGTAAACTACTAAAGTTATCTACTGGTGATATGATTGCGGTAATCAAGGAGGATGCAGTGATAAACTTTGAAAAATAATATGCAATGTGATAGCGCAAAATTTGAAGTCAAGAAAAGGAAGAGTACACCCCCAAATTTAGCGCTATCGTCCGCATTGTATTGACGCATCCATCTTGCGGCGATCATTCTTCGTTGGGTTACGGTGATGGAATAAGATAAGTGTTGCTTCGCGTACGTTGCCACAATCCAGCACCTCGATCGTTATAAGGAAAACAAAGAGAGGGTCAAATTATTTTATACAAAAGAAAAGGTTTATTGTTTTGGTAGAAATAGTACTAAAAAATGAAAAGATAGCTGAAAAGATAGTGAAAATTCTGAGTAGTGGAGAAAAAAGTTGAAGGCTTGAAGTTTTCCAAAACTTGCGTTCCTGAGAAATTGCGATCATTTGACAATGCAGGGACCACCTACTTCCTTCTTTATACAAAGTTTCTTAGTTCCATGGAGTCGACTTGGCAATGCCAATCTTCTCCATGGTATGCCTTTACTCGCTGCCCATTGACTTTGAATATATTGGTACCGTCGTCATTTGATAATTCCATTGCGCCATGCGGAATTACTTGTCGAATAATGAACGGTCCAGACAATCGAGACTTTAGCTTTCCCGGGAAGAGTCGCAAACGTGAATTGAAAAGCAAGACCTTCTACCCGACTTGGAGGTTCTTGTCGCATATGCGTTGATCATGCCAGTGCTTGGTGTGCTCCTTATAAATTTTTGCATTTTCATATGCGTTGTTCCTCCATTCTTCTAGCTCGACCAATTTCATTTTCCCCGCTTCCCCTGCTTTCTTTAAATCAAAATTCAGTTTCTTGACCACCCACAATGCTTTATGTTCCAGCTTCAAGGGCAAGTGACACGCTTTGCCGAATACCAACGCATAGGGGGACATACCTATAGGTGTTTTAAATACGGTCCAGTATTCCCATAACGCATCATCAAGCTTCATTACCCAATCCTTCCGCTAAGGTATGACTACCTTCTTGAGTATCAATTTAATTTCACGATTGGACACCTCAGCTTGGCCATTTGTTTGCGGATGGTATGCGGTGGACACTTTGTGGAGGATGTTGTACTTGCACAGCAGCTCCTTTATACTGTGGTTGACAAAGTGTGGTCCTTCATCACTTATGATGGCACGGGGAGTGCCAAAACGCGTGAAAATATTTTTCTTCAAGAACTGGGAGACTACTGCCGCATCACTTGCGGTGCATGCAATTGCTTCTACCCACTTGGAGACATAGTCAACGGCTAATAAAATATAGTGCTTACCATTTGAAGGAGGGAATGATCCCATGAAATCAATCCCCTATAAGTCGAATAGTTCCAGCTCCAAGATAGTATTCATTGGCATTGCGTTCTTCCATGAAATGTTACCAGTGCGCTGACACCGATCACATTTCATTGTGTAGTCAGCAACGTCCTTAAATAATGAAGGCCAGAAGAATCCTCTTTGTAAAACTTTGGCTGCAGTATGTTGTCCTCCAAAGTGCCCTCCATAAGATGAATTGTGGCACTGTGACAATATGCATTGTTGAGCTGCATCTGGTACGCATAATCGAATGATTTGGTCTGCACCTCTTTTATATAGATTCGGCTCATCCCAATAGTAGTATCTGCATTCATTCTTGAGCTTCTTCCGTTGATGGTGGGTGTAATCTTCAAGAAATTGTTCACAGACTAAATAATTAACGATGTCCGCATACCAGGGCAGTTCTTCTATGCGAAATAGCTGCTCATCCGGAAACACGGCACTCACTTCAGATTCATACGGTCAACCTCGGGATTTTCCAGTCTGGATAAGTGATCCGCAACTTGATTCTCTGTCCCCTTTCGATCAATTATCTCGATATCAAATTCTTGAAGGAGGAGAATCCATCTGATCAATCTTGGCTTTGCGTCCCTCTTTATCATCAAATATTTGATTGTCGAGTGATTAGTATGAATGAGTACCTTGGTTCCCAAGAAGTATGCCTGGAATTTTTCCAACGCAAAAATCACAGCCAGGATCTCTTTTTCAGTAGTGGTTTAATTAATTTGAGTAAGGTTCAGAGTTTTACTCGCATATGTGATAGGGTGTAAAATTGTTTTCTTCTTTTGTGCTAGTGCGGATCCCATCGCATACCCACTTGCGTCGCACATGATTTTGAACGCAGTGTCCAATCTGACGCAATCAAGATGGGTGTAGTAATCAGTGTATTCTTTAAAATTCGAAATCCGTTGAGGCAATTGTTGTCAAATTCAAACTTTCTATCTGCCTAGTAACGCACTCAATGGTCTTGCTATCTTAGAAAAGTCTTTAACAAATCTTCTGTAGAATCCAGCATGCCCTAAGAAGCTTCGCACTGCCTTCACGTTGGTTGGAGGTGGAAGCTTTTCAATTGCGTCAATCTTTGCTTTGTCTACCTCCAACCCTTATCGAGAGACCTTGTGTCCCAACACTATACCCTTTGTCACCATGAAGTCACATTTTTCCCAGTTAAGCACCAGGTTCGTCTCTTCACATCTTTCAGAATTTTCTCTAGATTGGCCAGACAGACTTCATAAGTGTTCCCATAAACGGAGAAGTCATCCATAAATATTTCTACTGAGTCCTCGAGATAATCTGAAAAGATCGCCATCATGCACCTCTGGAACGTGCTTGGCGCATTGCAGAGGTCGAACGACATGCGACGATAAACGAATGTCCCATATGGGCAAGTGGATGTGGTCTTGTCTTGGTCTTCAGGAGCTATCATAATCTGGTTGTACCCAGCGTATCCATCCAAGAAACAGTAAAAACCATTCCCTGATAATCTGTCCAGCATTTGATCGATGAATGGCAGAGGGAAGTGATCTTTCTTTGTGGCCGCATTCAATTTGCAGTAGTCCATACAGATGTGCCATCCAGTGATGGTCCTCTGTGGTATTAATTCATTGTTCTAATTGGGGACTATCATCATTCCGCCCTTATTCGGCACACATTGCACGAGGATGACCCACGTGCTATCTTCAATGGGATAGATAATGCCCGCATCCAGCCACTTGATAATCTCCTTTTTGACGACCTCTTTCATCGCAGAGTTAAGTCTGCATTGATTTTCAATGGTTTCTTTGTGGTAGTTCTCAAGACGAATGTGGTGCATACAGTACGCTGGGCTAATTCCTTTGATATCAGTGAGCGTCCAGCCGATTGCTCGCACATGCTTTTTGAGAATGCTCATCAACGCATTCTCTTGATCTGCGTTGAGCGTTGAGGAAATTATTATTGGCAGCTTCTCATTCTACCCCAGAAATGCGTACTTCAGATGTGTTGGTAGGGTTTTTAGTTCAGGGGTTGGTGGCTCCACGAGAGAAGGTTGCATTATTTTTCTTTCTTCCTTCGACTCTACTTCTTGCATTGCGATCGGTCCGTCTTCTTTTTTTTTTTTTTTTTGCTACGATCGCATTGCAGGCAGCTACGGATGCATTGGCATCTTCTTCTTCATACCCTTCATCAGACTTTTCTTCTTCAATCAAATTCAAGTCATCTTGCGAATCTGGCAGGTCTTCCGCATCAGGAAATTTCATGGCATGAATTATATTAAATTTGAGCTTTTGTCCATTTATGCTCAAAGTGATCTCGCCTTTGTGCACATCAATTTGAGCATGACCTGTTGATAGGAAAGGTCTCCTCAAAATGATGGGCACATCTTTATCGGCCTCATAATCTAGGATGATGAAGTCAGCTGGCAAAATAAATTTATCAATCGTGATCAGCACGTCCTTCATCTTACCCTCTGGATGAACCAGAGATCTGTCGGCTAGTTGGAGAGTCACGGATGTGGGCACAAGTTGCCCCAAATTTAGTTGTCAAAAGATTGACAGCGACATCAAATTTATGTTGGCCCCCAAGTCACACAGGGCTTGCCCAATATAGAGTCCTCCTATGAAGCAAGGAATAGTGAAGCTCCCAGGATCGCTCATTTTTAGTGGGATAATTGATTTGGAATTTTGCGTTAGTGCCACCGTGGCAAATTTTCCAGCGCCTCTTTTCTTGGTCACCATGTCCTTCAGAAACTTGGCATAGGAAGACATTTTCTCAATCGCTTCACTAAAAGGAATATTAACATGTGATTGTTTCAGCATAGACATGAAGCACTGATACTGTACCTCTTTGTTTTTCTTCTTCTTTAGCCTCTGAGAGAAAGGTGGTAACTGGACTTTCATGATTCTCGTTTCATTTTACTTTGAGGTTGACGCAACCTCAGGTTCTACTGCTTCATTTTCTTTTTCTTCTTCTTGCGTTGCAGCAATCTCAGGTTTAGCTGCCGTGGAGGTTGATCTTTTCTGCTACTTCTTTTCTCCCTCCACAGTCTTTCCACTGCGCAATGTCACAACCTAACATTGCTCCTTACCTGAACCCCCTGGGTTGCGTGGAAGCTCGGTTGAACTTGGCAATGCCCCTTGCAGTCTATTTTTTAGCTCATTTGCAATTTGGCCCATTTGCAATTCAAGGTTGCGGATGGACGTAGCTTGACTTTGAAGCACTGTCTCATTTTTCTCTATATATTGCTTCAATAGACTTTCTAGGGAAGAAGATTGCGGTGGTTGTTGTGAGCTACTTGCTTGGTTGCTCTGTTGACCGTTGTTGCGTTGAAAGAACCCTGGTGGCCCTTCTTTTTGTGCCACAGATTGAAAATTTTTTTGTTGATTCTTCCAAGCAAAGTTTGGGTGGTTTTTCCACCCGGGGTTGTAGGTGTTGGAAAAGGGGTTGTTCTTTACAAAATATACAGACTGTGGGTTTTGTGGATAATCCTCCATCGCATGTTCATCACCGCAAGTCGCACACCTTGCGGTGTTTTGACTTATTGCGTTGATTTGCCTACCTTGCGGTGTTGGGCTACCGATCGTCATTCTTTGAATCAAATACATCATTGCGGTCATTTGGTTTTGCAATGAAACAATAGCACTGTTATTTGCATCCGAATCTTTGAGTCTTAATCTCTGGTCGCTCTCTCTTCAGTCTTCATGATTTTTGAAGATGCGATCTAGGATATTCTTTGCCTCTTCATAAGTCTTGTCAAACAGACCACCAGCTGCTGCCGTATTGGCAGCGGTCTACGAAGCAGGATTCAAACCGTGGTAGAAAATTTCCATTTGAAGGCAGTCTGGCAGCCCATTATGCGGACAATCTCGAACCAACCTTTTAAACCTCGCCCAGGCATCACTGAGCGATTCATCCATATCTTGTTCAAAATTAGTAATAAACTTTCTTCATCTGGCATTTTCTGTAGGTGGGAAATACTTCTTTATAAACTTTTCCACCACCTGCTCCCAAGAAGTGATCTCTCCTGGTTTGAGCGAATAAGCCCATTTCCTAGCCTGAAGGAGAAAATGGAAACAACTTAGTCGAACCTCCTCAGCAGAGATGTTCAGGAACATAAAAGTATTGCAGATTTCAATAAAACTTCAGAGGTGGGCGCGCGGATCTTCGCTACACCTTCCTCCGAATTGTCCTGCAGCCTGGATCATCTATAGCATCACCGGTTTCATCTCAAATCTACTTCCATCTAAGGCAGGCCTCATGATTCCCAGAGAGAAATCATAGAGGTTTGGCGATGCATAGTCTCTAATGGGCCTATTACAATCGTTTGCTAATAAAATTGAATTTGCCATGACATTGTTGTTGTTTGGTGCTTCATTCCTAGGCTGCTCTGCCATCTCTTCTTTATTGGATTGTGGTTGTTGTTGGCGGTCTCTTATTCTCCTTCAAAATGTTCTCTCAATCTCCGGGTCGTAGTTCGCAAGAGATTGAGAGTTCTGCAAGAATTCACAAAAATTACTGTTAACAACTTTTTTGCTGAAGTCCCCAGCAACGGCGCCAAAAACTTGATGCTTAGATTTATGAGATGTGGAAAATATGGATGATATGTGTTGATGGATAGTGTTGTGCACTCAATTTCCCCCAGCGGAATCCAAGTGTAAATTCCTCTGAGTTTCCTGGTAAGTCCAGGGTCGAATATAGGGACTTGTGAAAATAGTTGCGTTGGAGATTTTTATGAAAACTTGCGGTAACCGGTGAAATAAACAAGTGTTGAGTGGTTGTTACGTTGATGAAAATAATAATAAATGAGGCAGAGTTTGAAAAAAGTTGGTAAACGGGAAATACGATGAATATGCGGTGAACGGGTTTGAAAAGGGTTTTGACTAACACTCCCTAGGATGCATTCATGCTTTGCGATCGTGCAACATGCATACAATAGTAAACCACCTCTCGGCGTGAATGCCATGACTTCTAAGGCTAGAACGTATGCGATAAATATGCGATAAGTCTACAGGGTTTACACATAAACCTCTATCTCTATTTATGCGATGACAACATGACATTCACACAAATATGTGACCACATAATAATATCAATCCTATTCCTAGGATGCATGCGATGTAAGTAAACAAACAGAGCTTATCTCTAAGTCCTTATCTCTTGTTTATGCAAGTCTAATCTTGCTCTTTCGAGACCAGATTCTAACCTAGCTCTCTCGAGAAATTAGGTTCTTTCTTTAGATTCTCTCTCAAGTAACTCTAAAAGGGTAATTTGCACAATATAAAACAAGACAACCGCAAGCAATGAACTTCCTAGATCATGTTAGCTTAGTTCCTCTCAACCCATTCAACTAGTTTAGCTACTCATGCGTATTAAGAGAGTGAGCAGATGTAGAAATAAAACTTCCATTGAATAGATATAAGATGACAGAATAAAAATGCAAGTATAGTAAAGAGCCTGGAGTAATTTCTTGCCATCAGGCGTTACACTGTTCTACTCGTGCTCTAAAGATATTCTCACTTTCACGAGAGTCAACCCGCTCTCTGCTCTTACGCCCCAAGGTTCTCTCTCGAGCTGCCTTGGACAATCTCACGCGTCACCACTCTTCTCTAGCTCTGCCATAAAATGGAAAAGAAAACTATGAACAAAGGTGTGAACTTGTAATGTGATGTGAAGTAATCGACTGCTTAACCGCTTCTCTGAAGAATGCACTTGGTATTTATAGGGCATCAAAGGTGAAAGTCGGCTTCTCTCTCCTGCCGTCAGCTTTCTGTCCCATCGATCTTAATTGTCCTTTCGTCCAGATGCGTCCACCATGTTTTGGTGATTCTTCTTGGGTAAATGTTTGCGAGCACGATCAACGCAAAGTCTTGTGGTGAAGTTGTGCTCGACCATGTATTCCTGTGATCGCATTCTTTGCATTGCATTAACGCATTATTCTGCACAAAGATATAAAGATCAACTGCTCTAATGTATTGGACGCATGCGACTGTAATATTATAGAATTTATGCTTAATGGACGCAATTTAACATATTCTATCAACGCAATCCAACATTGTTTAAGAACTTAGCACTATGATAACGTGCATTTCTGCCCGTTATCAACAACCTTTACATGTCCCTATGGCACCTTCGCCTTTAGAAGAGTGCTATTTGGACTATGTAATGCTCTTGGCACCTTTCAGCACTGTATGATGTCCATGTTTTCCGAGTTTATTGAAAAATGCATGGAGGTTTTTATGGATGACTTTACTGTGTATGGAGACTCATTTGTTGATTGTCTATTTAATTTGTCTAGGGTGATAGAAAGATACATTGAGTCTAACCTAGTTTTTAATTTTGAAGAATGTCATTTCATGGCCTCACGTGGCATTGTATTGGGACATTTACTATCTGAGCATGGCATAGAGGTAGACCCTACTAAGATTGATGTTATTGCTAAGCTCCCTTACCCCACAAATGTGAGGGAGGTTCATTCGTTCCTTGGTCATGCAAGTTTCTACCACAGGTTCATAAAAGATTTTAGTAAGAATGCTCAGCCGATGACCTCTCTTCTTCAAAAGGATGTGGCCTTTGATTTCAATGATGATTGTAGGAGAAGTTTTGATGTGCTAAAGAACATCTTGTCGTGCACTCCAGTTATTCAGCCTCCTCGTTGGGATCTTCCCTTCGAGATCATGTGCGATGCGAGTGACCAGGCTATAGGAGCAGTGTTGGGGTAGAAGGTTGATAAGAAACATCACGTCATCTACTATGCTTCAAAGACCCACAACCCAACTCAGTGTAGCTACACTATGACGGAAAAGATGTTTTTAGCTGTTATTTTTACTTTAGAAAAATTTCGCTCTTATATTATAAGAAGGAGTCCAAGCCCAAATTGCTGAGGTGGGTTCTTCTCCTCCAGGAGTTTAACCTGAGACTTCAGGACAGAAAGAATTGCGAGAATGCCGTTGTCGATCACCTGAGCAAAATAGTAGCTGATGGAGGTTGCCTCAGTTCTTGTGGAGACTTCCCTTACCACACTTTGGTGCAGGCAGATGGTATTTATATGACTCCCTGGTATGCTGATATTGTGAACTAGTGGACCATTGGTAAGTTCTCTCATGGTATTAATAAACATAGACAAGATAAAATCAAGAGTGAGATAAAGTATTATGTTTGGGAGGACTCTATTCTGTGGAAATTCTGTTCAGATCAGGTAGTTAGAAGGTGTGTCCCTAATGATGAGTTCTTTTCTATCCTTGATTTTTGTCATAAGCATACTTGTGGAGGACATTTCAGTCCCAAGAGAATCGTCAAGAAAGTCTTAGATTTTGGTTTATATTGAGACATATTATTAAAAGATACATATTTTGTCTGTAAAACTTGTGAGTGGTGTTAAAAATCTGGTAGATTATCCTGTAGGAATGAGATGTCATAATTCCCTATCCTTTTTTGCGAAATATTTGATGTTTGTTTTATTGACTTTATGGGACCTTTTCTTTCTTTTGGTGGGTAAAAATACAAGGAAGTAAAGACCATTTTGGAAAAGGTGGTCAACCCAGGAAGAAAGGATTGAAGCCTTCGACTACATGATGCTCTATAGGCTTTCAGGACAAATGTCTCCCTACCAGATGGTTTATGGTAAGGCTTGCCATCTTCCAGTTGAAATCTAGCACAAGGCTTATTGGTCAGTCAAGAAGTGCAACTGGGACTTAGAGGCAGCTGGGGAGGCCATACTTCTACAGCTTCAGGATTTTCACTTTTTGTTTTTCATTTATTTTGTTGAGTCTAATTTTTTCTATTATTCTTGTTTGCTAGGGTTTTTTAAGAGAAAAGGAGTTGAGCCAAGTATCCTACATCATTCCTTCACTCTATCGTTCAGGGAAGTATTCTGAACCCTCGTACTTCATTTTAATAACATTGGGGATAATGTGTGTTTTAAAAGTTGGGGGTGGGATGTTTGGATTTTTGGGCTATTTTTGGGCTGATATTTTTTTTTTTGATGATATTATTTGGGGTCTTAGAGCACTGTGCTCAGGCATGCTTGCTTGATTAAGTTTGTCTTGCTTATTTGTTCCTTACGATGACTAATCTATGACGCACTCGTATGAATTATTTTTGCATTATAATAGGTTGGATGAAAGGGTTCATAATTTTCATGATGTTTTTGAAAAATTCTGCTTAATTTTTTTTATTACATCTCCAAGCCTTTTGCATATCTATCTTGACCTGTTTGCTTGCTTATAATTGAATAATGAGACCATAAGTTTGTTGTCACCTCGATAGGCCTTGGTGATAGATATTAGTCTTTTCGCGGTTCAGTTTAGTAATGCATGCTTGAGATATAATCAATTGATATCACTGTCACCTAGTAAAAAAAAAAGAAGAGAGAATTTTCATTTATGCATGTTTAGGGGTCTACTCTTCTTCTTCAAGGGTATGATTAACCTAGGACGGCCATGACACCTATGGTTCCCTTTAAGTTAAAGTATCCTAGAAGAATGAGTAAGCTTAGGCACTTTTGAAGGAAAATTGGCCCGTAGTTGGATGACTTGCATGACACCTGTGTGGGCAAGCCAAAACGAAAGTCGGTTTCCTAGATTAAGTTTCCCCTTTGAGCTTTAAAAAAAGATAATAATAATAAACGAGAAAAAAAAGTAAAGGCGATGGATGATTAGATTTTGACCGATCCAATTTCATGCTATTACCACTTTTAATTTAGGAAAGCTAATTCAGGACCCTTCGAGCCAAAATAGGGGAAAACAAATGGAAGATTCATAAGGCCATTCCAGGCTCGCTCTTGTTCAAAATAAATAACTTTGAGCTTGAATATGCATTAAAAAAATTTAAAATGAATTTTTAAACTGTTCATGAAATGATGGAATGTTTTTTCATTACCTATTTGATTGTGAAATTAATTCTAGTTGACTGTTGAGGCTTAAGTAAGGAACATTCTAGTTTGAGAAACTGATTATCTTTTGAATGATTGCCTGTTTTAACTTGCTTGAGGACGATCAAGAATTAAGTTGGGGGTGTTTGATAGCACTTAAAATGTTCTATCTTCTTCCGATTAACTCAGGGTTATTTAGTTATGTAATTTGGTTAAATTGATTATTTTGTAGGACTCGAGTGTACAAGCAGTCAGATTAAGCGTTCGTGACAAAAAGGCTAAAATGATAAGTTAGGAGCTAAATTGATCAAATGAAGAAGGAGTGAAGAATGATGTCATATCGAGAGTTGTAACGCTCTCATTAAACATAAGTCCAACGCTAGCTGAACACTAAAAGACAGAATGCTCGAATGCAGGGCAGCGTTCAACACTGTCCTAAGCATTGCAATGCTCCGGAGATGCCCCACGCCACCGTGGCGTTGCTCGTCAATGCTACCCTTCAACACTCTAGGACAAAATAGGCAGTGTTACAACGCTACGTGGTTTGACAGACACACAGCCTCAATGTGCATGCAACATAGCGTTAGGTCAGCACTGCAACGCTTGCCTGACGCTTGGCCATTATGCATTGCTCGTTACAATGCTGTGGCAGTTTTATAAAAGAATAATTTGGATCAGCCGATGAGATGATACCGAGTACACTCGATCTTGAATGCTGCCACTATATTCCAGCCTAGTTTTAGCTCCCTTTTTCCACCAAAATTCTGTAAATTTTTTTCCCTTTTGTCAATTGTACTGAGTATGAACATATTTCGTGGCTAAAGGGTAAGAACTTAGCTTGGGTTTGTTAGTTCAGTTTGGTTCTGATTCAATTCTTGAGACTCGTATTGTAATTCTGTGAGTTTTATTATGAATTTATGAGATTTTATCTTGACCATATTCTTCAATTTTTGTGTATGGGATAATCTGATCAAGTAGTTATGCATGTTTAATTGATTGCTTTGATTGGCCCTAATTTGTAATCATTAGGTACTCGTCACCTAGAAGCATGAGTTAAGTAAGTTTGTTGTGTTAATTCAGGATTTCAATTAGCAAGAATTTAATTTATAACTTAGATAAATCTCACTCAATTAATTGGTTAGACGATGGAAATCAATTAATTGGCTTAGCTTTGCCTTGAATCTTAATTCTTGTTGATAGATTGATTGGTTGAGGATTCTCGCTTTTCTATTAATTAACTTGGTTTTATGGACTATCGGGTAGGATTCTAACCGAGTAGGCTAAGTTCTAATTCGAATATTCTCACACATCTTTTGATTAGTCTATGATAGAATTGATCAGGAATGAACTAAACTATAATTATCTAAGCTAAGTATTTGTTCGATTGATAATTTTTTGCATTCGTTTATGTTGCGCACTTTTTGTTCTCTTGCAATTTATTTCACAATTTTTTTCACAACCCCCTCTCCCCCCCTCTTGGTTACTTCCTACAAGTTCCAGTCTTTGAGGAATCCATATTCGGCTCTCTGTGGTTCGACCCCGGATTTGCTACTTGTACTACTAATTAGTAAAAAAGGTTAGTTCGATGCATACAAATTTTATTTGCGTAGGCGCGGGTTCACGGACGATGGTGAATCTGGCGGCTGACTACCCGCTCCCACTTACTATAAAAACTCTCTTCATTCATCTTGGTATTGATCAATACAAACACTACCTCTAGGGGGACACAAGAAAAGGTGCTTTGAGGCCAAGTATAGATCTTACGGTGTGAATTTATAGGGAGAAATGTGAGAAAGGAAAATTGAAGTATCATATACCCCATTTTCTCCCACTGAGTATTTTACCTAGAGTTCTTTAACTTAGACAAATATGACTAATTATTTTTACCAAGTGTTTGTCTAAATTTCCCCAAAAGCGACACTTACTTTGGATAGTTAAACAACTTTGATTAATGATTAAAACAATTTAATAAACTTTAATCAACAATTGTATGCTTGTAGAATCTAATTCACCTCTGCAGGTCAATTTTCATGTAAGGGTGTTCCGTTTCCATCAACTTAAATACCCTAGCCTAGACAGAACTAACCTTAGATAAAAGGTCTCTTATAGATGTTGGGATTGGTGTCCTAAATCTCTATATAATCTCATAGTTTGTAACCTTTGTATAAACATCTTGTTGTTAATAAAATAAGTGTTATTTTATAAGCATATACTCAATCTAATAAACTAAGATCTGAGGTTATTTCATGTAATTTAAACGAGTATGTAGAGACATACAAGTGGATCTTGTTTAAATAATAACCTAAATGGTCTATAGTAGATGGAAAGTACTGGATACCTTATCCTGGTGACACACGGATATAGCCCCCTTTGTAGATGTTACAAGTGTTGTAAAGTGCTACAAATGATCTGATTCTGATCATTCATGTGGAGAGATGTGAGCGGAGGTATGCTATACAAAGAGTTTGTATAAGTTCGGACCACGAAATGATTAGTCTCTTTATATAACACTATTAATAATAGAGACTTACATTTCACTAGGATGACCATAGGTGACATGACCTGAATCCTGAGTGAGTTGTGAACTCCTACTCATGAAGGGGGTCCTTTGATTTGTATGGATGAGAGTGGCCAGATTGCCAACTCAACAAGCCTACCATTTTGGGGATTCGTCTGACTGAGAAGCTGGGAACATAGCTACACAGGATGGAATTCAGTCCTTCCACGATGCATGGACAAGTAGATAAATTGCTCCCTTAAGGGTCGATTCTGGGTCTTGAACATAGTGGCCACACCCTCTCCTGACCCGAGAAGGACTTAGTCATAGTTGGACTATGACTTATTGTTCATTAGAGGAATCAATTGTACTTAAGGAATTAGATGTAACCACAAAGGCAAAACAATATTTTAGCCCATTTGTACTTACGAGCAATTTGTGAAGGGTCATCGCGCTGTTGATTGGTTATATCTAATGGACACAAAAAATTTTCTGTAGTGCGAAGAGTGCAGTTGTCGGTCTTTAGTGGAGTGACCGACAGTTAATGGATATTGGGTAATTTAATTAAAAAGTTCAATTAATTATCCGAGTATCGTTGGAGCTTCAATCTACAAGTCCATAAGATCACCTTTGTAGCTCAACAGGGATTTATTTGAGGATTAATTTGAAGTGTTCTAATTAATTGAGGGTATTAATTATATATGATATAATTCATTAAATTGATTATATATATGATATAGTTAATATAATATATTTGATACATTATAATTTAAGGTAATATGAGAAGAATTTGAATATGATTCAAATACCAATTATATGAATGAGATTCATGTAATTAAATATAAATATGATTTATATTGAAAGGAATTAAATATTTGGATTTGATTCAAATATCAATTATATGGATGAGATTCATATAAGTGGATTTAATATAAATTTGATTTATATTAAATGTCATGTATGGTTGAGAGAAAATATAATCTATAGTTTAAGTTGTATTTGATGTAATGTAAAACTATAGGCTATACGTTATATTTGATATAACATATAGTGTATATATATATAATAAAGTGTATATATATATTATTTTATTGCTTTAATTGAAATTAATTAAAGGGAAGGAGCTACAACTCCATTCTCTTATTCTCTCAAGTATTATACGCGAGTTTCAAGTTGGTTGCAGATGATTCTACTTCCTCAATTCACTCTGGAGGAAAAGTTCTCTCCCAGAGAAAAGTTCTTTGTAGAAACTTCCCTCTCCTCCTCTCCATTTCCTTTTCCTCTTCCAAGGATTCAAGCAAAGTCCACAACTCTTGCTTGAATCCTTTATCATAAGAGAATACAGAGGGTTCTCGAGTGGTGGTGTCCGTTCTTGAAGAAGGAGATCCGCGTGGAGAAGGAGTTCTGTTTGGGGCTTGTACGAGGAAGTTCTTGAAGAAAGTGTTCTTCAAAGGTAAGAGTTTCTGAAACCCAAGTATTTGTTTTAAAACATACACTAATTTAAAGTAAATGCATATCTTGTTGTTGTTTTATTGTAAATCTTTATATTCAACAAAAAAATAGAATTTGAGACGATCTTTGCTTCCGCTCAAAGGATGTTTTTTGAAAATTTTCTTCAATAGATACATATGCTACAAATTTAATATTTTAATTAAAATCAATTTAATCCCATTAAACTGATTAAAATATTAAACTTATTTCTAATCTTATTAGAAATGTGATCTTAGGTCTATGCGAATCATATTTTAAAACTATTTAAAAAAAAAAGATTTTAACCTAAGGTTTGAATGCACTTCTGAATTATCGATTTTAATTTCTAATTTCATTAATTATAAAATTTATAAAAGAAATGAAATAAAATAAAACCAACTATTGCCATTGAAAGCATATTTAGGTAAATTATAACAATTATAAAATAACCTAAAGTAGTGACATGCTTCATGCAATTCCATTTCATTACTTAACATACATAACACTTATATACTAAAGTAATGAAATAATTAATAATATACATTTATCCATACATTCAAACTATATATTATAACATTTATAATATAAATGATGCATGACCATGTTATGAATGCATGCAAACATATATTATAACATCTATATTATATGATGCATGAGCATGCTATAAAATTAAATCATGCAACTATATATTATAACATTTATAATATAAATGATACATGAATAATACATAACCTATGGTAAAATTTTACTATATGACATACATTATGATATATAATTATATAAATCAAACCATATATCATATGCATAATTTAAACAATTATTGGATCGGGATTGAACTTCTAAACGATTAATTAAATTAATATAACACATATATTAATTTAATTATTTAAAAACAACTAACTATTACAAAATTAATAGCCAACCGATTCAAAATAGGTGAACCGAGTCTTGAACGCACGAATCGGACTGCCTAGCACCCGAACCGGCCATGAACCAGCCAAACCAAGCGAAACGAATGAACCATAAGCCAGAAGAACCACGAAATGCACGTGAACCGAAAAAAATTTCCATCTCTATCACACGTCTATGACCTAGCATTGCAACGCTACGAAAAAATCTTTCGTTCACTGTTAGCAGCGTTGCAATGCTAGGGCGCAACATTGCAACACTATTGTACAATAGCCACTCTACAGTTGTGAAATTGATCGATCCTTATCCAATTCTGGCCTCATTTTCTTCAGAAATCCATCGGAATGATCACGACCGACTTAAGACTTTCAAAATAAGACTCTATTGCAATTTATGCCTAAAAACAATGGGTCATTGCAAACCAATTTGTAAAAATAAAGCGATAAATCTAAAAAGGTCCAATCCCGAAACATCC
Source organism: Benincasa hispida (assembly GCF_009727055.1). Classification (NCBI taxonomy): domain Eukaryota; kingdom Viridiplantae; phylum Streptophyta; class Magnoliopsida; order Cucurbitales; family Cucurbitaceae; genus Benincasa; species Benincasa hispida. Next base: position 24,189,772 of record NC_052351.1, on the reverse strand, counting down.
AAAAATTGAAACTAGTCACATTCAATACAATTCATCAAATGAAAAGGGAAAAAAAACATAATGAAACCCACTAATTGTGTAATGCAATTTTGGAAAATTAAAAATTGGGACCAAAAGCCATCTCTCAGATACCAATTGAAGAAATCCTAAGGTCCATTGTGGAAGAGAGGATCGTTCCCAAAAATTATTTTTATAGAATACAAATTTTACAGAACTTTTATGCATTATCACATAAAATTGCAGCATGCAAAAGGGGAAGGAAAAGATAAAAAAAAAGGGTTAGGAAAATAGGAAATGTACCCTTGAAAAATCGTTCACAAATTTCCTCCTCTTCGATCACGAACAATCACGATCCAAGATGACCACCACCACAAAATCATCCTCTGTATTCTCTGTAGAGCAAGAGAAAATAGGGGTCGTCAGCTCTGTGATATTGGAATAGGGAGATTTTGGGAAAGAAAAACTGTAGAGAGATCACAAAAAAAAA
>NC_052351.1:24062900-24189185 GCF_009727055.1 Benincasa hispida | reverse complement strand
ATTTCCCCTCCCTTTAATTTTAAAATAAAATTAAAATTGATTATTAAATTAATTAATTTTAATTTAAAGTATATATATATAGTTTAATATTGTATCAAATACAATATAACTTATAGTTTTAATTCTCTCATTAATGCATGGTATTTAATATAAATCCCATTTGTATTAAATTAATTATATGAATCCAATTCACAGAATGAATATTTGAATCATATTAAAATATTTATTTCCTCTCAAATAAACTTTATATAATGTATCAAATGCATTATATTAATTATATCATATATAATTAAGTTAAACTAATTATATCACAAATAATTAATTCCCTCATTTGATTTGAACAATTCAAATTAATCTAAAAATGATTCTCAATAATCCTTGTTGAGGTATAGAGGGGACCTTATGGACTTGTAGAATGAAGCTTCAATGATACTTGAATAATTAATTAAACTCTTTTAGTTAAATTATTCAACAGCCATTAACTGTTGATCACTCCATTAGAGACCGACAGCTACACTTTTCGCACTACAAATATATTTCTGAGTCCATTGGATATAACTGGTCAACAACGCGATGACCCTTCTTAAATTGCTCGTGAGTATAGTTGGCCAAAATTTTTGTTTTGCCTCTATAGTTACATTTAACTCCTTAAGTACCACTAATCCTTTTAATGAACAATAAGGCATAGCCCAACTATGAACAAATCCCTCTCGAGCCAAGAGAGTGTGGTGCCACATTGTTCAAACCACGGATCAACCTTTAAGGGAACAATTTATCTACTTACCCCGACATCAATGAAGGAGTAAATTTCATCTTGTGTAACTGTGTTCCCAACTCCTCAATTAGACAAATTCCCAAAATGGAGGCTTATCGAGTCATCGATTTGGTAACTCTCACACATATAAATCAAAGAACCACCTTCATAGGCAGGAGTTCACAACTCATTCAGGATTGGGGTCATGTCACCTATGGTCATCCTAGTGAAATGTAAGTCTCTATTATGAATAGTGTTATATAATGAGACTAGTCATTTTGTGGTCCGATTGTCATACCCCCTCCCAAACTACCCTTTTAATCTAGGAGAGGATGCGATGACACAGTTACCAACCCTTTAACGACACCTACTACCAATCTAAACTTCTTTAATCTGCTTACTGTGACCCTGGCGACAAGATAACATCACATACAACTCAGAAAATTTTCAAATATTAACCTAAGTACTCTAGGTTCAGCTCATGGTACATACATAACCTATTTATAGAATCAAAACTTAGTGGGTCTCAACATCCTTTACTAGTCCCTAAACATGAACATAACATCATTACAGACATAGCGAAGATAAACACCTAGTCTTCCTTTAATCTCCAGATTGAACTTTGAGTGGCATAGCAGCAACGTAGATACTTTTTGCAGAATTGACCGCTATCTAGGGGAAAGAAACATTTGAAAGAATGAGCTACTAGCCCAGTGAGTGACCATTTAAAACATATATACTAAAAACTACCAAGCAAACTTATACTTAAAACTTTTAAACGGTAAAACTACTGGAACTTATGTAGCCAGTGCATAAAACATTTAAATACTGGGACTTCATTAAGATCACTACTTAAACCTTAGTTGAGAGAGAACCTTTTTTGCTCAGTTCCTCAACATCAATCCTTAGTTTGTGTGGAGTGCTCTCAACACAATCAACATCAACTCTACCTACGTGCACGTGGTAATATCTAACTATCATCATACCTTAGGTACGGGGCCCGAATACCTTCTCTAAGTCCTTTATTGTCGGGTTCATTTTCATAGCATCAAAAACTTATTCCTTGAAATAAAACATATATTGTAAACTGGGAACATAGGCTTAAGCATCATAAGACATAAAACATCAATCAACGCATGCTTCATAAACATACTTGTGGGAAACTCTTAAATCATGCTTTCATAAACTCTTCTTAAAACTAAGCATGCATTTAAGAAAACTAGTTTGCTTGGAAATCTCTTTTGTAATGCTAACAATCAAAGCATGTATCAATAGCTTTTAATAAAACATGTGTCCATTAAAGCATTTGTAAAACACTTAAACTTTGTCACTCACAGTCTCGGACGTCCTTTATAAGGTTGATAAGCCTTCCCTATTGGCGTTAACCCTGTATAAATGATAAATACTTGTGGTCAATATTAATGGCTTCCTAATAATCCTAACTCATAATAACAAGCTTAACATTTAGTCGTGAGTGTCAATCTTTCCCTCAACGCATGACCACTAACGCATGGTATACTTAGGAGATACCTTAGGTCAAATGGCTAGGTGATGCAGTAGCAAGCGCTCACTCCTTGCGCTAGACCTCGCTTACAAGCTCATGTGTTGCGTGTCTTGCTCAAGCGTCAACGCCTGTTCAACAATACAGTTGCACGTGTCTCCTCACACACCACTACGCCTTGCACCCCACAGCTCAACCCTTATGTGCACGTTTGGCACAACACCTCATCTTCGCATGCGTGTTTGCAGCACCTCCGTCTTGCTGATCGAGCTGACTGCTTATACAATTGAAGCAGTTGCTTGCTTAATCAACCAAAATTTCCAGATTCAACTTTGATCTCGTATAACCCTTTTTCCGGACTTTATTTTGGAAAATTTTCTTCTATAAAATTTTTTATAAATGTATTAACTTGCTAATTTTAGATTTAGATTCTTCTTGGTCTGCCCAGAAATCTTAAATATTCACCCTTAGCTCAAATTACCTGAGAGCATGGATTACCTAGGTAAATTTTCATATTTCAACTCAAATTCTTGGGAGATTCCTTTCGGCAGCCTAAGAACTTCATTAACACTCACCAATCTTCAAAGGAGCTTTGTAATTTCTTCTTTAACCTAAGTAAAATGGCTAAACTGAGAGCTTCGTCAACTTTCTTCTTTTTATAGTAGAAAATGCATTGCATCAACTCAAGATTATGGTGCCAACTAGCCCACTAAGTAGGTTTGATTTCCTTAACCTCGACAGTTGGCCCACTTAGGTCAGTGATTAAGCTGAGAGCTTCCTCTAATCCTTAACCTCAAATGCTTCTTACCAGCGCATGGTTCATCGACCACACGCCTATGCTTGACCAACACATGCTTCAGTGCCTCTTCACGCCAACGTCTAGGCCAGTGTCGTATGGCTTCACTTGCTCACAAGTATCACACTCGACTATGCACGCAGAAGCTGCACTGATGCCTAAGGCATCCTTTCCCATTGTTGCATGCATTCGTATCTTCCTAACCTTAAGACCTCGCTTGGCCAACGCATAGTCCATGCTCACACGCTCACGCACTGTGCGCCTTGCTTATGCGTCAACACTTTCTTACCAACACGTGTTGCCTTGCCTCAGCATAAGTCTTGCGTCCAATCAACCTCGTTAGATGCATATGGCTGTCGCACGCCTCCTTGGGCATCAAGCCTATTAAGGCTACTAACACTTAGTCAGATTTCCCTCTTCTAACTAAACAGATTTGCACTTAATACTCGAAGGCCTTTAAGATTCAACTCTTTGAGACTTTTCCTTCTACAACCCTTCCTCCTAAAACCTTTCCCTATGAGCATGTTGCTCTTGTTGGGTTTTATGTCCTAAAATTCGTGGTTTGTAAACAACAAACTCATTCTGTAAATCAATAAAGTTGTTATTGAAGTTTGATTCAATAAAGTTGTATTCAATATATGAACTGTTTATTTTGTTTTAGAAATAAATACAATAAACTAAAAGATCCATGACTATTACATGAGTACTTGAACTTTAGTGGAGATATAAGAATGGATCAAGTTCGAGTAAATAGTCTAAATGATCTATAGTATATGAATAAAGTTGGGTGCCTTATTCTGGTAACACTATTGGATGTGCCCACTCTGTAGTTGTTACAAGGAGTTGTAAAGTGCTACAAATGAAGTGATTCTGATTCGTACATGTAGTGACATGAGGGGTGAGGACGTCCTATGCAATGAGTTTGCACAAGATCAGAGTAAGAAATAAGTCATTCTTACTTTATAACATTGTTTACTGTTTAAGACTGATTATTTCAAAACGATGACCTAGGTAACTTGACCTTAATTCTGAGCTAACTATGAACTCCTGTTTATTCGAGATTATCCTTAGATTTGCATAGGTGAGGGTTGGCTCATCAGCACTGACTCAATAAGCCTTTCATTTTAGGGGTAAGATAGGGTAGATAGCTAAGGGACATAGGGTGCAAGATGGAATTCACCCCTACCAACTTTCAAGGATAGTATAGAGGTTGTTCTTTTAAGTGCTGACTCTGGGTCTTGAATAATGGACCCCACCCTCTCATTGGCTCGAGAGGAACTTTGTTTGATAATCGGATCACAAACCAATTGTTCATTAGACGAACAGTGTGACTTAAGGGAAAAGAGGTAATCTCGGGGAGTAAAACAACTTTTTGACCCAGCCGTTATTACGAACAACCTGTGAAGGGTTAACTTACTAATCATGGTTATATTGAGTGGACACAATATATCTACAGTGAGGAGAGTGCAACTACGGGCTTTAGTGGAATGACCTGGTAGTTAACAAATGAGAGTTAATTTGATGTAAATAGTTTAGCCAATTAATCTCAGATCGTTGGAGCCCATGATCTGTAGATCACTAGGTCCCCCTACTAGATCACAAAGGATTAGCATTAGAGTAGCGTGATAAGTTGATTTGAATCGTTCAAATACGAATTAAGAGAATAAGTAATTATATGTAATATAATTACACATTTAATTTTGAAATTAAACGTAATTGGAGAATTGGTTAATATTTAAATATGATTTAAATATTAAATTCATGAATAGAGTTTCAAGAAGATGGAATTGGTATTGAATTAATTTAATATTTGATATTAAATTAATAGAATTAATTAAATTATTTAATTAAATATTAATTATTAATTTTATTAGAAAAATTAATTTTGAATTAATTTTTGTAAAATTAATAAAGTTTCAGTTTTGTTTTTGAATTAAAAACTGAAAATCTTTTTTAATATTGAAAACTGTTTTCCAAATGAAAAAAAAAAAAAAAAAAGAAAAATGAAAAACAAAAAGTGGATTTTTTCCACTTTTGGAACTAAGCACCTTGCTCATATTTTTACTTCAATTCCAGCTCAATAATGAAGGTGGAGCTGGAATTCATGCAGAAGATTTGTTGCTTGAACACCATGCAATATAAACTTCAGTTCTATGTGGACATCAGGTATACAAAAGGTTGCAATTTTGCTGAGAATTTGTGTTTGAAGAAGTGTTATTTACACTTTGTAAAACCAGTAACCTCCTCTCCAATTCCCTTCGATTCAAGCTTGTTTTGAGTCCCACAACTCAATCTAAGGCTTCAAGAGAATAGTAGGGAAGACCTTGTGGTGGTTCACAACCAAAGGAAGGAGATTGCAGTTGAAGATCGTGATTCAAGAGATACTTCAAAGGTTAGTGTTGAAACTCTGTTTTTAGTTTATGAGCATGCTGAATTTGAAGCTAAACTTAATGAATTAGAATGCTTAATGATCTTGTTTTTTTTCTGTTGCGTGCTTCCTTAATCCAACAGCTATCATAAGTTAATCATACTAAACATTATTAATTATACATATTTAAGTAGGAAAAACAGGGCTCAAGGTTTACATCGGTCTTATACAAACTCCTTTGTAGAGAACATCCCTACTCACATGTCTCTACATGAATGATCAAGATTAAATCATTTGTAGCACTTTACAATAATTGTAACATCTACAAAGTGGATCGTATTTGTAGTATCACTAGGATAAGGTACCTAGTCTTATCTATCTACTACAGACCATTTAGGCTATCACTTAAATATGATCCATTTGTATGTCTCTACATACATGTTTAAGTTATAGATGATAACCTTGGATGTTAATTTATTTTTTTGTGGGTTTATTCTAATAAATGTCGAATAAAATATCTCATTTTTTAAAATAAATAAATTACAAACTATAGGACTCACGAGATTTAGGACATCAACCCCAACACCGAAGCCTAGCAGTTCTTCCAATCAGTCATTCGTCAGACCCTCGGGAAGATTGTAGTTTAAGTGGCTCATCATGTTCTATATTGGTTTCATGTCCATGTCAGGGGAGGAGGGAATAGAGTAGAGTTTATGTTGTATTCAAGTTTAGTTCTTGAATCTATTATCTATGTTAATGTTGATATTTCTTGTTATCAGTAAATTATATGTTTAAATTTATTGCTCGAATGATGTGTTAAAGTTCTAGAGAATTATAAACGGCTAAACAGGTTTAACAGGTGCTAAGAATATAGGTTTTCAGGAGTAGGTTGGATAATGGTTGTCATAAGAGGATTGACAATTGCTATCTTCACATCTCTTCTTGGATTAAGAGGGTAATCTGGGGAGGGATGTGACATGTAGAATGCCTTGTGTCTTGAATTTTGTTTGTAAAACTCAATAAAACAAAGAGACAGAAAACACATGATAAACAAAAAATCCTAAGTATGCTTTTTCTACAGAAAATCAGAGAGGAAAACATATAGGAATACATACCTTTGAAGAAACACTTCTTCATGTTTCCTTTCAACAACAAGAGATCACAAACCTCTCCCATTCATAACAAAATAGAACCATAACAAGATCACGAACTTGGCAAGGAGGATACCACCACAATATTACATTTTTATTCTCAAGGTGAGAATCACAGAGAGTTTTGTGGGCTTATGTGTTGAGAATTTGACAGAGGGAAGGAGATGATACAGAGAGATTCTCTATAAAAATCATGTTGAAGTGTATATCTTTCTTTGTCCAAAATGTTGTATGAGAGAGTTTGAGGGATAACTCCCCACTAAGTGAAAATAACTTCCTAAGAGTTATTTAATTTCGAATTTCAAAAAATTCAAATTTAATTTAATTATATTAACCAATTAATATAATTAAACCATATATTATATCTCATATAATATATAACCTATATTTTATTATATCACATATTAATATAACCTATAGATTAATTCTCTCATATAACCTATAGTATTAGTATGAATCATATTCATATTAATTTTAACCTATAGTTTATATATGAATCATATTCATATAATTAATATTTAAATCATACTCAAGTATTTATTTCTCTTATCAAACTTTATATTATAATGTATCATATATATTATATTAATTGTATGCAACTAATATAATGTATATGATACATTATAAGGCTGGGTACCTTATTCTGTTGACACAGACTATTTAGGTACCCAGCCTTATCCATCTACTACAGACCATTTAGCTTATTACTTAAATATGATCCACCCGTATATCATCGCATACATGTTAAAGCTACATCGAATAATCTTGGATTTTAGTTTATTAGTTTTGGGTTAATGCAACTAAATGTCAAATAAAATAACACTTCTTTTATTTAATAAATAATCTGTTAGTATAAATAAAAAATTACAAACTACAAGACCACGAGATTTAGGGCATCAACCCCAACACCCCTAAGATAGAATAATCTTCACATTCTTGAACGATTCACACAATGATATTGCACAGAGGAAAATAATGAGCAAAGTACAAAAACCATTTGTTGAACAAAACGGCCATCAAGAACAAATACACTCCTCACAATAAACAAATGCAGCAACCCTAAATGAGGGACAAAATTCTTCTTTTAAAACCGTGACCAAATAAGGAAAGAATTTCTAGAAAAATAATTCACTTTTTTTTTTATCAAAATAAGATTCACCATAAATAAGGAAAATATCGATCAAAATACTTCTATTGAGATTTCCCATATTAGGAAATAAAAATATTCCGCATATAAATTTCAGATTAGGAAAGAAAAATATTATGCAGGAAATAGTAATGTCCGAAGCTAATGTTAAGACTTTATATTTGGCAACTGAAAAACCAGCAGAAACTGCATTTAGAAAAATAAGTAGACTTTAGAAAAGAATTAGCTTTTAACTTTATGGAAGAGTTTTGGGTCATCAGTTATAATATAAATTGGTGAATTTCTGTCATTTTTCATAGCTCAAAATTAAAGTTTGCTCTTAAAATCAATTGAAATATTAATGTATTTCACTAAAACGTATTTTACAGAGAAGTATAGGGTATATATATAGTATCAAGGGACTAAAAATAAACCCTAGAAAGACTCAACCAACTGAAAAACTCTCTAACTTCATAATCTAATATACATTAATGCTCTCCCTAAAACTCAAGGTGGTAAAATAGGAATCAACTTGAGTTCGTTAAGCAGCAGGAGGAAGCGTTTGGGGGACAAGGCTGTAGTAAAAATATTGGTAAGTTTCTCAATAGTAGAAATAGCTTGCAAAAGAAGAGTTTTACTTTAAAGATGATTTCGAACAAATGACAATCATTCTAAATATGCTTGGTGCACTCGTGAAAAACATTATTGTGAGCAATCTGGATGACACTATGATTGTCACAGTGAAGGATAGTGGAGCCACAATAACTCAGATGTAGCATCAGCTAGGGCACGATATTCAAACTCCGTACTAGAATGAGAGAAAACACTTCGTTTCTTACTCTGCCAAGAACATCGGTCAGTAGGATCACCGAACACCGGTCAGTAGAATCACCAGCTTAATCAACATCAGAGTAGCTAGATAAGACCAGGGATGACTGGGATGAGAACTAAAGACCATGTCCCAGTGTCCCCTTGACATACATAGCAAAAAATACGAAAAACAATAGTAAAATGAATGGTTGGAGGGCAGTCATGAACTGACTTACAATGTGAACAACATATGCAATGTCCGGATGAGTAGCTGTTAGATAAGTAAGACTGCCAATAATTTGATGGTAGAGACTGGCATCTTCGAGGGGAACGTCATCAAACAGAGTCAGCCGAACATTAAGGTCGAGTGGTATTGAGATTGTAGCAAAGTATGTGATCCCGAAGTGCACCAATAAGTCCGAAGCATATTTCACTTAAGACAATGAGTAACCAAAAGAGCTCATTGATACTTTAAGACCAAGAAAGTAACTAAGTGACACCAAATCCTTCATCTTAAAGTGCTCGCCAAGATAGTGTTACAGATAAAAAATAGCCTGAGGATCATCCCTGATAATAATTATATCATCAACAAACAGAAGAAGACAACAATGCCATGATCCGTCTGACGCGTAAAAAAGGTCTTGTCATGAGAACTAGACATAAATCCAAGTTGAACAATAGTGAAACTGAAAGTTGCAAACTAAGCCCATGGGGCTTGCTTCAACCCATACAATGCTCAACGAAGGAGACACACCTTATGAGAAGGAGAAGAGATACTTGGGGGTGATTGCATATAGATCTCCTCAGATAAGGCCCCATTAAAGAAAGCATTATTGAAATCCATCTGAAAAAGAGGCCATTGTTTAGTTGCAGCAACGGCTAAGAGACTTCGAATGGGTGCAAAGGCCATATGAAAAACAGGTGCAAAGGTCTCTTAATAATTGATTTCATATTCTTGAGACTATCCTTTTGCCACCAACCGAGCTTTATAACGTTCAACAGAACCATCAAAGCGAGTCTTGATCTTGTAGACCCACTTACAACCAATGGGTTTCTTACTAGGAGCCAAGTCAACATAGTCCCATGTGTGCATCTTGTCTAAGGGCTGGAGTTTGTCACTTATAGCTTGCTGTGACAGAGAGTTAGTATTTACCTCATGAAAAGAGATAGGTTCAACCAAGGAATTAATAGTGGAAAAATAGTGAAAATCTTAAAGATGAGTGGGAGGTGCCCTTACCCAAGTGGAGTGTCAAACAGGAGAAGCAGGGTCAGGAGTAGGTTTAGACTCTATAAGTGATAACTGACGGATCATGATCAACAGAGATGGGCATAGATTGCTCGAGTAGTATCACGAGAAGAAGTAGATGAAGGAAAAAGATCAACGAAACCACAAGGAAGAAAGGGATGAGGACCTGGAAGAGAAGCATGAAAGGTCAAGAGACTAGAGAACATTATATGCTCCCAGAAAGTGACATGGCAAGAGATGCACAATCTGTTAGAAAGAAACCTTTGTGCTCGATTCCGTAGCCAAAAAAGCAACAGAAACATGCACACAGTTATAATTTTGTATGTTCATATGGATGGAGAAGAACAAAACATGCACAACCTAAGAACTTGAGCTTAGAGTAATCAGGAGGAGTACCATATAATTGTTCAAGCGGAAAAACATTGTGAAGGACAAACGAAGGAAGACAATTGATTGTGTAGACAGAAGTAAGAGTGACCTCTCCCCAAAATTTTGCAGAACATGAGGTAGATAAGAGATGAGTCCAAAAAAAATTTAGAATGTGGCATTGTTTATGTTTCGCTCACCCATTATGTTGAGAGGTATGAGGACAAGAACGATAAACAAGAGTGCCTTGTTGGGTGAGTAAAGAAATAATAATGGACTTCTTATACTCCAAGGTGTTATCTGTACGAAGAGTTTTAATAGTACGAGAGAACTAAGTGTGAACCATATTAGCAAAGTCAATATATATTTGAGACAAGGTAGAACAGTGTTTAAGAAAATATATCTAGGTAAACCAAGAGTAATCATCAATAAACAGAACAAAATAGCGATATCCAGTGACAGTAAAAGTAGGAGCAAAACCTTAGAGTAAATTAAATCAAAAGGCTGATCACATATAGAATTGGACTGGGAAAAAGATAATGCAGACTATTTAGCAAGTTTGCAATTCATAAAATCAAAAGAAATAAACTTGAAAATATTATTCAAATTTTTAATAGAAATCAAATGGTAGAGTTTGTTAGAAGAAGCATGACCAAGACGTAGACGTCACTGATATATAGCAGAGTCAGTGACAAGAGCAGAAAGAGAACAAGCAAGCAGCTAAAGTGATGTGAGCTCAAATAATCTTCCCACTTTGTGACCCACACTAACTGTATATCCCATCTGTGGATCTTACTATTAGGGAACAAAACAAGAGAACAGTAGCCTGACAAAAATTTCGGTCCGAATCGAGTGCCCCATTTAGGCACTAAAAAAAATCCATCATTGATGACACCCAGTAAAAGAAAAAGAAACAGTTAGTCCAAGATCACACAACTGTCCGATTAAGGGAAGATTAAAGGTCAGATTTGGAAAGAAAAAAAAAAGAATTGGAAAGTTGTAGTGAGGGAGTGTCAACGGAGCCAACATGGATATGGTCATACAATTATCGTCAGTAGCATAAATAGAAGGAAGAGATTTGGCAGGAGTGGGTGTAGTCAAAAGAGAAAAATTAGAAGTCATATAGTTACAACAAGCGAAATCAAGGAGCCACCGATTACATGAGGAAACTGCAAGAGTAGAGGAAATGGATGAAATCACTTTTCTAAGAAAATCTTGTAAGTCACTCATTTAAAAGGTAGACGGAGAAGGTTCCGGCTCAACAGAAGAGACAGCAACCACAATAGAGGTAGAGCCAGGTTTAACATGTCTTGACATTGAAAAATGTCCCAGAGATCAAGATGGTCGAGTGGGACAATTTTCCAAGATATGGCCATGCTTGTGATAGTACCTGCACTCAACTTTTAGGCAGTCAACAAATTTGTGCCCAGTAAGCTTACAACTTTTGCAAAAGAGAGCTTTAGAAGTACCAGGCAAATGATTGTTGGCAAGAATAACCTCAGATTGTGAGGCATTTTTCTTCAAACAGGATTTCTTTTATCGCCAAGTCCATGATGAAAGGGAATTGCGATGTAAAAAAGCAGCAGGGATAGACTCATATTCTGGATGAAGCCCTATAAGAACCTTAATAAGACAGAGATGATCAACACTGATTTGAGCTTCATCCAATTGTGTCCAAATTGACTGGAGTGTGGCCAAATAGTCATTAAAGGATTGACCAGTCTTCAGAGTAAGATTAACGAGAATGCTCTATAGTTGATAATAATGAGCTAAACCAACAGACTGAAAACACATAGACATGAAATCCAACAAACTCATGGCATCATCAAATGCATCAAACTGAACATGGATGGCAGGTATAGACGTATTCCCAAGCCAAGTGATGATCTGATGATTTTTACTATCCTAATCTTCTAATCGTTCAACAAATTTATTATTGTCCTTGGTGGATAACCTGATCGGTTGAGGACTATCACCAGTGACAATACGCCATAACTTACACCCAATTAGAAAACTCTTCATTTGATGGGCCCAAGTAAGATTATTCGTCCCATCAAGAATAGTACTAATAAGGCAAAATATATGATCTTTCTTCATGCAGCTCGACGGCAGGGGGAGTTTGGCTCAATTGGGGAGAGAAAGGAAAAAAATGGCTTGGCTGCTCGGCTCAACTAGGAGAAACCAGAACGGCTCGACTTGGCGACTCGGTTTGACAGCTCCGCTTGATGGCTCAACTTTGTTCGACTTGGCGACTTGGCTTAGCTCGACTGCTTTGGTGTGGTCGGCTTGGCGTGATTGGCTTGAATCGAATAGATTCGTTCGACGCATAGTTGAGGCGGACGAACCCACGAACAAAGAGTGGAAATGGCGTATGACGCACAGTTGAGGTGAGCGGAAACAACGCACAAACCCGACAATAGAGGTTGATGATGCAGCGGCAGACAGAAGTGCGAACGAAAATGGACGACTGAATCGCAGACGAAAACGCAAACAAAACTGGCAGAGACGAATGCCTCTAGTGGCATGAACAACAACTACAGACGAAAACGAAAACCATGATGCTTGAATGGCGCACGGATCATGAGGCTATTGATGGTATGATGACAGAGGCTAAGCCTAATTCTTGGCTCTAATACCAAGTTAAAATATTAATGTATTTCACTTAGATGTATTTTACCGAGAGGTATAGGATATATATATATATATATATATATATATATATATAGTATCAATGGAGTAAAAATAGACCCTAGAAAGACTCAACCAATCTAAAGCCTAGAAAAACTTAACCAACCTATGGACTCACTAACTACATAGACAAGTATACATTAACAAAATCCATTACACAACTAGCCAATTAACAACAACGAATAGGGTTGCTTGGCAAATGTTTTTAGCTCCTCCTATCTCTATTCTTCGTGTTCTTCTCTTGTTTAATTAAATTTGACCATTAATGTTTAAAATTGAGTTTGAAGCTCTAAGAGTTTGAATTGATGATGGCTTAAAAACTTTGAGGAATTTTAAGGGAGTTGTAAAAGATGGAAAGTCATGGCCAGATCCTTCATCGTAAAATCAATTTTCACAAACTGCTGTTTCTTAGAATATCCAATTTTACATAAAATTTGGATTCTTTTAAAAGTTCAGATTTAAATTTCCTTCGTAGATTCTAAAATTTCATGAATTTGAGTTTGATATAGTTGGTTGCAAGTTCAAATGGGGAGAGACAAAAAGCTGAAGATTAAAGGACACGAGAAGGGAGAAAAGAGAGAGAGTAAAATAAGGATAATTAAAGTGTAGGGTAGCGGAATTGAATATCGGATCTCGAGATTGATAGCCAGTTGTACTAAGTTCTTGTTGGCGAGGTGAGAGAAAGTTGAAGAGAAGTTTTTTTTTTTTTTTTTGTGTGTCATGTTAGTGTCTTAATGTCAAACTAACTCCCAAAGTAACATAAGCACTATTTTTGCATACGGCAAAACGTAAATATTTAAAAGTATAAAGATTAAAATTGAACAAATGTTAAAGTACAAGAATTAACATAGTATTTTAATTTTATTTTTTTAAATGATATATTAGAGGTTGAGGGTCACTTAATAGATTTTTTTTCTTAGTTTAAAGATATATATAATTCAAACCTACAATATTTTGATGGAGTCTAAATCGATTGGATTATTAGGTTGAAGTTGACTTTTAGATGAGTATTTTATTTTATAAATTGAATAGTCAAAATTTTCACTTTAATAAATTTTAATTAATTAAAATTCATGGTTCATTTACGTTTGTTGAAAAAATGGCTTCTTACAAATTTAGCAAAATAAGTTTAGACAGTTAGGCCCATAGTCTAGATTTATTATTTTTGCAAAAATGATAAAAAAAAAAAATCCAACCTACCTGATACACTTGTTATACTACTAGTATACACCTGATATATTTGATACAATTGATACATTAATAAAATATACTTAATATACTATTGATACATACTTGATACACTATAAATAGATAATTGATATACTATTGATAGACAATTGATACACTTTAAAATACGAAAGAAATGCATCAGAGAAATGTGTGTGATTAAGAGAGTTTAATTAAAGTAATATAGTTTACAAGGTACTTAAAATTATATGTATGTTTAGATTTATTTTCTTAATTACGACCTCTCATAAAACAAAACCGCCTTTCTTTTTCAAATCGCTACAATACCCTTCGCCTTCAATCTTCAACCATACTTTCCCCTTTTTAATCCTCTCCTTCTCTCTCTTCTCTAACCTAAAACTGAAAAAGCCTGATTCCTCTGCAAATAAGACCTTTTTTTTTTCTTTCGCTCCGGCTCTTTTTTGAATCATCGAAGTCTTCGCTTCAAGTAATTCAGAAGTTTCCATGCAGTTTCAGCCGCTGTGAGGTATAATTTCTTCTCTGTGGTGTTTTTTAAACTTTTTTTCGATTTCCGGCGAGAAAGGGGAGATTTTGTCGACGTTATCAAAATTCCGGCCTCGATGTGGCGGTCGTGGAGCACTTCGATGGTTCAGATTCCTGAGTGAGAGGGATAACTGAGAAGAGGCGTCGTAAAGGTTAAAAGCAAAGTGTTATATCTGCAAAATGAAAAAAAATGTGTGATATTTAAATATCCTATTCCTAAATAGCCACCCACTACAATTTTTTAAATAGAAAGTGTCTCCAACGACTACGGAGGTTAATATGAATGTGTCATTTCAACATTACAGTTGTAATGTTCAGAATAAAAAAAATATGATTAAGACAATAATACTAAAATTTAAGAAGTAAATAAACATAGTGCAGAAACTACATTTCTTAAATGTATAATTATATACCACATATATAGTACTCATAAATTATCTTAGAACATATTATAAAGTCAAATAAATACGAATTTCATATAATAATTTAGTAATATAAAATATAATGTCAAATTCGAAGTGTTTCAGCGCCGGTGATTTCATTCCGGAGGGCAGTTGTTGGGTTAGAATAAATGAATCTAGAAGAAAATTCAAAAAAAAAAAAAAAAAAAAGTAATTATTTTAAAATTTATGGAAGATTGCTTCTCCATCACTAATATGATGATTTGTATTCCTAATCCCATTTGTGTTGGGCATAACGGTCGAGGGAAAAAAAAACCACTCTCTTTTTGCTAACAAAACTAAGGTGTAAAAGTGAAGCTCCTTTCATCTCCCTCTCTCCATTGCCTCTCATTTTTCAAATATTTTACTTACTCAATTTTATATATTTTTTTTTTAGGACAAATACCAATTTATATTACAGGTGTCGTATCAATTTAAACCTTAAAGTAATAATTGTATTAATTAAAATCCTGAATTTTGAAGATTGTATCAATTTAAATCTCAAACTAATAATTATATCAATTTAAATTTTGAACTTTAATAAATATATTAATCTAAATCTTGAGCTTTTATAATTGTATCAACTTAATTCCTCCATTATATTTTATTTGATTACATTTATGAAAATTAAATCTAAGGGTATATATTGATGTCTGCACTATTTCTTATAATATCTTTACATTCCATTTCAAAATATTGAAAACAATTGAATTCATTACTGTGCTCACCTATTTGTTGAAAGCTAGAAATTTATAGTGAATTTGACCAAGTATGTAATATAGTTTTCAAAGAGTCAAATATTCAAACTCTGCCATCTGGGACAAATGCTAACATGTGGGATGGTTTGGAAACAAATCAAAGGAAAAAACTAAGGCCTTTGATAATGATTATCTTTTTAGTTTTATGCTTTTAAAATTTAGATTTGTTTCTTTTCAATTTGTTTATTATAATTTCTACATATATTAAAGAAATACTTGAAATTATACTGGAGTTTGAGTTTTAAAAAAAAAACAAGTTTTAAATTTATTTTTTTTTTTAGTTTTTAAAACTGACTTAGTAGAAAAAACTAATTATTAAATGGAGCTTAAATAAATTTTTACTCCTAAACTTGTTAGGTTGTAACTGATGTTCTTATGCTAATAAGAATTTAGAGACTTCTATGTTGCTTTATCATCTTTATTCAATGATCAAACGTTGCAATTTCAACCCTTTATTCAAATTTCACTCAACTCGCCAACTAGTTTTAAAAGAAAACACGGTAGAAATCTTCGTAAACATCGTAATTTCAATAATATCATTTTTTTTTTGCATAAATTTAAGTTCTATTAATACACAAATTAACCGTTGACTAATTTTTTTCCACAACTCACCAAATCTAACTAAATTCTAATCATGTACTTTCTTTATAATCGTTGAGAGTACAAGAGACTTTTTTTTTTTTTTTTTTTTTTTTCCAAATGAAAACTTATCAAATAGTAAAAATGACAATACTTTTTGAAGTTGAATGTATTTTGGATTTGCAATACTTATATAAGTTATCTAGTGCAATATTTCACTACAAGAATTTGGGTCAATTTCGACACTGGAGGCCGTCGGCAGAAGCTAAAACCAACGTCGGCACAACCTTTCCCGATAGTTGAATCGTCATCGACAATACCGTCAGGGAAGCTTCAGGGAAAAACTTTTCCGACGGTTTGGAAGTCCTATCATAGGGAAAAAGAATTATCTCAACGGATAAGGATGGGGTTTTTCACCCGACCCTGAAGAAAGCCGTCGGAAAAAAAGGACAACCCCCGACAGTATACTGTCGGGATTTAGAGTTTATCCCGATGGACACCCGTCTGGATTTGACTATTAGCCTGACGGTGTTTGAGCCGTCGGCATGAGGTAATTTGTCTCGGCGGTGAGGGTGCCATCGAGTATTTTACATTCATCCGAAGGGGACAAGAACCGTTGGGATATATCTATAGCACGACGGTCTCCTTTACCTCGACGGTCTCTAGCCACCGTCGAGATATCCTTAAATCCAAACGGTTTCTAGTCACCGTTTGGATTTCTTTGCCCAACTTCTTTACCATTGGAATATTTTTTTAGCGTCGGGATTATATATTTAACCATATATCATACTTAATTAAATCTGTTTATTTATTTTCTTTTTTTAGATCTGTTTTTTTCCAAATGCCATACCTGTTTGAATCTTACAAATATCAATCAAACTAAAATAAGATTGCCAAAATGAAGTAAATGTCCATAATAGATTAATAATATATAGAAAGCATGTTTGAATCTACAACCTTATTCCAAGAGTTTCTATAACATCCATAACTTCTTAATCAAAAAAATTACATGATAACAAAGTACTTATTAAGAGATGCACAATTCCTAAATCCAAAATAACGTTAACAAAAATCTACAACCTAAATACGATTGCCGAAAGATGCATTCTCAACAAAAATCTCCAGATACCTACAAAATAAAATTTTAAATAAGTTTAATGCTCAATCATAAACAAACCAAAAAACCAACTTACCTAAATCATAAAGAAACCAACTTACCTCAATCATAAATAAACCAACATACCAACTCAATCATAACTTAAACTTAAACATACTTGTACTTAAATATAGATATGCATATTTCAATCTAAAAAACCAACTTACCTCAATCATAAATAAACCAAAAAACCAAGAAACCAGCTAAGAACATTAATGAATTGAACTCAGTCATAAACAAACCAACTTACCTAAATCATAAATAAACCAAGAAACCAACTTACCTCAATCATAAACAAACCTAAAGTCCAACTTACCTAAATCATAGAGAAACCAACTTACCTCAATTATAAACCCAACAAACCAACTCAATCATAACTTAAACTTAAACATACTTGTACTTAAATATAGATGCAATCAACTGAAACAAACTAACTTATACAATCAACTGAAACAAACTAACTTACATAATCAAATAAACTAACTTAAAGAAACTAACTTACACAATCAACTGAAACACCTCCCTCCCCCCACCCCCCAAAAATTATTCTCAATCATACATCCTCTTCCTCGTCATTTATGAAGTCATCCTCAACTCGTTGAATTATCCGTTCTTCTACGACTGTAGGATCAACATCAACTCTACATAAACTAATATCTCTCGTTGATTCATCGATTGTACAAGTAATATTATTCACCACTTCAAACAACTCATGTTGGTCATTCTCATATTCTTCTACTTCTGGCATGTCTCACACACGCTTGTTTTGGACTACTTGTACCACTTTCCAATTATTACCATATTTAGGATTGTTGATGTAAAATACTTGTTTGGCTTGACTGGCAAATACAAAAGGTTTTCATCCTCGTTTTCTTCTTCATTTACATTAGCAATTGGACACTGTAGATCATTTATAATATTCAAAATTTTATTTTCTTCATCTATAATATTCATCTTTGTCGCACTTAATCTATCATCATGTGTCGATTGAGATGTGTGACTCTCGTATCCCCTAGATAAGTTGACTGGGTGTCCATGATATACCCATTGATGATAAGATGGAGAAATTCCATTAATGAATAAATGTCGTTCAACTCCATCTATTGGCTCTCATCTAGCATTCATACATTTTCTGCATGGACATCTTGTTTTTTCCGACTTATTAACATGAAGTTTTGCAACATCAAGGAATCGATATACTCCTTCTACATACTCAGTCGATAACTTGTTCCTAATCTTAATCCACTCTTTATCCATTCTTAATAATATATGTGATAAGTTGAAACTGTATGATTTAGACAATTAGTTATATTAGAACATATTGTTCCAATTTTTCACTTTTAATTTTATTTCATTTACTTCTTGTTCGTGATTTTGAATGATTAAAATTACATTTAAGTGTGATTTTGAAAATGACAAAAGTCATTTTAACTATTTTTGAATCACTCCTAAACATATCATTATTCCACTTTCGATCTTATATAATTTTCTCTTATAAAAGTAGATCTAAGGATAGAAAGGCTTGAGATATTTTGAGATAGTTTCAAAATCCTATGTCTAGACTATTTTCCTAGAACAATTTTATGAAAACAAAAATTGATCTAACCCTTTCGGTGTTAGATTCAATTTTAGATGCTAATCTAGATGATCAATCTAGACTAATAACGAATTCAATTTTGGGCATTTGCTGCTTATTTTAGCACATTCACATATTTGAATTCCAAAGATAAGCATGGCTTATGATTAAAGAAATAAATGATAAAGATTGAGATGAATAAAGTTCATTAAACTATATCAAAATAAATTATTCAATGATATATACCCAAACGACTAAAAGAAGAATACTAAAACGAAAAACTTGCAACAAAGAAACTAAGTTGTCAACTATAAGAAGAATGCTGAAAATTAAGGAAAATAAAACTTACTTTCAAATAGCCATTACAACCTAAGTAGTCAACTACAACAAAGAAAATCTAATTTGTTCCTCCTTTTTAAAGGAGATTTAAGACAAGTTATTACAACCTTAACTTTCGAATAGAATTGAATCGATTAAGAAAGAAGTAATTATATTGACATTTTAAGCAAACAAACTTCAACAGAGGATAGATCAATAATTACCACAGAGATTCAAATAACCTATTACTATATAAGCAATGAACTTCAACAAATAATATGCAAGCCAACTCAATATACATGTTCAATGCAATCTTAGAACAAAAATGTAGATAGCTTACAGTATATTAAGTAAACCCGACATGGCACGAGGTGAGAGTAAAATAAACTACGCATATTTCATTCCTTCGTTGAAAACAGTCATTTCAGTATTTAAAGACCAAAAGATCATTATAGTTAACCAAAGTACAACCTCAAAATAATAGTATAGTGTAAGAGTAAGTTCAAAAGAATGGTAAAACACCAAAACTAAATCCAACGTGGTTGCAGAGTCCATATAATATAAAAAATAACGAGTACAAATATATACTTCAAGCATATACAATTACCAGGACGCTTATAGAACTGAGTTTCGTTTTGGTAATCTAGAAGTCACCGTAGGCAGTTTCTAAAACTAAGAAGTGTGACTGATACGAAAAAAGATAATAAAAGTAAAATAAAATCATAGCTAACATCTACTAAAAGAAAAAGTACTCGAATGATTCTCCCTCAACTAACCAAACAAGATTTAAAAATAAATAAAATCCTTTTCAGAGTAACATCTACTATGTCGAACTAAGAAAATCCTTTTCAGAGTAGAACCACAAATGAAAAGAACTTGAAAGTATCCTTTTTGGAATTTGTGGGGCAGCTGTTTTTACCACTTTTTCGTTTAATTTTAACCAAATAAAAGCAAATTCATGTAGCCCTGAATGAAAACCAGTATTCATTTGGGTTTGATATAATGAAGAATTTCAACTCACGCAAACAAATTATAACCCAAAATGTAGAATAATTTCAAAATAAGTACCTTGGAGAAGATGATATAGAGGAGAGAAGCAACTGAAACTAAAAGAGGAGAGAGACAAGCGGTTGGTGGAATCGCCACTGAATGGCGGGCACTACGCTGTGAACCGAAGACTGAAGAGAAGAGAGTGAAAGTGAAAGGGAGGCGTGCGGAGATGGTGAGGGGGAAATCGGAGACAGTGACCAGATGGAACTAGAGGGGGACCAGACTGCGACGGATGAACGAAATTGAGGGGAAATCGGACAGCGGAGAATAACAGGCGTGCGGAGAGGGGAAGAAGAAGAATCGAAGCATTATTTATATCGAACGTTTTCTCGACGGTTGTCTGCCAGACCGTTAGGATGTAGTTAATAACTACCGACAGTCACCCACTAACCGTCGGTGGAAATTCGCAATCCTGACGGTTCTAACACAACCGTCGGCCAAAGTTCACCAGATTCCAAAAGGACTCTTAAAACGACCGACGATTACTGAATACCGTCGGGATATATTTATAACTGTCGACGGTCACCCACTAACCGTCGGTGGAACTTTGCCATCCCGACGGTGTTCTAACACAACAGTCGGCCAAAGTTCACCAAATTCCAAAAAGACTCTTAGAACGCTTGATGGTTGACTTAACACCGTCGGGATATAGTTTATAACTGCCGACGGTCACCCACTATCCATCGGCGAAACTTCGTCATCTCGACGGTGTTCTGACACAACCTTCGATCAAAGTTCACCAAATTCCAAAAAGGCTCTTAGAATCCCTGACGATTGACTAAACAACATCGGGATATAGTTTATATGCCGACGATCACCCACAAACCATCGATCGAACTTCACAATCCCGACGGTGTTCTGACACAACCGTCGGTCAAAGTTCACCAAATTCCAAAAAGTCTCTTAGAACACCAGACGGTTAAGCCTCACCGTTGGTGGTTATGAACTTATCCCAATGGTCCTCATCGAACCGTCGACTAAAGTTCCCAAATTCCCATAAAAAACTTTTTATATTTATATTACAACTTAGAATACCCGACGGTTACATGGAACCATCGGGCTTTATTATAAACTCCCGACGGTTTGACGCCCATCGTCGGGCGAACATAAAAAATTCCAGTAGATGGGTTTTGTATACTGCACACCTTGCCTGACGGTTGCTTGACCACCATCTGGCTTAAATAAGAACTCCCGACGGGTTTTACTAACTGTTGGGATAAATAGACGGTCGAATAGAACCGTCGAACAAGTGCAATAAGCCCGACAGTTTCTTAGGAGATCGTTGAGAGGATTTAAAATCCCGAAGATTTTTTCGTAGACCGTCAGGATAAATGTTTATCCCGACCCCTTATTTCCATCGTCGAGATAGGTTGAAACCACCGACTTTTTTTTGGTCGTTAGACGAAATATTATCGGGAATAACCAAATTTCTTGTAGTGTTTGATGTGAAATTGAAAGTTTTAGACTTAAAATCGATACAACTTGAAAGTTTATAGTGAAAATAGATTTTTTTTACTTGAATTAAATACATAATTTTATCATGTTATATTTAATTTGAAATATAGATGAGGGTTTAACATAATTATATTTAATTGATACAGCTAGCTAGAGTGTATTATTATTATCATTATGAGGAGAATCCCAGTAGGGTTTTCTTTTTGTTATTAGAAGAATAATATAGAATTTTAGGGTGGTTGGACTAAAAACATTTGAATGGTATATTTTTATAGAGCTGAAAATTTGGTGTATTGGTTTTGTAGAATCAAGGCTTTTGTAGGGAAAGTATGAATACAATTGCTTCTTTCATAATTGCTTTTAATCAGCAGCCCTATAATAACGACGACGTCACCTAGCTAGTCCAATTGACTGTCATTGTGATTCTTTTTGTTTTTTCATTCAAAAAAAATAATAATAATACTTTATTATGTAGGTGAGAAACATTCAACAATTGAATTACATAAAAGCATTTCAATCCATTTATATTTAAGGATATATTTATCCAATAAAAATATAATAAATCAATGATAATTTGATTCTAGAGAAATATGAATTTTAATATTCTTAGAGTTACTGTTATCATTTCACCCTTAGAGATAATAATAACAGTAAATGTGACAAAATTTATAGTTTAAGTCAATTCGATAAAAAACAATCCAATTCCATTTGTGATCCACGTTCATTACAATTAATCTACCAATGGAATTTCATTATGAATATACCAATTTTCATTACGATTTGGTGAACATAGTCTAAAAGAGGAACTTTGATCTGGGAGATCAAGATTGTGATTATGATTAATTAGATAATAATATAATATAATATTATAATATAAAAGGTAAGAAAAATTCCCACTTGTTTATTATATATTAAGAATTTCAAATCACAATCAACGACAATGGCTATATTTTTTTCCCTTAATCCTTAACCCAATACAAGAAGTCTAGACTTGTGTCATTATTTTAGCTGATTACGATGTCTAAAATTGTTGTTCCAAAGATGTTTTCTCTCCTAATAAAAAACCATTTCAGAAATTTCAAATTAAATAATATATATTTTCAAATAAATTCTTAAATAACGTTTGAAAATGATTTATTCGACTCGTCAGAGTGGTATTTTTTTAATATTTTTTTATTAAAATAAAACTCACTAATAATATAGTTGCATATTTAAAAAAAAAAAAAAATTGATTCTCAAATATTGATTAACTAGAGGAAATATCAATTTCTAAGACTTGGTAAAGATATGTTTGAATTTTTACTGTAAACTTTTAATTTCATCTAATGGCATAATGTTCACGATTTTTGGGAGAGAAATTTCTAATTCGAGGATGCTCTCTGTATTTTTTATGAATTTTCTTTTAATTTAGGTTTCATACAATTTTATTATAAAATAAAAATGATTTTTTTAATTTTAAAAATAATTTAGTCTATTTAATAACTATTAATATTGTCATAAATTTGGAGCATTAGAAAATAGTCATGTCAAAAGAAATCTCTAATTTTTCCTTTAAAGAATGCACATTTTAGCTTGAATGACATTTTCATCTCTCCCCCTTGATTCTTCTATACTCTTGTGCCATGAAAACTTAATCTTGTTACTCATAACTATTACCAACATTCAATTTTTGTTAAAATTTCTTAAAAATTTTTAAGGTCATTCATTTTTCAACAAAATAATAATAATAATAATAATACTAAGACGCCATAGATTGAGCCAGTTAATGTATAAAATTGAAGATTGATTAAAAATTTCTTAAAAAAAAACTCAAATGTTATACCCTTTTTCTACTACAATAATTTTTACCGGTTCCTATTCAAAAAAAAAAAAAAATTTACCTGTTCCGACTTTTTTTTCCGACGCATCAGTTTTTGTCGGCATAGACTGGTTTGTCCCGACGTAATTTTAATTCATCGGCCAAAATTAAATAACACCTATGTTTTTTACATATTTATGCCGACACAACTACACACTTATCCCGACATACAACGCGTCAACCAAAATCTTAAAAAAAATCTATTTTTCCTTTTTTTCCCATTTTTCCTTTCCCCCTTCTTCTTAATTCCCACTTTTCTTTTCTCCACATTTCCTTTCTCGCTCCACTTTCCCTCCACTTTCCTCTCTCCCTCCCCCCTCACCTCACGTTTTTCTCTAAAATCTCCCTTATTCACTTTTTTCTTTGCAAACTTGGAGGTCCGGTGGCCGCATGCTCCTCTGACGTGGGCAGCTGCATGCTCCTCCAACTCAGACAATCGCACGCTGTAAGTTTACCAATTATGTTAACATTTTTTTTTTGTTGACTAACATTGATTTTTCTTGAAAAAATAAGTTAAATGGTGGGGTATTACAGTGTCAAACTAAAATGAAGACCTAATCGAAACTTTTAAATGATACATTTAACTCATTTCCAACAACTTTTTTCTCCTCTTTTTCAAATGTTATTTTCGAACTATTAAAATGAATGCATTAGGAAAGAAATGGAAAAAAAAAAAACACACTTTTTAAATTACATTAGTGTGTTTAACTAAAGGTAGTAACTTGTAGTTTAATATACTATTTTTTCTCTATCTTACTTGTATTTGTAGGATTTTAAATACTTATCCAATCTTTTTTTTTATACAAATAGTTGAAAAAAATGGGGTGAAAAGATTTGAACTATATGAATGATGATTAGAATTTTGACATTCCATTAGCATGTGATTTATGTTGATGGAAAAAATAGAAAGTAAAATTTAGAAAGCTAGAGAGAGAAACTCAATTACTTATTTAACTAAATGTAAAAGAGTGTGTTGGAACTTAATTTGTTTATAGATTGTGGCTAGAGGGACTCCGCGAGCATTTGCAAGAGTTCAAAAAGCTTGTAAAAATGTTATATATAAAAAGCATGTCAAAAACTATTCTTGTGGACATGGAGTTCCAAGATGAGTTTCAATTGTTATCTAGTTTCTTTGGATAATATGTTTGTTATTCATATTTTTCTAGGAACTTTTTAGGTTTCTTTAAGAGTCAAAGTGTCATTTGAACAATTTTTAAGAGTTTTTTAGTTTGGTTTTGAGAGTGAAAGTGCCTATTAATACTATTGAGAAGCTTTTAAGTTAGTTTTGAAAATCAAAGTGACTTAGAAATAACTTCTTAAGTTTAATTTTTTTTTTAGAGTCAAAGTTTACTAAAACAATTTTTAGGACCTTTTTAGTTTGAGTTGAATATACTCTTTTTTTTCTCTATCTTACTTGTATTTGTATCATTAATTTTAAATACTTATCTTGTCATTGTTTTTTTTTTACAAATAGTTGAAAAAAAATGGGTGAAAAGATTTGAACTATATGCATAAGTTCACCACCATCAGCATAGGTTCACAACTTCCCATAATTAGTTTTTAATTTAATACCCATCGGCTGACGGTCAATTGACCACCATCGGTCGAAATACGAATTCTCGATGGTTACACGTGTCCCATCGGGCTAACGCAACCTTATCCCTATGGTGTTCTGACACCACCGTCGGCATAACTTCACAACTTTCCATAATTAGTTTTTAATTTAATACCCATCGACCGATGGTAGATTGACCACCGTCGACGAAATATGAACTCTCGACGGTTACATGCGTCCCGTCGGGCTAACGCAGCCTTATCTCGACGTTGTTCTTACACCACCGTCGACATAACTTTGGAATTTTCCATAAGTTTTTTTTATTGTAATAACGATTGCTCGACGGTCGCTCCAATATTGTCGGCCACAATAACAATCCTGACGGTCGCTCAAATATCATTGGGGGAACTCAATCTTCTTTTGACTGTTTCTTGCATACTGTCGGCCAAAACTTGACAATTTTTCATAAATTTTTTTATTTATATTTCTTATTTTTTAAAAAATAAAACTTCGCTCAACGGCCTTCCCCACAATGTCGGGACAGGCTAACAAAAAAAACTAAAAAATCTTTTTTTTTTTTAAATTAAGAATCCCCCAACGAGTGCATTACCGTCGGGGGAAGTAGATACTCCTGTCGGTCAACTCAGAACCGTCGGGAGAATTTGACAATTCCCCATAACTTTTTTTAATTTTCTATTTTGCTTCCTCTCGACGGTCCAAAACTGTCAGGCAAAGGGACTTTACCCCGATGGTGTTGCTCCGGCCACTAGGAGAACATAAAACTGTATTTTCCTCATTTTTTAAAAACTACATATCTCCCGACGATCTCTAAACTGTCGGGATAATTGAACAAGTCTGACGGTTGGTTTATAGATCATCGGGATATAGTGGTCCTCCCGAAACTAGTAAACGATCTGTCGGGATTGGTTTTATCCCGATGCCGTCATTTTACAGTCGGGGGAATGAGATGCGCAGACACTTTTTCTTGCATTGGAAAAAGTTTCGTCAGGAATAACCAAAATTCTTGTAGTGATGGATGATCATTAGCATTTTGACATTCCATTAGTATGTGATTTATGTTGATGGAAAAAATAGAAAGTAAAATTTAGAAAGTAAGAGAGAAAAACTCAATTACTTATTTAACTAAATATAAAAAGGTGTATTGGAACTTAATTCTTTTATAGATTGTAGTAGAGGGACTTCACGAGCATTTGTTAGAGTTCAAAAAGCTTGTAAAAAATGTCGTGTATAGAAAGCATGTAAAAGATTATTCTTGTGGACATGGAGTTACAAAATTAGTTTCAATTGTTATCTAGTTCCTTTGGATAATATATTTGTTATTCATACTTTTTATGAACTTTTTAGGTTGCTTTAAGAGTCAAAATATCGTTTGAGCACTTTTTAAGAGTTTTTTAATTTGACTTTGAGAGTGAAAGTGCCTCTTAGATACTATTTTGAAGCTTTTAAGTTAGTTTTGAGAGTTAAATTGACTTACAAAATTTTTAAAGTTTTTTTTTAAGAGTTAATGTGTCACTTAAATAATTTTTAGGACCTTTTTAGTTTGAGTTGGAGAGTGAAAGTGACACTTGGGAACTTTTTAGTTTGGGGAGAGTCAAAGTGATATTTAGTCATTTTTAGATTGTTTTGAGAGTAAAAGTGCCTCTTAGACACTCTTTAGAAGATTTGTAGTTGGTTTTGAGAGTTAAAGTGACTTTTAAAAACTTTTTCAGTTTTTTTGAGAGTCAAAGTATCATTTAGACACGTTTTAAGAGTTTTTTAGTTTGAGTTGGAGAGTGAAAGTGACACTTAGGAACTTTTTTGGTTGTTTTGAGAGTCAAAGTGTCATTTAGACTCAAGCTTTTTACTTTGAGTTTGAGAATGAAAGTTACACTTCGTAACATTTTAGTTGTTTTAAGAGTCACTTTTTAGGTATTTTGAGACTGAAAGTGAAACTTGAGAACTTTTTAGTTTGGGTTTGAGAGTCACAGTGGTACTTAGGTATTTTTAGATTGTTTTGAGAGTGAAAATGTCTCTTAGACACTCTTTAGAACTTTTTAGGCTTCTTGAGAGTTAAAGTGTCACTTAGGCACTTTTTATGAGCTTTTTAGTTTGGTTTGGAGAGTGAAAGTGACACTTAGGAACTTTTTAGTATGGTGCCAATTCATTCTTGTTTTATTCATTATCTCATTATGTCTGACTAATGCTTTTTTTATTATTATTATTGAACTATAGACAGCCAAAAATGGTGAAGATGTTGGCCTAGTGTAATTGTTTCAAGAAAGTTATTTCTCATAGAAGGATGGGTGGGTAAGTGAAGCCGCCAAAGATGCATGTGTATGTTATAATATATTATACATGTATAGATTTATGTTAACTCTTTGAATATGTGTATTTTAGTAGATTTAGGAACTTGTTACATTGTTATGTGGCTATCCTGCAGCTATGATAGCCAATATAGATACTTTTACTTCAACATCCTCTACGTTTTAAATGTGTTTAAGAGTTGTAGTTTTGTATAATTTTTTTTTTCTTTTGCTACTTTGTAGGTTTTGAGAGAAAAATTCTAGGATTTAAGGATATTTTTGCATCGGGAAAACAAGAAATTCTTGAAATTTTGTTTGTTTTGTGGTTATCCTGCAATTGTGGTAGCCACTTTAGATTATTTAGAAGCCTAATTGTGCATTTTAAAGAAACTTTGTTCACGGCTTATTTGTAGGGATCCGAGAGTTGAGTTATATGCTTTTAAGACTATTGAATGACGGGTTTAGTCTTGAAAGAAATTTAGGTGGATTTAGGGGGGGGGGGAATTACTTTGACGCTTTCTATGCATTTTTTGCTACTTTGTAGGTTTAATGACATTTAGGTGGAACTAGGACACATTTGTAGATTAGGAGGAGGGGGGAGGGATGTATATGTTGTAATTTTTTTTTAGATTATCTAGAAGCCTAGTTGTGCACTTTAAAGGAACTTTGTTGTTGACTTATTTGTAAGGATCCGAGAGTTGAGTTATATATTTTTAAGACTATCAAATGACGAGTTTAGTCTTGAAATAAATTTAGTTGGATTTAGGGGAGAAGGATTCACTTCAACGCTTTCTATGCATTTGTTGCCGTTATGAAAAATAGAAGTCTTATTTGTAATTTTTCATATTTCAGTTGTAACCACCAGCTCACTTGAGCTCTTCTCCATGTAATGAAAATCTACATATAAAAGGAAACAAAAAGGCAGTAAGAGGAGAGCGTGGTGATAAAATCTTCTAAATCTCTAGAAGAAAAGCAAGAAAGTATTACCCTTCCTTTGCACAGTGGACGTAAGCTTCTTTGGCCAAACCACTTAACTCGAGTGTTATTTCTTCTTATCTTTCCTTCTTCCTGCCTTCCTTTACTTCATTCAATCGAGCATCGATACATGGAGGTCAACAATTAAGGGCTAAAGCTCAACGTTTCCTTCTTCGTTTGTTCAAATCCTGAAAAATCTGTAGAGAGCAAAAGGGTTATTTGAATTTCCAAAGGAAAAAAGAAAAAAGACTGCATGAAAGACTGATTGAAGGCTGTGAAGTGAGTTCTACTCATCAGACTACCACCTATCAAGAAAGAAAATCAGTTGCGTGGCTTCCTGAACTCCACTAATTCATCATTTGGGTTGTTTTTCAGCAAATCACATTGGGCTAGGTCATTTGTTTGGGCCTACAAGTGGTATCAGAGCCAGGAACAACCCAAGATTAGTTGAAGATTTAGATTCTTACATAACAAAGATTAGAGAAAATTAATCTTGAAATTCAAGAATGGCTGCAACAAGGTTTGAAATTGAAAAATTTGATGGAAAATCATATTTTGAGTTGTGGAAGGCAAAAATCAAGGCAATATTAGGACAACAAAAGGCTCTCTTGGCCATAACAGATCCTATAAAGCTCCCAATTGGCCTAACATATGCAGAAATAGAGACTATGGAGGTAAATGAATATGGAACCATAATTCCAAATGTTACTGACAGTGTTTTAAGGAAAATTGTTGATCAAAAGACTGCATATGATCTTTGGAACAAGCTGAACGAGATCTATTTGAAGGATTTTTAATTGGAGAATACCTCTACGGATCGACCAAATTCCATTTTCATTGAATGCAAGGTTTACAATAAAAAATTAAACAATATATGTATTTGTTTCTAAATTACAACATGCTTTAGAAATGGTTTTAAGAAACCTCACCTTTGAAGACCTTTTCTTCACGTTTTCCCTCGAACGGATCATGAACACCTTGAAGACCTTCTTCAAGATTAATCTAAAAAATCGGACACTACCACAAAAATTACCTTGGTATTCTCAGGATGAGAACACGGGAGTGATGGGCTCTGACTATTTTGGTTAATAGGGACAACTTAATGTATAGGAGGAAAGATTGAGAACTTTCAAAACTCAAGACAAAACACACAGAACACTTCTATATTTTTCTTTCTCAAATCGTCCGACAATAGCTTAACAAGTAAAAGAAGAAACTTTTTCTTTTATTTCCCTTGCCATACAAATAACCACCGTCCACGTAAAAAGAATAGTAAGGAAGTTGTAACTCCCTTCCTTCTTATTAAAATAATAATAATATAAATATAAATATGATAACTAACTTATTATATATATATATATATATAATTATATGTTATATCAAATATAACATGTAATCTATAGTTTTAATATTGTATCACATACAATGTAAACTATAGTTTCTTTTCTTTTTTATATTACATTTAATATAAATCTTATTTATATTAAACTTAACAACTATGAATCTAATTCATAGAACCTATATTTGAATCGCATTCAAATATTTATTTCCTCCTATTAAGCTATAATGTATCAAATACGTTCTGACAATTATATCACATATAAATGAAACAACTTAATTATATCATATATAATTAAATCTCTCTATTAATTTGAACAATTCAAAGTAATCCAAAAACTGATTCTTAACTAAATCTTATTGAGCTACCAAGGGGACCTCATGGACTTGTAGCTTGAAGGTCCAACGGTACATGAATAATTAATTAAACTCTTTAATTACATTTTCCACCATCCGTTAACTATCGTACACCCACTAAAGACCGACAGCTGCACTCTTCGCACTATAGATATATTTATGTGTCTATTGGATATAACCAATCAACAGTACGATGACCCTTCACAAATTGCTTGTTAGGTACCACTGACCCTCTAATGAACAATAGATCATAGTCCAACTATGACTAAACCTCTCTCGGACCAGGAGAGAGTGTGACGCCACATTGTTCAAGACCCAGAATCAGTTCTTAAGGGAGCAATTTATCTACTTACCTTTGCCTAGGAGAATGGGTGAATTCTATCTTGTGTAGTTGTGTTCCCAGCTCCCCAATCAGATGAATCCTCAAAATGACAGTCTTATTGAGTCAACAATCTGACCACTCTCACCCATACAAATCAAAGGACTGCCCTCATAGGCAGGAGTTCATAACTCACTTAGGATTCAGGTCATGTTACCTATGGTCATCCTGGTGAAATGTAAGTTTCTATTATGAACGGTGTTATATAATGAGACTAAACATTTCGTGGCCCAGTCTTATACAAACCCCTTTATATAGAATATCTCCGCTTGCATGTCTATACATTAATGATCAGTATCAAATCATTTGTAGTACTTTACAACAATTGTAACACCTACAAAGCGGGCCATACTCATAGTGTCACAAGGATAAGGTACCCAGCCTTATCCATCTACTACAAACCATTTAGGTTATCACTTAAACATGATCCACCCGTATGTCTTCATATACATGTTTAAGTTTTAAGGATAAACTCGGTTGTTAGATTATCGGTTTGTGGTTAATATAACTAAATTATCATATATTTTATAAACAATGAATAAAATATCGTAATGAGTTTGTTCAACAATGTTTACAAATTATAGGACCCTAAGAGATTTAGGACATCAGCCCCAACAATATCTTAATAAAGACCTTCCAAATAAGGTCTTCTTAAGGGAAAGGTTTTTACCTATAGAATGGATGCAACAAAATCTCTTACTGAAAATTTAAATGAATTCAATAGATTATCTTCTGAATTAAGGTCAATGGGAGATAATATAAGAGAAGAAAATGAGGCTTTTATCCTATTGAATTCTTTACCAGATTCCTTTAAAGATGTTAAGACAACAATGAAGTATGGAAGAGACAATATTACAATAAAGGCAATAATTTCAGTAATCAGAGTGAGAGAACTTGAATTGCGAATGACTAAAAAAGATCAACAAGGGAGAGAAAGATTGTTTTCAAAGGGAAAGACAAAGAATGTTGGGAAGGGGAAATAGAGTGGAGATGATAAATCTAAAATCAAGTGTCATTTTTGCCACAAGTTGGGACACATAAAGAAAGATTGTTATTCTTTGAAGAGGAAGCTAAATCAAAAGAGCAAAGGTGGGAAACAGACAGAGGCAACAGTGGGAGAAAATTCCTTTGTATATACAGATGCTTTGGCAGCAACTGATGAGTGTGCAAACCAGAATACTATGGAGACCCAAGACTGGATTATAGACTCTAGGTGTTCAGTGCATATGACACCATTTAAATGATGGTTTGTACCTATAAAAAATAGGATGGGGGACTGATCTACATGGGAAATAACAATACATGTAAGGCTGTTATCATTGGTTCTGTTTCATTAAAAATGCAAGATAGCATAGTGAAGTTTAGTAGGAATGTGAGGCATGTTCCTACTTTGAAGAGAAATCTCCTGTCATTGAGGATGTTTGACTCTATTGGGTGTGAATATAGAAGGGTTAGAGGCATTTTTGAGATAATTAAAGACTCAAAGGTGGTCTTAGTGGCTACAAAAATAAATGGATTGTATGTCATCAAAGATGTTCAGATGACACAATCAACTTTAATAGCCTCAGATGGAGACCCTACAGAAGATGAACTTTGGCACAAGAGACTATATCACATAAGTGTGAAGGGGTTGCAAGTCCTATCAAAACAGGGTATTCTTCCTAAAGGGTTGGAAATAACCTGAAATTTTATGAACACTGCATATTTGGGAAGACAACCAAGCAAAGCTTCCTAAAGGGGTAGCATACTACCAAAAAAATACTTGAGTATATTCATTCAGACCTATAGGGTCCAGCTCACTCTCCCTCACTAAGTGGAGCAAAGTATTTCCTTTCCTTTGTTGATGATTTTTCAAGAAAGAGTTGGGTATACTTTCTAAAAACTAAAGATGAGGTTTTTGGAAAATTTAAAGAATGGAAAACTTGATAGAAAAACAAACCTCTAAATGTATTGAACACTTAAGGACTAACAATGAATTAGAGTTTTGTGGAGAAGATTTTAACTTGTATTGTAGGGAAAATAGAATTATGAGGCATAAGACAGTGAGGTATACACCTCGGCAAAATGGAGTAGCTGAAAGGCTTAACAAGTCTGTGTTAGAAAGAGTGAGGTGCCAGCTTTCGAATGCTTTTTTGCTTGAGAAATATTGAGCAGAAGAAGTTTCCTACACGATATACACCTTAAATAGATGTCCACATCACTCTATTGAGCTAAAACACCAGAAGAAAAGTGGACAGGTCACCTTTCCAAGCTGGAACATCTAAGGATATTTGGGAGTGTTGGGTATGTGCATAAAAGCCAAGGTAACTTGAAACCTAGAGCTGTTAAGTGTATGTTTTTAGGTTTCACACCTGGTGTAAAAGGGTATAGGTTGTGGCATCCTATTGAAAAGAGGTGTATCAATAGCAAAAACGTGGTGTTAAGAGAAAATGAGATGTATATGTTAACCGAACAATAACCTACAGCTATGTCAAAAACCAACAATACAAGGTTTGAGCTGGAGCTACAAAATGATCTAAAAACCTCTACTTCACATCATAATCTAGAATCTAAAAGTGAAGACATAGTAGAGGTTGGGGAAAATGTGTCTAGTGAACAATAAGAGACCCAAGTAGATCTACAGAACTATTCCTTAGCAAGAGACAGAACAAGAAGAACAATTGTTCCCCGAGCTAGATACTCAGAACCTGATTATGCAAGTGTTGTTTTAAGTGCTACCATTTCATTAAGCAACAACGAGCCTACAAGTTTCGAAGAAGCTACAAACAACTGATGCTAGAGAATGGATTGAGGTCATGAATGATGAGATGAGGTCTCTTAACCTTAGTGACACTTGGAAGCTAGTTCCCTTACCTAAACGGTACAAACCTATCACATGTAAGTGGATATATAAATTTAAAGAAGAGATTCTTGGAGTCCAAAAGTCTAGATTCAAGGCAAGGCTTGTTGCAAAGAGGCTCACACAAAAAGAAGGCATAGACTATACTGAGGTGTTCTCCCCTGTTATGAAACAAACATCCATTTGGCTATTCCTCTCCTTAGTTGTACAGAAGGACATAAAGTTAGATCAATTGGATGTCAAGACGACTTCCTTACATGATTATTTGAATGAAACCATCGATATGAAGCAACCTCAGGGATATGTGAAGAAGGGAGAAGAAGATCTTGTGTGCTGTAGCGCAAAAATTGTACTATGCAAGCAAGGTTCAAGTCCATGTCCCCATTACCAGTTCCCCGGCAACGACGCCATAAACTTGACACGTAGATTTTGAATCTATATACTAAAAATCCATGCTATAAACTTGTTGTCATAGATTTTATGCAATGATATGCGATACTACTTTTAGATATGCATTATTCGTGAGAATCTTGTAGTATACTATGCATTGTTACAAGTTTCCTTGCATTGAAACCAAGTATAATTTCACCGCAAGTTTCTTAGTGTGATCCGAGGTCGAACACAGGGATTGTTTTAGGCTAATTACATTATATTTGTGATACATGCAACTGGGTTTTTTTTTCAAATTAATAAAGAGGTTATTTGTACAGGTATTTAATAATGCGATAAAGTAAAGGTAAGCTATAAAAATCCGGTAACAATGTAAATGAAGAGATTAAGAAGATTGTTTGTACATGGTTGTGAATGAAGAGATTAAGAAGATTGTTTGTACATGGTTTTTCAAATTAATAAAGAGGTTGTTTGTACATGGTTGTGAATGAAGAGATTAAGAAGATGAAATACAAGTGATGAATGAGAGTTAGAAACAAATACAAATAAGCACCAATGCCTTGGCATAGATCTGCAATGGAGAATCGCTTGCCGGCGTTGATGGAGTGAATGGAAGGATGAGCTTCCCTCTCAGGCTTGCTCAACCGGTAGAAAGGATCTAAGTATAGAGCTTCTCGGCGGATTTGGCATAATTGCACTGAGACTCACCTCTCGGCCTTTTTCTTCTCTTCCCAGATTTCCTCCGATCAGCACTCAGATCAGCTCTCTCTCAATAGCCTCGTATCAATTATACCCCCGTATCAAATATATCTTTCAGTGAATTCTTTAAGGGATTTTATAGCCTGAAACCTTTGACTCTTTGACTTGTGTCCCCACTTTATTGTTTATGGAACGTCCGAAAATGGTGGAATAAATATTCCTTCTGTTATGCAATCAGACCGTCAAATATGCACAACAGTTAGTTGTACACGTGTCACAATCCTCCGCGTTTGCGTTGCTCATTTGCATCTTTCGATCGTGTGTCCGCATGCGGTTGAAATTTCAGCTCTGGATCGACTGTCGCATTGCGCCGACATTTCGTTGATCGTCTCTTTAGTATTGATCTGACGGGCACAAAGCGACGGAGATACGTTGTTCAATTTCTCTCTGACCCTTGATCGCAAGCGGTGACTTAGTTTCCTGCAAAACAGACTTGAAGTATCCTTTTCTACCATCTTAATGGTCTTAGTGGATGTATTTGCGATAATTTATAATTATTGTATTTCTTAGCTAATTTTCATACAATTGACGCAACTTTACTCTCTTTTGGCCGCAATATCTAAATAAAGCAGTATAAAAAGCTTGTATTTCTACAAGTTATCACACCCCCAAATTTAGATATATGCTTGTCCTCAAGCATATCTTCTACTAAGACAAAAATGCTCAATTCCTATCCTAAATTTTGCGTCAATTGGTTGCTCCGAATGCTCCACTTAGGCGCATTACTTAACAACGCAATTTCCTTCTATCCTTGCTAATTCATATCAGAACCCTACTTTATTCTTTTATACTACAAATTTCTGCTCAAAAATGCTTTTCTAGTTTTTATAAATAGAATGTTTACCTCTTCTTTGTCAAAACAACTTGATGCATCTATATGTAGTGGTCAAATTTTTGTCATTTATTAGAGACTATTGGTCATGGTTACACTCTTCGTTTTGGCTTGTTCCCATGGGTGTCATGCAAACATCCAACTACGGTTGTGTGCCAATTTCAACTTTAACTCATGATATTCAGAGGAGTTGTCTCTTGCATTCTTTTATTTTCTTTTGCATTTTTCTCTTTTCATATAGCGTTGTTCTTGGAAACCCACCTTCGTTTCGGCTTGTTCCCACGGTGTCATGTGAACATCCAACTACGAGCAGGTTCCTTTCACAACTAACTCTTATCAGGTTGGGAATGTTTTTGAAGTTTTTCCTTACACTGACATTGGAGTTCTGTATGAAAATTTATTGAAAATATTTTTCTTTTTTTTTTTCTTTTTTTTAAATGGAAAATGAATGCGTTTTCTTAATGATCGCATATTCTTGATCTCATCTGCTTAGACCTTCCCCACCCCCAAATTTAGAGATGCGCAAGGTTCTCATTGCATTGTTTGGACAGAATAGACAAATACTTGGAGAAAAATTTCAAAAAGAAGGTTTGAGCAGAACTTTGAGAGATAAAAGGTAAAGTACTGCTAAGCTACCAATTAACTAAGTGTTAGTCAGAATTTACAAAGTGTGGGAAATGTTTCTAAGTATAAATATATTATACATCATGGCAGCGCAATGAATAACGCAAAAGTAAAGATCGAGAACATCATAAATATTGACAAATGATGATAAAGAAAAAGGCACAGGCAAATAGAGAGGATATTTACTCAATTGTATTGAATATTAACAAAGTATACAAATAATTAAAAATTAACGCAATACAAAAATTGGCGTCTGTACAAAGAATCAAAGAATTTCATAACTTAGAAAAATAATGAACTGAATTTATCTTTTGAATCTGATTCAAACGGGTGCACGATAAAAAATTAACATCGTGCTTTCATTAACGCAAATACATTTTTGCTGAGGACGGGCAACAATGCATGCATCCCCGTAACACACCCCTTAATTAAACACATTTCTGGAGGATCGGGCACACGTTATTGCTACCAGCATAACACTACCTCAACATAGTGCATTTTGCTAAGGATGGGAAAAGGACACACACGCGTACAACACACTCCTCAACGCAGTGCAGTTGAGTGTAATGAATGCAAGGTGTCTCTTGTTAACACACAATGCACCCATCAACGCGTTACATACCAATTTTTAATTTTCTTTTTCATTCATCAGCAACGCAAAGTCGAAAAGACTCTGCGATGTTTAATGTTTCATCTAATCATTCACAAAAATTAAAGATCAGTGCTATTAATGCATACAAATTAAAGGAATTAAACATGACATGAAAACTTAAATTGAAGAGACTTACAGAAAGCATTATAGGCTAATTCTAAAAAGCAGTAATTACGTAATTTAGAAAGCAGTAAAAGAAAAACTATAAAGAAAGCAAGTAAACATAGATAGGGATGTTGACTGAAAGAAGTTCTCAGAATTATCGCAATCGCTCCCCTCGCAAGTGGTTTAATCCTGCTTACCCGAGTCAATGGTATCCATGCGTCGCACGAAGTCGCCTCCGTAGTAAGGCTTAATCTGTTGACCATTGACTTTAAACGCGTTGTTCCCGTCTAAAGTTGTTAGTTCCACTATGCGGTGAAGAAAGATAGTCTTGATTCGGAATGGCCCAGACCAACGAGACTTCAACTTTCCTGGGAACAATCGCAAACGAGCATAAATAATAATACCTGTTGACCTTCGGCGAATGTCCAGTCGTTTATGCGGTCGTCATGCCACTTTTTGGTTTTCTTCTTATAGATCTTGGCATTTTCATAGGCATCCCTTCGCCATTCAACCAGCTGATTCAGTTACAGCTTTCGGACTTTCCCCGCACTTGCTAAATCAAACTCCAGCTTCTTACATGCCCACATCGCCTTATGTTCCAACTCGAACGGCAGATGACAAGCTTTTCTTAAGACCAGGGCATATGAGGACATGCCAATTGTTGTTTTATAGGTAGTCCTATATGCTCACAATGCTTCATCAAGCTTGGGTGACCAATCTTTCCTGGAAGTATTGACTACCTTCTCGAAGATAATTTTGATCTCTTGGTTAGAAATATCTGCCAGCCCATTAGTCTGTGGGTGATAAGCAGTCGCAACTCTATGGCTGACATTAAATTTAGTCAATAGGTTGGTGATTATGCGGCCGATGAAATGAGAGCCCTCATCGCTGATTAAGGCCCATGGCGTCCCATATCGAGCAAAAATATTCTTCTTAAGAAACTTCGCCACTGTGGCCACATCATTCTTGGCACATGTGATGGCCTCAACCCATTTTTATACAAAATCAACCACTACTAGGATATAATGATGACCTTCTGATGGTGGAAATGGGCCCATGAAGTCAATTCCCCAAACATCAAATAATTCAACCTCTAAGATTGATGTCAACGGAATTTCATTCCTTTTAGACATATTCCCCATTCTCTCGCATCTGTCGCATTGTACAACATGGGCATGGGCATCCTTAAATAGTGTTGGCCAGAAATAGCCACACTGCAAGACCTTTGCGGCAATCCGCTGCCCCCCAAAGTGTCCTTCGTAAGGGAACTCATGTCACGTCTCTAGAATGTGCTTGACTTCGTGCTCAAGAACGCATCGACGTAATATATGATCAGGACCAAGTCGATATAGGAATGGATCATCCCAAAAATAAAATTTGACATCATGTCTTAGCTTCTTCTTCTGTTGGTAAGTATAATCATCTGGTATTTGACTACAAACAATGAAATTCATAATGTCTGCATACCAGGGAACATTAATGTCTACTAACATTAGCAGTTCATCGGGGAATCTTTCTTCAATATCTTTTTCTTTCCCTTGAACCTCACAATTCTCCAATCTTGACAAATGATCAACGACTTGGTTCTCGGTGCCCTTCTGGTCTTTGATCTCGAGGTCAAACTCATGCAGGAGCAACACCCATCGTATAAGCCTTGGTTTTGCATCCTTCTTTGTCATCAGATATTCAATCGCAGAGTGATCCGTATACACCACAATGTTTGTTCCGATTAAGTACTGTCGAAATTTCTCCAGTGCAAATACCACGGTGAGCATTTCCTTCTCTGTGGTTGTATAGTTCTTCTGCGCATCATTCAATGTTTTACTTGTATAATAAATAGGATGCAATACCTTGTCCTTATGCTGAATTAGTACTACGCCCACAGCATATCTGCTCGCGTCACACATCAACGCAAATGGTTGCGTCCAGTCTGGCGCAACCAGAATGGGTGCGGTGATGAGCGCATCTTTCAATGTGTTGAATACTTTGGTGCACGCATCATGAAAATTATATTCTCGGTCAGCTTCAAGGAGCGCACTTAAGGGCCTTGCGATCGGGGAGAAATTGCGAATAAATCTTCTATAAAATCCAGCGTGTCCTAAAAAGCTCTAAGTGTTTTCATGTTCACTAGTGGGGGTAGCTTGGAAATTGCGTCGATTTTTGCCTGATCAACTTCCAATCCTGCTTTCGAGATTTTATGACCCAGAATAATTTCTTCTTCCACCATAAAGTGGCATTTTTCCCAGTTTAGAACAAGATTTGTTGCCACGCATCTCTTCA
This sequence comes from Benincasa hispida, assembly GCF_009727055.1. NCBI lineage: Eukaryota > Viridiplantae > Streptophyta > Magnoliopsida > Cucurbitales > Cucurbitaceae > Benincasa > Benincasa hispida. The sequence continues at coordinate 24,150,070 of NC_052351.1, read as the reverse complement.
AGACCTTTTCTAGGTTAGATAAACAAGAGTCATAATTATTGCCGAAAACTAAAAAACATCCATGAATACTTTAACTAACTCCTCCAAGTAATCTGAGAAAACATCCATCATGCATCGTTGAAAAGTGCCTGGAACATTACAGAGCCCAAATGGCATGCGTCGGAATGCAAACATACCAAATGGGCACATGAAGGTCGTCTTGTCTTGATCCTCTAGCACAATTGCTATTTGGTTGTACCCTGAATAGCTGTCAATAAAACATAAGAATTCATTCCCCGTAAGTCTGTCCAACATTTGATCAATGAACGGGAGTGGGAAGTGGTCCTTTTTAGTGGCCAAATTTAACTTGCGGTAATCCATACAAATTCTCCCCCGTTGTAGTTCTTGTGGGAATTAATTCATTCTTGTCGTTGGTGACGACTGTCATCTCCTTTCTTTGGAACACACTACACTGGGCTCACCCAGCTGCTATCAAATATCGGGTAAATGACTCTTGCATCCAGCCACTTCACTATTTCTTTTTTCACGACCTCCCTCATGGCAGGGCTTAAACGTCGTTGCATTTCTACCGATCCTGTCTTTCCTTCTTCCAGACAAATCTTGTGCATGTAATACGAGGGGTTGATTCCTCGAATGTCTGCTAAGGTCCATCCTAAAGCCTTTGTGTTATTTCTCAGGATTTGTATAAGTGCGTCTTCTTTCTCCTTACTCAGCGAGGCATAAATGATAATCGATAATGTGTTGTTACCTCCTAAGTAAGCATACTTGAGATGCACAGGCAATGGCTTTAACTCTAGTATAGGTGGTTCTTCCAAAGATGGCTTGATGCGTTGTGAAGTTCGTTCAGATAACTTGAGTGGTTCAAAGTTTGATTCAACATAAATTGCGGTGCAATCCTCCTCCAACATTGCACTGATTCCAAAATCTTCTTCCTCCAGCTCCTCTAGGGGCTCATGCTAAGGTTCTTCCCGCAGTTCCTCAATATATTAGCAGTTTTCCACATCATTTGGGTACTTCAATGCATTGAAAACGTTGAACTTCACTTCCTGATCGTCAACTCTGATGGTGAGTTCTCCTTTTTGCACATCGATCAGCGCTCGCCCTGTTGCGAGAAATGAGCGACCCAAGATGATAGGTTCTCTGTCAGATTCATAATCCAATATGATAAAGTCCGTCGGGAAGATAAACTTGCCACTTACACGAGTACATCATCTATCTTGCCCTCAGGATGCGTTATCGATCTATCGACCAACTGTAGTGTGATCATGGTAGGTCTTGCGTTGCCGATATCCAACTTCTTAAAGATCAACATGGGCATTAGATTTATGCTTGCCCCTAAATTGTACAGCGCGTTTCCGACCATCTTACCTCTTATTTTGCAAGGCAATGTAAAACTCCCAGGATCCTTCATTTTGGTAGGGATATTGTTTTGAAACAGCACATTGCATTCATATGTTAGCGCATCTGTTTCATTTTCCCTAATCTTTCTTTTACTAGTAAGAATATCCTTGAGAAATTTTACATAGCTCAGCATCTGTTCCAGAGCTTCTATTAGGAGAATATTGAAGTGTAGCTGTCGGAGAACATCCAAGAACCTCTGGAATTGCTTATTGTCGTCTTTCTTCTTCAGCCTGGACGGGAAAGGTGGAGGATCCCACCGTACTTCTTGTTGAATTGGTTGTTTGTTGAGGTCCTGTCTTTGCTGCGTTTCATTATCTGGAGGTTGCGTTAATTTAGAATTCAAGTCTTGAGAAGCTTCATCTTTTGTAGGTATTGATGGCATATGGGCTGTTGTTTTACCACTCCTCAATGTCATTGCGTGACATTGCTCTTTACCTCGTCCAATGCTCTTGAACTGCTAGGCAGTGCTCCAGCATTCTATTTTTCAACTCCATTGCAAGCTAATTCAATCTGCTCTTCAAAACCTCTAAGGGAGTTAGCTTGCGGCTGTCTAATTGCCTCACTCTTTTCGTATAATGCTTCAGTGAAGTCTCTAAAGACGAGGTACTGCAAGAATATCATATAAGAACTATTGGTCATAGGGTGGTATACTTTGAGAGTTACCTGGGCCACTATTCCTGACTAATGAAGACCGGAGAGTTGCCTCGATCCCTTGATAACTGTTCTGATGGAAACTATGGCTTCTCTGGTTGTGATTCCCGTCCCACCTTAAAGTTGGGTGATCCCGCCAACCAGGGTTGTAGATGTTGCCAAATGACTCATTATGGACAGAGCATACGACCTGTTGATTCCACGGGCAGACTTTTGCTGGATGTCCCCCCCCACATTGAACGTAATTCATTGTGGCCACGTGTGTGTCAATGCATTAACTTGCGCTGATCCTTGAGAGAGATTTCTCTATTGATTAGCCATCGTCTGAAAGAAGAGAAGTCATCGTGGTCATCTGATCGATTAGTGTGCTCATTGTATCAGTTGCACATCGACATTTTTTACTCTTTCTTACTCCCGACCACTTTCCTCAAACCTGGTATCAATCCACTCATCAGAAGGTCGCGAGATGTGATCCAAGATGCTTTGGCTTCCGTATATGATTTATCCATCAATCCTCCTACTGCGGAGGCATCGACAACTGCTTGCGTTAATTAATCTAAGCCATTGTAAAACGTCTCCATCAGAATGTTATCGGGAATCCTGATATGCGGACAATCCTTCATTAATTGTTTGAAACGCACCCAAGCGGTGCTCAAAGTTTCATAACCCTGTTGCTCAAAATTCAACACATCCCTCTGTCTCCCTTTGCGTTGACGGCTGGAGGGAAGAATCTGTTCATGAACCTATCAACCAACTGTTCCACGCGTTAATCTTCATCGACTCTACGACTAAGCCCACCTCCTTGCTTCATCCCGCAATGTGTACGGGAAAAGATATAACCTAAGTCTTTCTTGTGTCACATCAGAAATGGAGAATGCGTTGCACATGTCTACAAAATTCGTCAAATGCGCATGTGGGTCTTCTCTTTGTGATCCTCCGAATTAACCCATATTCTGAATCATTTGTAGCATAATTGGTCTGATTTCAAAGCTTACATTCTCCTCAACCGCTGGTCTTGAGATTCCTGGTGAAAAGTTATAGAAATCCGGTGTCGCATAATCTTTCATTGGAACGTTGCGGTCAGCAGCAACAAATATGGAATCTTGCACTGGCCAATTTTCCCTTTGATTCCCTGCGGGAGCCTTGTTATTATTAGCCATACTTCTTCACCACTTGATTCAGCCTTGATGTACTTTTACGCGAATAATACACCTGATCTTTGGGTCCACTTAGAATCTCTAGATCACTCCAGTACTCCTAAGCCGTCAGACTGCTCTTCGCGTTGAACAGCCAGTACAAAGAGATCTGTCCTGCAAAATACCATAAGCATGCTCAAACAATAAACGGTTAACCAATCCCCAGCAACGGCGCCATACACTTGTAGCGCAAAAATTGTACTAGGCAAGCAAGGTTCAAGTCCATGTCCCATTACCAGTTCCCCGGGAACGGTGCCATAAACTTGACACGTAGATTTTGAATCTATATACTACAAATCCATGCCATAAACTTGTTATCATAAATTTTATGCAATGATATGCAATACTACTTCTAGATATGTGTTATTCGTGAGATCTTATAGTATACTATGCGTTGTCACAAGTTTCCTTACGTTGAAACCTAGTATAATTTCACCGCAAGTTTCTTGGTGTGATTCGAGGTCGAACACATGGATTGTTTTAGGTTAATTGCATTATATTTGTGATACATGCGACTGGGGGTTTTTTTCAAATTAATAAAGAGGTTGTTTGTACAGATGTTTAATAATGCGATAAAGTAAAGGTAAGCTATAAAAATGCGGTAATAAAGTAAATTGCGGTAAAAGAGATATGTGATAAAATAAACCTAAGCTATGATGATACAAGATACAGGTTTCATGATACAAGATACTGAGGGTGAGACTAACTGTGAAGATTATACAAAGATCGTGTTATGTGGTGGCAAGTCTTATGTGTGAAATAGAAAGAGAAAAGATAATTAGTACAAACATCGCAAGTTCCTTAATTGCATTAAAGGCATAAGTACGGTTCCGCTTTTTCCTTGGCATACACCTATTGGTGATCGGTCACATCCCTACATCTCTATGGTGAAATAAGGACGAACGTGATGAACGCAAGGTTGCTTCCATCTCTGGAAGTACTTCTTGCTTTAATTAGCGCATTCTTCTAACCTTCTCTCAACAGATCAGAATGGCATCTTCACTTCTGCTCTCACAGATGAGGATGTCGTCTACCATGCTTTAACTAAACATCTTTATTTCTTTAGCACAGATTAAGTTACTTGTTTAATTCCTATTAATCACCAATGGATTAAGAAAACCTCATGGAGAAAATGATTTATGGGGGAACGGAAATAGACAGAGAAGTGGAAATGGAAATGATCGAGACATTCAATAATATTATTTAGCGTCTGATACATGGTTGTGAATGAAGAGATTAAGAAGATGAAATACAAGTAATGAATGAGAGTTAGAAACAAATACAGATAAGCACCAATGTCTTGGCACAGATCTGGAATGGAGAATCACTTGCCGGCATTGATGGAGTGAATGGAAGGATGAGCTTCCCTCTTAGACTTGCTCAATCGGTAGAAGGGATCTAAGTACAAAGCTTCTCGGTCGGGATTTGGCAGAGTTGCACTGAGACTCACCTCTCAGCCTTGTCTCTTCTCTTCCCGGAGTTCCTCCGATCAGCTCTCTCTCAATAGCCTCGTATCAATTATACCCCCGTATCAAGTATATCTTTTAGTGAATTCTTTAAGGGTATTTATAGGCTGAAAGCTTTGACTCTCTGACTTATGGTCCCCACTTTATTGTTATGGAACGTTCGAAAATGGTGGAATAAATATTCCTTCTGTTATGTAATCAGTCCATTGAATATGCACAACGGTTAGTTGTACACATGTCACAATCCTCCATATTTGCGTTGCTCATTTGCATCTTTTGATCGTGTGTCCGCATGCGGTGTTGTTTTTATTACCGCATGCGGTTGAAGTTCAGCTCTGGATCGACTGTCTCATTGCGCCGTCATTCCGTTGATCGTCTCTTCTGTATTGATTTGACGGGCGCAAAGCGACGAAGATGTGTTGTTTAGTTTCTCTCTGAGCCTTGATTGCAAGCGGTGACTTAGTTTCCTGCAAAACAGACTTGAAATATCTTTTTCTACCATCTTAATGGTCTTAGTGGGTGTATTTGTGATAATTTATAATTATTGTATTTCTTTACTAATTTTCATACAATTGACGCAAATTTACTCTCTTTTGGCCGCAATATCTAAATAAAGCAGTATAAATAACTTGTATTTTTACAAGTTATCATGTGCCTTCTAAAACAATCAATCGATGAACTTAAGTAGTCTCATAGGTGCTGATATGATAGATTTGATGAGGTTGTCTCCAAAATAGGGTTCAAAAAAAGTTCCTATGATTAGTGTGTGTATACAAACACCAAGAGGTTTAAAAAAGCTGTATATCTACTTCTATATGTAGATGATATGTTACTTGCAGGAAGTTCTAAGGAAGTTCTCAGTCAAGTCAAGTCTCATCTAAAGAAAGAGTTTGACATGAAAGACCTAGGGGAATCAAGAAGAATCCTAGGAGTTAAAATAAACAGGGATAGAAAGCATGATAGACTTTACACAAGTCAATATGACTATTGTGATAAAGTTCTACAGAGATTTAAAATGAGTGATGCAAAGCCTGTTACTACCCCTCTTGCACACCATTTCAAACTCTCAATAGATAATAGTCCTAAGGCTACTAATGAAGATCACATAAACTTCATGAAGTTAATACTCTACTCTCAGGCAGTGGGATCTCTAATATACCTAATGACAACAACAAGGTCGGATATATCCTATACTACAAGCCTGGTCAGTAGGTATATGTCCAATCCAGGAAAATGTCATTGGGAAGCTATCAAATGGATACTTAAGTACTATGCTCCTCTAAAGGAGCCCAAATTCTATAAAAATGGTGATAAAAATTTGGAAGCGCATATGATGCATGTCTTAGGTTATGCGTTTGTTCTCATACGTTGGTGGTCATGCGTTGGAGTGGACAGTATGCATTAATCTTGTTTTCAATGACCATGCATTTCTATCACAAGTTTTCTTGCGCTCTCACCAAGTATAACGAGATCGCAAGTTTCTCGGATGATCTAAGGTCGAACTCAGGGCTTGTAGCTAAATTTCATGAAGTAATGTGTTTGCAGTGAAGAATAAAATAATGTTAAGGGTTATTGGCTATACGCTACTCCTACTCCTAACTAACAGATTAAGTAGTGGAAGTATGACTGCAAGAGATAGAGACACGGCATCTGTTAACGCGTAGTACAATGTATGGAAAAATGGATAAAATGGCGAGGATGTCTTCATCGCAACACAAAGCTTGACCGCAAGGGTAACCCTAGCCAGCGTATGCTATGCGATCATGCTATACACACTTGACATAGATGCATGCAATGTTGGCGTAGATGCATGCGATGTATAAGTGATAATGTCGAGAGGCCTTATTTCTAAGTCTCTATTCCCCCTCATGTTCTCTCACACATAGGCAAGATGATCGCATAGCACCTTATCCTACTTAAAAGGTGCATATGCTTTGTAGTAGTAAACATAGCTTATTCCTAAGTCCCCATTCTTGCTTATGCAATCTAATTTTCTCTCCCGAGTCTAGATTTGGATTTTAGACTACTCTCCCAAGTATGCCTAAATGATGAATGATGGGCTCATAAGACAAGGTAATCACATAAAACATGGTTGACGTAAGATTATTCCTATCTCTAGTGAACACTTGCTTACATTGCTTAATGCGATCAACTACTTACCCTCCCGGGCAGTTGGTTGCTGCTGACTCTTACTCATAGACAAACATTGCGTCCGTTTATAGACAAGCGTTGCTACAGCTTCACACTAAGCAAATAGGATTTTCTCACAATACTCGTGCAACCCACACCTCCCGGTGGTTTGCTACATGCTTTATATGTCTATGCCGCATGATTAAGTATGCGATACTCTAGCAGTCTTACTTAGCAATGCAATGAAAGTAAAGGATGCTAAGTAAATGGGGATGGAGATGGAATCGAAGGAAAATATAGAAATACATTGATCACAAAATTTATTAATCTCTTAAGCCACAATGTAATATAATACAAGGATAGAAGAGAAATGGAGGGCCAGATGGAAGCAATGTCTTGCTTCCATCAGATGTGTGTCAAAGCTGTCGGTGGTGCCATGGATGGATGGTGGAGTAGACTCTCTCGAGCTCTAACTCCGGCGAAGGCTTCGATCATCACTCAGAAAGGTTGAGGGGATGAAGAACTCTCAAGACTATCTTCTCACGCTTTGGCCTGGATCACAAGGATCCACCCGAAGGTAGAAACCTGGACGCCTTGAAGTTGTGCTCTAAGGCTTCTATTTATAGAGCTTGATCGCTGACAGCATTTATGGACCTACTCTGAATCTGACACTCGCGACACGATGGTCCTTTTCTGAATCTCTGCTACTTGCGGCGTGGTAGGTGAAATGTCAACATCATCTGTTTTATGATCCCAATGTATGTGTTTATGCTGCATTCCACCAACCTTGCAATCGCCCATCTATTATGGTTATTATTCTATAGTCGTAATCTCTCTGCGATGACCGCATTCGCTTGGCCATTGCAACACCCATACGACAGATGCATGCGATCACTTCATGCGATCGTCTTCGTGATAGCCTCGCTTCCGCGCATGCGATCGTTTTTTGCGTTTGCTACAAAAATAAACAGTTGAACGCATACTAATGCATAAAAGTGGGTTAGCCGAGATTCTTAATGTCGATCGATGCAAGCTCATTTTCTTTTGAATCATGAGTATAATCGCCGCATATTCTACTTAACAACTCTCATAATTCTAAATAAAAGGCTTATAATAACGTACATTTATGCCCGTCATCAACAAACTAATGATGAAATCTATGGATATGTGGATGTAGATTATACTGGAGATCAAGATAGAAGATGCTCTTTATCAAGATATATATTCCTATGGGGAAACAATCTGATAAGTTGGAAGGCTAGCCTACAATCAGTCGTGGCCCTATTCACAACAGAAGCAGAGTTTATAGCTCTGTCCGAAGCTGTAAAAGAAGGATTGTGGTTGAAAGGGTTATTAAATGAACTTTGGTATCATACAACCTACTGTAAGAATTTATTGTGACAATCAAATTACTATATACTTATCTAAAAACCAGCAATTCCATAGTAGAACTAAACACATTGATATAAAATTTCATTTCATAAGAGAAGAAATTGAAAAGGAAGAAATAGAGGTAATCAAAATATATACCTCTGATAACGTGGCTGATATGTTGACCAATACATCCTTGGGTTCGAGCTACCTAAAAAGGGATAGTCAAATTAGTACAGAATGAAACAGGGAAGTTCACTGGATGCTTCCAAAGGTGGAGATTGTTATGAAAAATAGAAGTCTTATCTGTAATTTTTCATATTTCAGTTGTAACCACCAACTCACTTGAGCTCTTCTCCATGTAATGAAAATCTACATATAAAAGGAAACAAAAAGGCATTCAAGAAGAGAGCATGGTGAGAAAATCTTTTGTAAATCTCTAAGGGTGTGTTTGGTACGTGATAAAAGTAGAGAGTTGAGTTGAGTTGAGTTGGTAATTATTATCTGGAGAGTTAAATTATCTGGGGAGTTAAATTGTCTGTGTTTGTTTGCAGAATTGAGTTGAGTTCGTAATTATTGTCTGTGTTTGTTGTGCAGAGTTGAGTTGAGTTGAGTTGAGTTTGGGGGATCTGATTCAGTTTTTTGTGAATGAGATTAGTTCTATTTTTTTCTGTTTGTTTTTTATTTCATCCTTTAATTTTTTAGTTTTATGCTTTGCTATTGTTGATTAATTTTCAAATATACACGTATTTTCTCAAATCATTTATGACATAAATGGGATAATCTCAATTTTTTTCTCAATTTGTAGAACATAATAGATTATTTTTCATATATTCCTTTCAAAAACTATAATAATTCTAATTCTCTTCAATCTGTAAAACATACCAATAAAATATATTTCATATTGTTGCTTAATTAATTGGTATTGTATATTGTATGTATATATATTTAAGGCAATTATCCAAATTATTAATTGGTATATTGTATGTATATATATTGAATCTTGCTAACTTAACATTATTATTCCACATATCATACAGTTTATTTTTATATAATATGGATAGTATATTTGGAATTGAAACTGTACATAGGATAATTAACTTTCATTTGATTATGATGGTGAGAATGTGATGTAGTATAGTAACATTTTTCATAAGATCACAAAAATAATATGAACCAACCGAATATGTGGCTGTTTCCAGAAAAAAATTCACAAAATATATTTTTTTTTCGATACTTATAATATCCATGTCATAATACAAACATAAAAATTACATGTCATGACATAGGAAAAAGTTATCATTCTTTTGAGATAAAAAAAAAAAAAATCAGATCTGGGGAGAATTCAAACGGCAAAGATGAGAGAAGAGAGAAAGAAATGAAGATATCACTGGTTTTTAGGGTTAGTTTTGAGTGGGTAAAAAATGTGGTTTTAATAACCCACAGTTTTTCTTTATGGGCTTAACAAACATGGGTAATAAATACCCACCCAACCCAACAACTCATACTCATTTATCAAACACCCCCTAAAAGAAAAGCAATAAAGTGTTACCCTCCCTTTGCACAATGGATGTAGGCTTCTTTGGCCAAACCTCTTACCTCGAGTGTTATTTCTTCTTCTTGCCTTTCTTTACTTCATTCAATCGAGCATCAATACATGCAAGTCAGAAACTGAGGGCTAAAGCTCGGGGTTTCCTTCTTCAATTGTTGAAACCATGAAGAATCTGCAAAGAGCAAAAGGGTTATTCAAATTTCCAAAGGACAAACGAAAGAAGACTGGATGAAAGACTGATTGATAGTTGTGAAGTGTGTTCTGCTCATCAGACTACAACCTGTCAAGAAAGGAAAATAGTTGCATGGCTTACTAAACTCCATTAGTTCATCATTTGGGTTGTTTTTCATCAATACATTGGGCTAGGTCATTTTTTTGGGCCTACAGTTACTATTTTGTAGGTTTAAATGGCGCTTAGATGGAACTAGGACATGTTCGTAGCTTAGGGGAGGGATGTATATGTTGTAATTGTGTTTAAGATTATCTTGAGGCCTAATTGTGCACTTTAAAGGAACTTTTCTCTTGGCTTATTTGTAGAGAACCGATAGTTGTGGAGGTTTAAAGGACATTTATGTATTTATTTAAGTGGATTTACGACATGCTTGTAGCGTGGGGGAGGGAGTCACGTCCTAATTATAACAATTTTAATCACTTTTTAGATAGTAAAATGGTTGTTTGTGGTGTCGATGTTTTAATTATGAACATTGACGACATGTTTGTAGCTTGAGAGAGTGATCATTCCTCATAACCATTTTAAACATTTTGTTTAAGTCTTTGTGTGATTATTAAGATCTTTTCGTGTATCTTTCTTTGTTGATTTTAAGAAATCTTTCATAATATTTGCTTTTCCTATTTCAGGTTGTTCGAAATTCTTAAAGATCATTTTTTGGAGATTGCGAGAAGTTTTTTAGATGATTACTTAGTTTGGTTTAGTATCTCACTTATTTGGGCTTAGGATATTTTGATTTAGGGAAGTTAAACTTTTTTTGTGTAGGGGGTTTGTAAGAAGCTAGAAAAGCTAAAATTTAATTATACACAGTTTTGTTCGTAAAATTTATAGCTTCTATATTGAATATTAGTCTCCTTTTTTAAATATATAATATTGAATATTAGTCTTTTCTAAAATATATAAGCTTATTTTTATTATATTTGTCCCCAATTGATTTGTTTGAAGATTAATTTTTGTTTGTGCATAATTAGGTATTAAGAAAATATAAATTTGGTTATTTAATTGTCACAAAATATATAAAAAATTATAAACAACTTATCCCAATGCAAATAAACGTTGGTAGAAATCTGTCTATTGAACTGAAAGTTTATGTTGTTAGAAAAATGCTTTTGCCGATGCAAATTGTATTTGGTTGGGAAAACACATATGTCGACGCAAAAAATTGTGTTGGCAAAAATGATATTTATATCGACGAAAATAGCTTTCGTCAAGAAGCACTTCTCCCGACATGGATACGACGACGATTATGCTAACGCAAAAAAAATGAATTGGCATAATCTATCTCGACGTTTTTAGTATTTTGTCCGACATTTTTCTGCGTGGGAAAATGTGAAAATTCTTGTAGTGTTCTCTAAAATCTATCAATGCATTTTATAAAATTCATCAGACACACATGAAATATTTCTCTAAATGATTTTCAAATAAAAGTCTATCGACAACGTAAAAAGGTGACACTTTAAAAACTTTTAAATATTTCTTCAAGTCTATAGTAAAAATTGTTTTTCTTTTTAATAAGAACACAAGAAGATAGATAACTAGATGCATCCAAATATCTCAACTAGATTGATACATTTGTTGCACTTTCATCATACCCTAAAATATATTAATAAATCCCAAAAAGATACAACGAGAGTTCAAAAGAGCTAGAAGATAACTCAACCAAATGCAAAACAAGAAAGTTAGGGAAATTAGAGGATAGCTCAACTCTCTTTTTTGTAATTGTAATACTTTTCCTCTCTTACTCTAATTTGGAGAGCTTTTCTTTAACTCTTCCATGTACATCATCTTCTTTTTAGGAGGGAAGTATCTCTTTTAAAAAATGTTAAAAAAAAATCCTGAATACACCTTAGTTACCATATAATGATATTTTTTTTTGGGGGATTTTCAAAAATATAAAAATAAATGAAACTATTTACACAAAATAACAAAATCTTAATCTTCATTTGATAGAGACAAATAGAAGTTTATCCTTATCTATTAATGATGAAAACTGGTAGAAGTCTATCGGTACCTACATATATATATATATTTTATTTTATAAATAGTTTGACATTTTTTTTATCCGTAAAAATTTCGTACTTTTTTTTCATTATTCTTCTTTGTCGCCCCACACACAAAGAAATGAACTAAAAATATATTGGAAAAAATTTAATAATAAAAATAAATTTAGAGTTATTTTGATTTAACCTTCCTAACACGAAACCGAAAAAAAAAATCAAAAATTAAAAATTGAATTAAAATATTTGTATATGGGGACATTTAGTTGAGTATATAAAATAAGAATGATTGAAGAGAAAAGACGACCATGGGCATAGGAATATATATTATAAATAGGGGTTTTGAATTTTGATTTTGGTTTTGCATGGAAATGGAAAGGTAAAAATGGAACACGTGGAATGAGAGAGTAAACAAAGTCCAAATTTAGATGTATTGGGTAGAAACTTATACCAGCAAGCAAATCAGTTGTTTAGCTGACACTAAGACTTTCCTCTCTCTTTCTCTTTACTCTTAAACTCTACACTGCTCAGCTGACATGACCAACTTCTTATAATTAAATATGGTGTATTCTTCATGGTCCACCCCGACAAGAAACCCTACTTCAACAAGCAACCTTTCTCTCATCTTAATTTTAGTTCTATACGAGGCTACTTATGTTTTTTTCCCCCTTAGTTCACTGTTTTGATATAAACTTGAAACGTTTTATAAAGTTCACGTGTTATATATTATATGCTTAATCATCTTTCAGCCCAATTAACATCTATTCATTCTTTTCATTACACAAGTATTAAGGATATAACCATTGTTTTTCTCGCTTGTTGGATCTCAAAAATCTAAAATTTCAGAATCTATATATTTGGTTTTAATTTCTTTCAAAAGTAAATCCCATGCCGACAAGAAAATGAGGTCACACAGTTAGACTTAGACCTAAAATATAATTGAATTGGTTCTACTTTCCTTCTCGTCAAATTTTTTTAAACAAGATATTAGACAAAAGGAATCAATAGGTACATCGAGATATTTCAACTAAATTGGTACATCCTTAACATCCTCATTATGCCTGAGATCTAGCAGAAGCATTCATTAGAAATAAAAAAAAAGTGTGGTAGTTTTTACAAAGAGAGCTAGAGAGTAGCTTGGTATCAAAGATAATGGCGAGCCAGAGGAAAGCCTTCTAATTTAATGTAATAGTAGATGCATCATAATTACAAAAAAAGAGATGATTTAGGTCCCATTTGATAACCATTTTGTTTTTGAATATCAAGCCTATGGACATTACTTCTACTTCAAAATTTCTTTCTTTGTTATCTACTTTTGACCAATTGTTTAAAAAATCAAACCAAATTCTGATAACTAAGAAAAATAGCTTTTTAAAAAGTTGTTTTTGTTTTTGAAATTTGACTTGTAATTCAATCATTGTACTTAATAAAGATACGGATGAAATAGGCAACAAACAAGATAGACAAACACATAGTATGAGTTAATAGATACACCAGAATATCTCAACTAGGTTGACACATTTGTAGCATCCTCATCATATTCTGCTTTTCATTCATTGATATATGGAGAATTGCGTAGGAAAAATGGAAAAGGGAATGGACTAGAATGTTTTGATAATTAAAGAAGTGTGAATTGAGACGATTCGAGGGTCTAGGCCATATTCTATAGAGATCCGAGGACAGAGAAGAAAAGGACGAAAGAATCAACAAATGCCATTGACGCATGGATTATTCACATTTGGTGTTTTAATTGCAAATCTATACGTCTTTACTTTAGGTTATCAAAATAGATATGCAAATTAACTTTAGATTGTTTGCTTCACCAACTTCTTCTCTAACCAGCATCCTCCCTTCGTCAAAAACTGTCAACGTCACTTTCAAAATATATATTAAACTTTGTTAAATATACTATAATCTATTATATTCAGTTTCTGGTACGAAAAATCTTGTATTCTTGTACTCATGTTTTCAATTCCATTAGTTGGTTTTTTATTTCCTATTTATTTGCAATTTCTATTTCTTAAGTTGTTAGTTTGTTAGTCACTCTGCATTGTTGGATAATTATTAAGATTTTTCAAGAAGATTATTAAAAAGTTTCTTGAGGGCAATTGAATTTAACACGTAGTCCAAGATCAATTTATGGCCATTAAATCTTTTACATCTCTCTAGGACAAATGGAGTTATTGGATCATTCTCATCTATCAAGAATAATTTGGAGCCATTGGAATCGCTTGATGACCAAGTTTCTTTGGGTTATAAATAGGTGAAGATGCATTATTCGGGATAAATTGGTGTCGTTAATTCAATAAATTAACCCAAGACAAATGAAATTTATAAACCTCAAACTACAACTAAAACTAACACTTAGTAATAGTGGAAGCAAAAGGTCGATCCACAAGGAACCTACATTAATTGGCAAGATTTGATTTTCAAATTCCAAATGCAAAAAAAAATCAACATCCCATAATCCAATAGGGTAAAACTCCTAAAGACCCAATTAGCTAATTAACAATTACCATACCAATTAGTCCTAATCTAAGTAAAAAACACTTCAATTCAATAAATTCATGTTCTTTTCTTAGATTGCTTTAGAAACGAGGGTTCTCATGATTATGATATTCAATAAATACATTAGAGTAAATTTCAAGAACCATTTGATTGAATGTTCTAAATTAAGAAGTTCAAGAAATAATTTCGGAAAAGAAATCCTAATTAAATTAAGAAAACTTTATTTTTGCAACCTATCTTACTATTATGAAATAGTGCCAAACAAGACTTGCTAACAAGAAACTAATAGAATTAATGTGTCAGCTTTTTTCCATTAATTTCTATTCAAATTCATCACAAGAACATTCAAGAATGCAGAAAACTCAAGAAAATTACACAAAAAACCTCAAAAATTTAACCCTAGACTAAATATTTTCCATGAAAATTACTTACCTAGCCATAAAATTGAGAAGTCTTGAAGGAATCCATCGAAGAATTGATGCAATACATGAAGCAATTCACAAAAAGACTTGTGAATTTTACAAGAAATCTCTCAAGACAAACAAATTTCATGGATTTTTTCTCAGAATTTTGTTCTAACTTTCCCTCTCTATCAATAATAATAATAATAATAATAATGGTCTTCTCTCTATTGCAAATTTGGAAAAATCAAAGCATCTTATGAGGGTCACAACGTTGCGACCCTAGGCTAATGTTGACTCCAACGCTGCGTTGCGCAAGGCGTGCGCACGTTTTATTTTTTTCCAATGTTTGGAGCGTTGCGATGTTGCTCTGTTTTGCAGCATTTTGGTGCATTATGTCTTACAGCGTTGAGCTAGCGTTGGACCTAGTTATGGAAAGAGTGCTGCGATGCTCTGACTGGTGTTGAAGTGTATAAATTTGTTTCTTTTGATAGGTAGAATGGTAATTTGTATTTGTTCTTCTTCTAAATTGATTCATTGGACTTCATTAAGCTTCAAATTTCTCGTGATGACTCTAAAAGTGTCGAGATTGAATTTTACCTATAAAATAAACATTTTAAGCAAGCAATTAAGATAAAATTGGGGGAATTAACATTACGAACATAGCTCGTTTCAAGACGTATTACCCATGGTTGCCAAACCATCCCAAAATCTCCAACAAATGAGTGAGATAAAATAGAGAGAGTTTCTTCTTATAAGAGAGTTTTAGTGTTCCTCTATAAGAAAGAAAGTTCGTAACTTCTATTTTCATATAGTGGAATTCTCCTATCGTTGCCCGTGGTTTTTTACCCTAATTTGTTTAGGGGTTTTCCACGTAAAATCATTGTGTGTTATTCCCTCCTTTCTTCTTCTTCATTATTATTATTCTCTTGAGAAGGTTCAATTGTCCGAAATGAATTTCTAAATCTGCGGATTTATCAACATCAAGTTCGTAAAAAAAAACCAAATTCTTGTTGGCAATTCTATAATTTAATTATGTATGATCAAAAAATTATGAAAAAATTTTGCCTTGTTTTTGTTTATATTCTTTTTCTACCGTATTTCCGGAATGACTTGTACCGCATTACTAGTCATAGTATGGATATTGTGAGGAAGACTATTTTACCTCTTCTTTATTTCGTTGTTTTTTACAATACAAATAGGAGCGGTATTATTATGTCACTGGTGCCAGATTGAAATGTCATTGAATGTATCTATTTTTTTTCTAATAGAATCAAAACGAAAAATAGATTAGATATAAAAAATAAGATAAGTAAATGGAGAATAGAAAAAAAAAATGAAGGGAACAAAGGATTCTAGAAGGAATTATTCATCTTCCTAGTATTCGATACCAGAAAAATTCCTTTTCTTGTTCTTGTGTCGAAATAATAAACTAATTAATTATTCTTGATCCCATTCGTCAAAGATCCCTATTCTTAGTTTCAATTTTTCCCGGTTTATCAGAACCTAAGTTTCAATTTTATTATATTCGATCACAGTCCCTTTTCTCTACAAGTGGTATCAGAGCCTAGTTTAATTTTATATGTTAATATCTACTTATCGTTTGCTCTGTGGTTGCCACTAATAGATGGATCTTCTACATCAGAAAATAAGTAAGATATTTTCACCCAAATTAAAAGGCACGATCGATGATTGCTTATATTTCGTGATAGAAGTAATGGCAGGAAAGTTCAACATTGAGAAGTTCAACGGAACTAATTTCTCGTTGTGGAAGTTGAACATGAAGGCTTTCTTGAGAAAAGATAATTGTCTTGCAGCCATCGGCAAGAAGCTGGTAGAGATCACAGATGATAACAAATGACGAGATGAACGAGAATGCTATGTTAAACATTCATCTAGGATTAGTTAATAATGTATTGTTAAGCATTGAGGAGAAGAAAATTGTAAAGGAGATTTGGGACCATCTCACAAAATTGTAAGAGGCCAAATCATTTCACAAGACTTTCCTTCAGAAGAAGTTATATACTCTTCGAATGTCAGAATCCACATTAATGACAGAGCACATGAACATGTTGAATACTCTATTTTTCTCAAATTACATCGTTGGGTTATAAAATAGAGCCAAATGTATGTGCTTAACTTCTACTTCAAAGTTTTCCTGATTCGTATGATCAACTTGTCATCAATCTGAAAAATAATGTTCTCACCGACTAACTAAACTTTGATGATATTGCAGCTGCTATCTTGAAAAAGGAAAATCGACGCAAGAAGAAAGAAGATAAGTTGGTAAGTTCACAGCAAGCAGAAGCCTTGGCCATGACAAGAAGCAAATCAACGGAACGTGACTCAAGTGGGAGCAAAAATCAAGTAAGGTCAAAATCATGAAGTAAAAAGAATATGAAGTGCTACAATTGTGGAAAGAAGGGACATCTGAAGAAGGAATGTTGGAATATAAGCAAGAAAGATTCTAATCCTCAGGGAAATGTAGCAAGCACCTTAAATGAAAGTGGTGCATTGTCTTGTGAAGTAGTGACAACTTAGAAAGGCAGAAAAATAATGGCTAATGTATGGTTCTTTGATGTAAAAGCCACTTATCACATGATCTCTTCTCGAGAATGGTTCTATCATTATGAACCTACCTTTGGAGGATCTGTCTTCAGCGTAATGATCATGCCTTGAAGATTATCGGTATTGGAACTATGAAATTGAAGTTCCATGATAATCCAATTCCCACAATTCAACAAGTGTGACATGTAGAAGGCCTGAAAAAGAACTTGCTCTCACTAAGTCAACATGATGACCTTGATTGCAAGGTTGTAGTTGAGAAGGGAATCATGAAGATGATTCAAGATGCGCTAGTACTTATGGAGGGAAGAAAGGTGGATGCAAACTGGTACATGTTAGAGGGAGAAACTTTGCAAGAAGGAGAAGTATCAGTTGCTTCAAGTAGTCCAAATGAAAATCTTTCAATGATGTGGCATCAGAAACTTGGGCACATGTCTGAACAAGGATTAAAAGCTCTTACAAAGCAGAATCTACTCGCGGGGCTCAGTAAGGTATCTCTACCCTTCTGTGAATATTGTGTTACAAGTCAACAACATATATTAAAGTTCAACACATCAAATTCTAGAAGTAAAGTGATCTTAGAATTGATTCATTCTGATGTATAGCAAGCACTAGTTACATCTCTAGAAGGAGCAAGGTACCTTGTGTCCTTTATAAATGATTACTCTAGAAGGTGTTGGTGTATCCCATTAAGAAGAAGTCAGATGTGTTTTCAATCTTCAAAGTATTCAAAGTACGAGTGGAACTTCAATCTGGTAAGAAGATTAAATGTTTACGGGCAGATAATAGTGGAGAATATACAAGCAACAGGTTTATGGAGTTTTGCAATCAAGAAAGCATCAAAAGGTAATTCACTACTACTTATACTCCCTAACAAAATGGAGTGGCAGAATGGATGAATAGAATCTTGTTAGAGAGAATAAGAGCAATGTTGGGAGCTACAGGCTTAGAGAAAACTTTCTAGGTGGAAGCAGTCAATACTATCTGTTATGTAGTGAATCATGCTCCATCAACTGTAATTGAGTTCAAGAAACCAATGCAGATGTGGACTGACAAGCCGGCTGATTATTCAAATCTCCATATATTTGGAAGTTCGGTGTACGTGATGTACAATGCCCAAGAAACTACAAAGTTGGATCCAAAATTCAAGAAATGTTTATTCTTGGGGTACACTGATGGTATGAAGGGGTATCGTTTGTGGGATCCCACTGCCCACAAGATTATCATCAGCAGGGATGTGACTTTTATGGAAGATAAGAAATAAGTAGCAAATGATAGCACTGTAAACGAAAGCTCAGAGTCTACGACAATACATGTGAAGAAAGAATCTATCGAGGACTTTTCTGAAGCTAAATTAGTGGACGAGATCCAAGAACCAATTGAGTCACAAGTACCAGAGATTCGTTGATTTGGTTGAATAACAAAACCACCAGGTTGGAAATTTGAGTATATTATGGAGAGCAATGTTGCATATTATCTTTTATCCGAGGATGGAGAGCCATTAACTCTCAAAGAGGCAATGACAAGTTCAGATGCTGCTTAGTGGATGACAACAATGCAAGAAGAAATAGAAGCTCTTCATAAGAATAAGACTTGGGAACTCGTAACGCTACCACAAGGGAGAAAGCCCATTGGTAACAAGTGGGTGTATAAGAAAAAGCACAACAATGATGACC
Organism: Benincasa hispida; assembly: GCF_009727055.1. Taxonomy (NCBI): domain Eukaryota; kingdom Viridiplantae; phylum Streptophyta; class Magnoliopsida; order Cucurbitales; family Cucurbitaceae; genus Benincasa; species Benincasa hispida. Next base: position 24,130,927 of record NC_052351.1, on the reverse strand, counting down.
AAGTGGAGTGGTATTGTGCAATATTGGTGGTAAAGGGATACGCTCAGAAAGAAGGTATTGACTTCAATGAAATTTTTTCTCTAGTAGTTCGAGTTACTATGGTTAGAATAGTCTTGGAGCAGTTAAATGTTAAAACAATGTTTCTTCATGAATATCTTGAAGAAGAAATCTATATGCTCCAACCAGAAGGTTTTGAAGTAAAAGGAAAAGAGAATTTGGTTTGCAGGTTAAACAAATCTCTGTATGGTCTCAAACAAGCGCTGAGGTGTTGGTATAAGAGATTTGATTCCTTCATTCTGAGCCTTCGATACAACAGACTTAATGTAGACCCTTGTGCATATTTTAAGAAGTTTGGAGAAAAAGACTTAATTGTCTTGTTGTTGTATGTTGACGACATGTTGGTAGCAGGCCCTACCAAAGATCGTAATGAAGAATTAAAGGCTCGGTTGGCTAGGGAATTTGAAATGAAGGACTTAGGACAACAAACAAGATTTTGGGGATGCAAATTCACCGAGACAGAAATAATAGGAAGATTTGGCTGTCATAGAAAATTTATCTGAAAAATGTATCCTCATGCAAGATTGTAAGTCAATTTTTACCCCTCTTCTTCTTGTTAATTTCAAGATATCCTCTAGTATGAGCCCTAGCAATGAAGCAGAGAGGATGGAGATGTCTTAAGTACCATATGCATCAATAGTGGAAAGTTTAATGTTCGCCATGATTTGCACCAGACCAGACATTGCACATTCAGTGGGAGTTGTTAGTCGGTATATGGTGAATCTTGGTCAAGAGCATTGGAATGCTATTAAAAGGATCCTTAGATGCATTAAAGGGTCCATAGATGTTGCTTTGTGTTATGGAGGATCTCACTTTACTGTTAACGAATATGTTGACTCAAATTATGCAAATGATCTTGATAAAAGTAAATCCACCACCGGATATATGTTCACTCTTGCTAATGGAGCTGTAAGCTGGGTTTCCAAACTATAGTCAGTTGTGGTTATGCAACAACATAAGCAAAATGTATTGTAGCTACATAAGCTAGTAAAGAAGCGGTATGGTTAAAAATGCTATAGGAGGAACTCGTACATGAACACGAGAAAATTTCTCTATTTTGTGACAATCAGAGCGTCTTATATCTTGCAAAGAATTCAACTTTCCATGTTAAGTCCAAACATATTTGAGTGTAGTACCACTTCGTTCGTGAAAAAATGGAGGAAGGAATAATGGATATGCATAAAATTCATTAAAAAAAAAAATAAAATAAAATAAGAAAAGAAAACCTGGCAGATTATTTGAAAAAGGCAATCAATACTGAAAAGTTCATTTGGTGTCGATCCTCAAATGGCTTAGCAGAAACATAAGCAATATGAAAATGGCAAGGTAGAAAGAATGGTGTAAAGATGTGATTAATTATCAATGAAATCTCCAAGTGGGAGATTGTTGAATAATTATAAAAATTTTTCAAGAAGCTTATTAAGAAGTTTTTTGGAGACAATTTTTGGCCATTGGATCTTACACGTTGTCCAAGATAAATTCATGGTCATTAGATATTTCACATCTCTCTATGACAATTGGAGCCAATGGATCATTCACATTTATCAAGAACAATTTGGAGTCATTGGATTTTCTTGATGACCAAGTTTCTTTGGGCTATAAATAGGTGAAGACCCATGGTTGCCAAAACATTCCAAAATCTCCAACAAATGGATGAGATAAAATAGAAAGAGTTTCTTTTTGTAAGAGAGCTTCGTGTTGCTCTATAAGAAACTCCTATTTTCATATAGTAGAATTCTTCTATCCTTGCCCGTGGTTTTTACCCTAATTTGTTTAAGGGTTTTCCACATAAAATCACTGTGTGTTATTCCCTCATTTTTTCTTCTTCATTATTATTATGTTCAATCTACTTTAGTTTCGATTTTACTCTATTCAATCACAATCCCTTTTCTCTACATACACGTGTATATATATATCAATTATTAATGAATTAGAAAATGAGAAGTATTATTTTATTCTCCCTAAATTACCATTATTCTGGTATCAGAGCGATTTTAACCCTATTCTTCCACGTACGTTTCATCTTCTTCTTTCACAACTTCAGTGTTTCGTCTTCTTTTTTACATAATCGCTTCGATGGATTCTATGGGAAAAAAAATCAAGAAGTGCAAAAGAAACAATTGTAGCATGAAAATACTCAGAGAGCATATTATCTTCATCATAGTGACACATCTAATTTAGTCCTTGTATCAGAATTGCTCACAGATGACAACTATGTAACCTGGATTAGAACAATTCTTTTTGCTCTTTCAATCCGCAATAAGCTTAGACTTATTGACGGAACTTTGACTGAACTAACCAGAGATCTGCCCCTTCTCTAGATCAGGAATAATCATATGGTAATTGCTTGGATCCTCAACTCGGTATTGAAAGATATTTCTTCGAGCATCATGTTTTTTTTATTCTGCTTATGAAATATGGTTGGATTTGAAAGAAATATTTCATAAAATAAATGGACCATGAATCTTTCATTGAAGAAGAAATTTAAGTACACTCAAACAAGAGCATTGTTGCAACCTATTTTTTGAAATTAAAAGGTATTTGGGATGAGTACACCCCTTACCGACCAAGTTGTACTTGTGAATGCTGCAATTATGGAGGAAATAAATCAATAAAAATGTTTGTTCAATTTGAATACCTAATGAGTTTTCTAATGGGACTGAACGACAATTTTGGCCATGCTCAGTCTCAAATTTTGTTGATGGATCCTCCTCCACCTATGAGTAAAGCTTTTGCTCTAATTATTCAGGAAGAAGAAAAAAATCTGGTGTTATTTGACTCCTTCTGCCATAGCCCTAGTTGTTGGAAATACAAGTAATACAAGAAAAACTTCAAATAATCAAAATCGACAAAGAGGAAATTGTGCTATTTGCTCCCATTGTGGAATTCCAGAACATACAGTTGATAAATTCTATAAGATGCATGAGTATCCTCTTAGCGATTGTCAACGCTCTAATCAATGTTCTTTCAATGGGACACAATAAAATAATAACCAACATTCTCAAGGGAATATAGCAGCAGCAGTCTTTGATTCTTCTCCAAAAACAGAGACAAATTCTAATCTACTTCAAGACATTCTAAATCTCCTCAAATCGAAGCTTGCTCTAACTAAGGCTGACACGGAATCCACTTCCTAAATAGCATGTACTTGCTCTAAAACCAATGCTGGAAATCTTTCTGAGTGGATTGTTGATTCTGATGCCTCCACTCACATTTGTTGTTCTCAAGCTGCATTTAGTACCTTAGAGCCTATATCTACCTACTATTGTGTTGCCTGATAATAAACAAATACTCGTCTATATGCCGGAAGTATACTACTTTGTGGAACTTTACTGCTAAAAAGTATTCTCTTTTAGTTTCCGAGTTCAAATATAATCTCCTTTCAATCAGCGCGTTAACCATGGATAAAAATATTTTTGTGGAGTTCTCTAGTGATGGTTATATCATTCAGGAAAGGTCCACTTCGAAGATGATTGGCAAGGGTAGTGTTCATGAGAGGGTATATATTCTTACCAATGTCCCGATTGCTGTTGATTATTTGTCAGATTCAATTCAAGCTAATGTTGTCTCCAATCATTTAACTTCTTTGTTGTATTCCAGGCTTGGACATCCTTCCTTTTCTCATCTTATTGCTTTGAATGATGTTTTGAGAATTGATTCTTCTTGTTCAGATTCTCTACCATGTGAGATTTGTCCTTTAGCTAAGCAGAAACGTTTGTCTTCATTTTGAATAATAATCATTCTGCTAAAATGTTTGATCTTATTCATGTTGATTTGTAGGGTCCTTTTGCTACTACTTCTCTTGCTGGATACTGTTTTTTCCTCACTAATATTGATGATCATAGTAATACATGGGTCTTCATGTTAAGAAGGAAGTCCTATATTCTTAACACCATTCCTCAATTTTTTAAGCTTGTAAAAATACAATATAATATTGTGATTAAAACCTTTTGATCTAATAATGCCCCAAAATTTCCATTTGATGAATTTTTCTGTAGTATAAGGGTTATACATTAGTTTTCTTATGTGAGTAGACCTAAACAAAATTCAGTCGTTGAAATGGAAACATCAATATATCTTAAATGTGGCACATGCTTTATTTTTTCAATTTCGAGTTCCATTGAATCTTTGGTCTGAATGCATTTTGACTATTGTCCACTTGATTAATAGAACTCCTTCACCCATTTTGAAATGGAAAAATCCTTATGAATTGTTCAATGGGATAGCTCTTAATTATTCTTTGCTATGTGTTTTTGGATGCTTATGTTATGCTTCAACTTTGCCTACACAACGAACTAAGTTCTCTCTAAGTTGTTCCAATTGTTTTTGTTGGTTATCCTCCTGGTATGAAGGCTCTTAAGTTGTTCGATATAGACAAACAAAAATTCTTTGTCTCTCGGGATATTGTTTTCCACAAGAATATATTTTCGTTTTTTACACAAGCATCTACCAGTGAGCAAACTGACCATTTCCCTAATTTTGTCTTACCCAAACCATATGCCTTTAATATGCCATAACCTTTACCACCTGAAAATTCTTCACCTATAAATTTTACACCAGAAAAATCTACATCAGAAAACCTTCTATAAGACACTTCTCTATCTACTTTACATAATATTTCCACTCTAGAAAATACACTTGATAGTTCTTTTCCCACTGAAACTCCTATCCATAATTCAAAAATTTCTTCCACTGCCATAACTTCATCATTTCCTAATTCTCCAGACCAATTACTTCTACCTTCTATTTCCACATCTTTCTCTTCATCCTTTACCCCATCTCAAACTTCCTCTTCCTTGTCTCCTATCCCTCCTTCTACTCCCACGTTAGTACCATGTAAATCCTCCAAATCTATAAAATGTCATCCTATCTTCAAGATTACCATTGCAATCTCCTTAATCATTCATCACCATCCAATTTATCTACTTGTTACCCTCTACACAATTATGTTTCTTATCACCATTTGTCCTCTTCCTTTAGAACCTTTTCCTTGCAGGTTTCTTCTCATTATGAACCACAATCGACCATCAAGCCTTGCCTTATGCTCATTGGAAAGAAGTTATGAAATTAGAACTTGAAACAATGGAAAACAACAATACTTGGACGATTGTTCCTTTACCAAGTAATAAACATAGCATTGGTTGTAAATGTGTCTACAAAGTGAAACATCATGCTGATGGGTCCATTCAGCGTTACAAGGCACGGTTAGTGACAAAATGATATACTCAACAGGAGGGACTAGATTTTCTAGAAACTTTCTCGCCTATGGCTAAACTTGTCATCGTTCGCATTCTTCTTACAATCATTGTTTCCAAAAATTGGCATCTTGTTCAACTAGATCTTAACAATGCATTTCTCCATGTTGAATTATTTGAAGAAGTCTATGTGGATTTATCTCTTGGATATACACTACAATGTGTTTCGCTTAAGGTGGAGCATTTGGTTTGTCATTTGAACAAGTCTATTTATGGATTCAAGTAAGCTTCTCATCAAAGGTTCACCAAATTTTCAGATACTTTGATTTCTATTGGTTTTGAACAATCTAAAGCTGATTATTCACTTTTCGTGAGAGGACATAGGAATGATTTCATAGCTCTTTTGGTGTATATTGATGATATCATCATCATGGGTGCAAACATAGAGCTTATTAACCGTTTGATGCTCTTATTAAATAATTAGTTTAAATTGAAAGATTTGGTGCACTCAAGTATTTTCTTGGGCTTGAGTTAGCACAATATACTAATGACATTGTTGTTTCTCAACATCATTATACTTTACAACTTTTGGAAGATGCAGGCTTGTTAGTAGCTAAAACCGAAAATACGCCTATGGATCCATTTATTAAATTACAATCGTCTAAGAAGAATTACTTACAGACCCGGCTTTTTATAGGCGATGATTGAGCGATTGCTTTACTTAAACATTTCAAGGCCAGATATAAGATTTGTTGTTAATAAGCTTAGTCAGTCTATTTCTAGCCTTGTAAAGCTCATTTAGCTGTTGCACATTATTTACTACGATATTTGAAGGTTGTACCAAGTTAGGGTATTTTGTTTAAACCCATAAAGAATTTCAGTTGAAAGCATTTGCAGATTCTGATTGGGCCTCATGCTTAGAAACATCATTCTACGACCGGTTATTGTGTATTCTTGAGTGATTCTTTAGTTTTTAAAAGTATAAGAAACAAAGTATAGTTTCACGATCTTCCACCAAAGCAGAATACAGAGTATTGACATTGACATCTTGTGAATTAGTATGACTTTCCTCTCTACTCACAGATTTGAGAATTAAGGTTCAAGCTCCAGCTTTATTGTTTTGTGGCAATCAAACAACTATCCATATAGCCACTAATCCTACTTTTCATGAACGGGCGAAACACATAATGTTGGACTACCATTTCGTTTGGGATCGAGTAGCAGATGGCTTTCTCAAGCTATTGTCGGTTTGGAGTCAATTTCAATTGGCTGATATGTTTACGAAGCCACTAGGTGTTATTCATTTTTATCAATTATTATCCAAGTTGGAATTATAGATGTTTACAACCCAACTTGAGAAGGAGTATTAGTTAATTTTTTATTTGCTATTTATGTTTCTTAAGTGGTTAGTTTGTTAGCCAGAGGTTTCTACGTAAAAAGCCTAAAGAAAATCCTATATTTATATATTTTTTCCTATTTTCGAAGCTAATTTATTATTATTATTATTATTTGAAAATGTATTGTAATTAAAGTGTGGGGTGAGGGAATTGAACCTCAAACCTTGAGGTTGATAGTACAAGCACTATGCCAATTGAGCTACGCTCTTGTTAAGTATTTGAAATATACCATTTTTTTACGGATTCGTGGTTATTTTAAATACCTTAGAACATTTTGTTAAGTATTTGAAAATATTATAACTAATATATAAAATATACTACAGTTTATAAATTAGAGATTGACTCAATGTTTGACATAAATTACAGTTAACCAATATATGAAATATACCACAATATATAAACCTTCATAAATTTCATTTACATCGCGGTATATATATCATAATACATGAAGTCGAAATAAAAAAAACACTATCATTTATATCAAATAAATGAATACATATACCACAGTATATATTAAATTTCCTACAAAAGCTAAAAAAGTATATATATATCATAGTATATATAAAAAAAATATGAAAAAATAAAACTAAATGTTGAATCGAGTCCACCATTCATCTACTCTGAGTCCACCGTTGCCGTTCATTTCCTCCGAGTTTGCTGTCACCGTTCATTTGCTCTGAATCCGTCATTGTTGTTCGTCCACTCCAAGTCTACAATCGACGTTCTTGTCGTCCTGTGCTCACCCTATCGCCGGATCGCCTCACGTCATCCGTCTCTGGCCTATAACTCACATCGTCGGAAGGAGAAAAGAGAGGAAGGGAGAAGAAGAAAAGAGAGCGAGGAAGAAATAGTTTTGAAGCATAGGGGGAGAGAATATATGCATGGAGGAGAGAGAATATATATGTACACGTGTATATATATGTACAATTATTAATGAATTGTATGCTCACCCCATTAACCACTCTACACGTGTATATATATGTACAATTATTAATGAATTAGAAAATGAGAAGTATTATTTTATTCTCCCCGAATTATCATTATTAAATTCCATAAGTGAAGTAATGTGGTCTAATCTTTTTTGAGAAATTTATATTTTATTGCATAGGAGAGAAAAATTCATGAAAATATTCCAATTCAGAGTAATAGCAATGGAGGGATACTTCGATGGAGAATAGATCAAATGAAAAACTTGAATTTATTTTTTCAAGAAAAGGGATACTCCATTAAGAGATAAGTATATGAGAAATCTACGGTAAAAAAACTTTGATCTGTATGATCAAAGACCAGAGAAGATTTCCACAATGAGAAATATGGCCCTGAATTCAAATCTAAACTAAATTACAATATAAATCACGAACAATAATTTTTTTATGTTAACAGACCATTGTTAAACTTTTTTTAGTTTAACGATATATAAGAGTGAAAATTCAAATATTTAACTTTTTGTCAAAATTATAAAATCTGAGCAATCAAGCCTCAGAAAATGTGTTTGGTTAGATCTAGTTATTAAATTAAATCCTTTCAAAATAACTTTTTTTAACTATATAATAAAATAATTTGAAGAAATGGTCCCTTCTTCTATCGGCAAAGCAAACTACTTACACCCAACTATATCAAGAATATTTAACGTGATAATTAATAGAAAAATTCTTTTAAATATTGAAAATATTTACAAATAATAGGAAAATATTATTATCTATCGTAATTTATCGCAAATAAATGGTAAAATTTTACTATATTTATAAATTTTTTTTTTTTTTTTTTTTTTCATTTTAGTGTATTTGAAAACAGTCCTAATTACTATGTATAGTTAAAGAATATTCTAGAGATGGTTGACCTGGAACAGTCCTAATATAAATTTATCTAGTTGCTGAGTTGGTAATTGATTTTAAAAAGCAACAAGCCGTTTAACTAGCTCTTTAACTTTCTGCACAAAGCAATAAGCAAGCGCGTTTAATCTGCACCAATAAAATCAAAAGAAGAAAAAAAGTAGTTATTAATTACAGCGTATCTATGGTAGTTAGTTCTGATCTACAAAAGCTCTCGTACATTAATATAAATATATAATATGTATACCTCATAATATATATATATATATTTTGCATGTTTTCTTCTCTTTTTTACCTTCATTGAATTTACCCATTCTTACAAGAAATTAAGAATATTCAAAGTTTTAATGACAAGGAGACCCATATTTCACAATATGCTTAGCTACTTTATTAGACTTTCTGAACTCGAGGTACGAGACCAAACAACTATATACTAAAATACATTATACCATATACATGAGGTTCAATTTAACTTCGTTTTTGTCGTCAACATTTTGAAACACATAATTATTAGGTACTTCAAATCAATTATTTAATCTTCCTTTTTTAGTTGTTTTTTTTCTCTCTTTAGCTACGCTATATGCCCAAATTTTAGTGGAAATCTGTTTAATATAAACTTGATGGGGAAAAAAATCATAAATTGGGCCATGGAGAAATATTATTATTGACGTAAAGTTTAAAGGGCAAAAGTTTTGGTATAGCCATGCAAAGGAGGTGACGACGATGTCTGGCCCCCTCTCGTTTGCGTGCATGGGAATGCCTCCACTTCCACCAATCATGACGTGCCATCTGTCCCACTGATGCTGACTTCCACTCACCATATTCTTAAATTAATTAAATAAAAAAAATATGTTTTAACGGCCTATATTTTGGATCTAGTTTCTATTGGATCCGTATGTTACAAAATATTACACTATTTATCTTTTAAGTTTTAAGTTTGATTTCAATTTAGTCTTTTAATTTCAAAATGTTATGATTTTATTCTTGAGATTTGAGTTTTATTTCAATTTAGTCAATAAATTTCAAGATTTATACTTTTAACCTCAATTTTTCAAGAAACACCCACTTTTTGTCTTTAATGTTAATGTATATTAATTAATTTAAAATAATTATAAAGTTCAATTTTAAAATTAATTAAAATATATTAACTTAAAAGATCGTACTTAGTAAAAATAATTAAAAATTGAGGTTAAAAGTATGAATCTTAAAAACCTAAAGTCTGAACTAAAACTTAGGGTCTAAACTAAAATAAACTTCAATTCTAAGAATAAAGTTGTAACATTTTGAAGCCTTAAAATTTAAAAACTAAAAATCTAATAGTTTAAAACTTAAAGAATCAAAATAAAATAAAAAATTAAACCGAGAAAGAAGGGACCGAAAAAAAAAAAAAAAAAAACTTCCATAAATAAATCAATTGACCAAACCCCAAAAATAGCCTCAGGCTCAAGAGAATTGAAGAGTATAGTTAAGAGACAAAGGGTAGTATTGAGATTTCAGATGAGAGACAAAACAATTGCATAGTTTTTAATAGCGAATAGGGAAGTAGCACGTAAGCCGCCATCCACGTGGATGAAGAATTGGAAACGAGAAAACAAGGAAAGATTGTATTGTGTATAAATAGAAAGGATATGGTTAATAGGTTGGGAAGGAGGAGGCAAACTCAGCCACCAAACTTTAATATCAAGAAGAAGAGAGTGAAGCAAATTAATTAGGAAATGGGAAGGAGCCCTTGTTGTGATGAAAGTGGCCTCAAAAAAGGCCCTTGGACCCCTGAAGAAGACCAAAAGCTCATCAAACATATCAAAAATCATGGCCATGGTAGCTGGAGAGCCCTCCCTAAACTCGCCGGTATGTAACGAATAATTTCTCTCTCATACATTCAACGGATATCTATATCTGAAAATAAAATTTTTGAGTTATGATTTTTAGGGTTAAATAGATGTGGGAAGAGCTGTAGATTGAGGTGGACAAACTACTTGAGGCCTGATATAAAGAGAGGAAAATTCTCTCAAGAAGAAGAGCAAACTATTCTCAATCTCCATTCTGTCCTTGGAAACAAGTAAATTTATATTTTTACAAATTAATTATATATTTACATATTTACATATGTAATTGTATTTATGATTTTTGGTTTTGTATTGTATTAATGAAGGTGGTCGGCAATTGCAAGTCATTTACCGGGACGAACAGACAATGAAATCAAGAATTTTTGGAATACCCATTTGAAGAAAAAGCTTATTCAGATGGGTTTTGATCCAATGACCCACCGTCCTCGAACTGACATATTTTCAAGTTTGCCACACATTATAGCCTTGGCTAGTCTTAAAGAGCTAATGGAGAATCCTTCATGGGAAGAACAAGCATTGAGATTACAAGCAGAAGCTCTTCAAATGGCTAAGTGTCAATACCTTCAATACCTCCTTCAACCACCTTCATTAACCAACATTAATCATAATACTAATAATAATAATCCTACTGAAATTGAAATTATGAATTTAATCAACTCTCTTTCTTCTCCTCTCTTTGAAAACCAAATGATGACTCAAACTAATAATAATCCTGTCCAACCACTCGGTACTGACTCAGTGGGCCTCCTCTTTTCCCATTTGCCAAGCTTGGAAGTAGTTCCAAATAATACAAATACTTACGAAACGACGCCGTTCATTGCCAAGGAAATGTACTCACAAAATAATGAAGTTTGTGATCCTAATAATACTCCATGGCAACTGTCTTCTTCTTCCACCGCCCCATCGCCACCGTCCGTCGCTCCGCCGATGAATATTATTCATGACGGACCTTCTTCAAACAGCAATAATTATGGAGATGCATGTAGCAGTTCAAGCTTTGGCGGATCATCTGGTTCCATTTGGCCGGACCACCTCCTCCTTGAAGACGCTTTGTTTCATGATATTCCTTCGCTTTAAAATCTTTAAAAAAAAAAAAAAAAAGATATATTATATATTTAATGTTTTTTTTTTAACTATCTTGGTAACACCTTAGGATTTATTTTACATGCATATATATATATATATATATACGCAGCCTATATGTGTTCATATTATGTATATTTTATTATTATTATTATTTTTTTTTGTCTATGGAAAAGAATTTCAGTTCATCAAATTGCAGATTTGAATTGAGCTCCATGTTTCTCTGATTAAAGAAAAAAAGTTTTAATTATTTTTTTTTATCATCTAGAAATTTACTTTCTTTTTCGTTCTTTGTCTCTTAGTTTCAAAGTCCCATTAATCTGTATTTAATCCATACTAATCATTCACCAAACTTAACCTGCAGCAGCTTACCTACTCTTTTAATTTATTAAATCTCACTTTTTTTCATCTGTGTCTAGACTAAGCTGCTACTATATTTGATTGCTAAGGTATCGGATATTAAATATCCTTAGTAGTTGATCTTGTAGCTTGAACTTTGTTTGCCCTTTATTATTTAAAATCCATAGTAGTTTTCCATTTTTCTAATGGCTGTGTTTGTTTCATTCATGTACTTTAATTTCAGAGTTTTTTTAATAGGTCCATTTAATTTTATTTTTTTTAAATCCAAGCATCTAATAATTTATTAAATTTATAATATTGTGTTTAATAGATTTTGGTTACTTATTTAAGATGCACGAAAACTTAATTAGGCAAAAAGTTGGAAATTTATGGCTCCATTGATTTGGAAAAAAAAATATTTATAAAAAAACTCATTTTTATTGAAATATTTTTATAAAAGTTGATTAAACTATACTTGAAAAAACTATCTAGAATGGCTATCAAACACTCCAATTTTTTTAAAAAATGATTTATATTTTAAATTAAATATTTGAAAATGTATTCCAAACCCACCCTAAATCTTCATGGATTTTTTAAATCTGTGTCAAAAAGCTCAATCACTCTTTGGGAATACCAAGTTTCATGTAAGTTACATTTTTATCTTCATAATGATATTATTCATAATATCATATGAATTACTCCTCCCATTATCAATTAGTTTTGAGATAGAACTTTATGTTATCTAATATTAATCCTTTTTTTTTTACTTTATATACTATAGATATTCTCTACATCTAGTGAACGAAGTATTGTTCATGTCGTAGGGAGAAGAAAATTTTCTAAACATAAGAATTAACCAATAGGAAATAAAGATGTGATAACCTGCATGAAACTTGGTTTTTCCAAGGAGTGAGTGAGCTTTTTGACAAAGGAAATGAACAAACCAGTTATATTGGAGAGACGTGAAGAAGGATAGAGGAACTGGTTAATGAAAACTCCAATTTCCAGCCTTGTATTATATTTTAATTAATTCTTGGTTGAAAATTCCCGAGTCCTTTTTTTTTTTTAATTAATAAAAGATGATTAGTAATATTTGGTCGGAAGTTTTGTTTGAGAGAGTTGACCAATGCTTTTAATTTCTAAGCCCTGACGTAACAAGGATTTGCAATGATAAAGAGGACCCCATGTAGTTAGGAAACATGAGAAACTTTTGGAATTTTTTCCTCTCAAAGAAAACAACAACCCTCTCTTTCAACACATTGCTCCAACTCATTTGTTCATTCCTAGTTCATCAAAGGTTTTATGGATATGACTTAAATTTTTCTGGGTTCATTATATAAATTCATGTACATATCCTCTTAAATTTATTAGATCAACATGGACAACATCTCAAACCAATTAGTAATAAGATGAGTAACTCACGTATCTTATACAAATACTGTGACGTGATGTGTATTCATCATTTCAATAACATGCTCCTTAAAGATATGACGTCACTTTAGGTTCATCAACCTTGAGTCAAATCTTCCTTTTCTTTTTCAGACTGCATATCCGTTTAGGCTTAATGGGCTCTAATACCATATTAGAGAAACATCGAGATCCATCTTCGTCTCATAATTAACTGAAGTTTCAAGATGAAACTTATGTTTCTCTAATATGAAATAAAAACCCATTAACCTTAGGAAAATTATTTTAAATGATAAAACTATTGAAAATATTTATAAATAATAATATCATAGTTTATCTACGATAGACTACTATATGTATTTATCATGACACAAATAGACATATATAGTAGTCTATCGCATATAGACAATAAAATTTTACTATATTTCTAAATATTTTGGGTCATTAACCTATATTTGAAAACAACCCTTAAACTAAAAAAAAAATTAATCTAAGAATGGTGAATCTAAAAAGATAATATATTGAGAATTTCACATTAAAAATATAAATTATTCTTTTTATTATTAATTAATTTTAAGATGAAACTCATGTTTATGTAACAAAATCTAGGGTTATTCAAGTGCAATCTAAGAACCAAATACTACTTTTAATTCAATAATTTCGATTGTCTTATTGACTATTCTTTAAAAAGAAAGTGGAAATAAATTTAAAAAGAACGAAAAGAAAAAGAAAAAAAAATCGGAGTCTTTTTGTTTAGTTTTTCTTCATGTGGAGTAAATAATTGGGAAGTGGGAAAAAGTCAAAGAACATAGAGGTGGCCAGCCTACCATTTGACTTTTATACTGTTATATATAAATTCCTGAAGAAGTAAACTCGGTTTCCATTATTTTTGTCTATAACATTTTTGTTTTATACCAATAGATTTTTTAATGATATTTTTCCATATAAATGTAGAAATTACATTTGATTTCTCTCAAATAGCTTTATATTTTCAGCTGCTACTAGTAGCTAGAGTCTCTCGAGATTAGATACACGTGAAACAGTATAAAGTTAATTAGCTGATTCAAATAAAATTATTCTTTGAGTTGAATTGTCAAAATGATGAATATCAATAAAGTTTGGCCTCAATTTAAGATTATCTTAATATTTTTTTTTTTTTAAATGTTTCTAAACCATTTCTATATATATATAGAAAGAAAAAGAAGTTTTTACGTAACAAAATGTGAAACTATTTACCAAAATAGTAAAAAAAAATACTAATAGACTTCTATCAATGTCTATCAGTAATAAATTTTTATTAGTTTCTATAACTAATATATATTAATAAACTTGTATTAACCTCTATTAGTCTCTATCAAAGAAAATTAAAACTCTATTTTTGAAAATTCTTCGAAAAGATATTTGATTAAATTAATTTTTAAAATTAAAAAAAAAACAAAATTTATATTATCCAACAACTTGGGTATCTATCTATATATTATATGAACAACTTTTTGGTGGTGTTCTCGCCTGGAAGATTCTGTTCACATTAATTATCATTCTTCTATACACTTTTGTTTTTCAAAATGTTGACTATTAATTAGCATGAATAATTTTAGAAAAAGCTGTTATTTTAGATAATTTATTGACTGAATATACTTAATATATTTCACAAATAACATGCATCCAAACATCAATATTATATCTTATACTAAAATAGTATGTATTATAAATATATATTATTATAATTCATACTAATATAGTTTGTAGGTCCGAAACACAGATTATTATAATTCAAACTAACATAGTCTACATCCAAAAATAAACTATTATAGTCCCATATTATAATTATCTATTCACCACTCTAAACAATTCCTTAAAATCTATGTTGATTATATGGAGGTATTATAATAGATTGATCTATAATAAAAATTATTCATTATTATGGATATTTATAGTAACCTACCTTCTTCCTTGATTGATTATAGGGTGAATAATCCGGACAAATGATTTTTAATATATATGGAAAAGAAAAAATATATCGGAATCGTGGCTAATTGAATTATAAAAACATACACAAATTTATGTGTCTAATCCATTTATTTATATCTATTCTTCACACAACATGGGTAGAAAGTTGAATCGTAAAGTCCAAAAATATATTTTTAATAATGCATTTTATATTCGATTACTTTTAGGTATTTTAATTTTCAAATTATATTTTAGTCTGACCATTTGGTACAATTATTTCAAAACTTGTCGATTTCCTAACAAATCTTTTTTTTCAATATATATATATATATATCTCTTATATTATGGATGATATTAGATTTACCCTAGCATACAGTCGTAAATTAGTTTGGTTTGGTGGCTTTTATCTATTATCATTATGGAAGATATTGTAAGTTTTAATCTATTCTGAAAAGCTTTATTTAAAAAAATGCAAAGTACAAAAGGAAAGCAATATTTGGGAGTGTATACATCTATCTAGTTCATAATGTATTGTAATTTCATCGGCATGAGATTATGGTTCATTTGTTTGAAGACGAAGAATGGATTTTTTTAGAGGTAAGGAGAAATTTTCCTATCATCTTTTGAAAAGGTATATCCTTCTTCATTATTTCTTGGTGCAAAAAATCTAATCTCCTTCGTAATTATGAGGTATCTGTTATATTTTTAAATTGGAAGACTTTTCTCTAGTCTATTCCTAGTTAAGTTCTCGCATCAACGAATATTCAATTCCCACGTTTCTTTTTCACAAGAAATTATGTGATCTCCAATAATTGGATAGATTAAAAAAAGCCCCCTTCATAGTTTCATGTACAAACCCTAAAAATATACTATATATCAAAACGTTTATATTCCTTCCGTTGTCAAACTAACCAAAGAAAATACCCCATGAATGATTTTATACTATAGAATGTTTTTTCTTCCCTCCCACTATTGAGAGAACATACTTAATTTAATGAAAATTCTATATATTAAAAAAAAAAAATCTGAAGTGTTTGATGGGCCACTTGGAAGTTTGTGGGTACAATCATGATTATGTGTCTAAGGGCGAGATTAAAAGATTGTAAATTTAAAGAATCCAACATTAGCATTCAAGTACGTGGGAGACTATGAAATTAAAATCTATGCTAATTTTCTTATGGGATCAGTTGTTACAATCTTATAATTGCAGTACTTAATTTCCATATAATTTTCTAATTTTTTTCCACCACTCGATAAGAACTAAGAGGTTGTTTAGGACGCTGAGATGATATAGGATGTGGAGAGTTCGAATGTCTGAAGAGTTCTAATTGAGTATGTTAAAGTACTGAGATAATATACGATACATGAAAAGAAAATGACGGTGAGATACGAAACACGTTTCGAAAATGGGTCCACAAATAATTAAAATCGGTGAGATAGGATAATGGACCTCCAAACATGATATAGGATGTGGGGATATATGATCTCACGTTAGGCCTCCAAAACAACCCCTTTTCCTATCCAGAATGGATGGAAGTTTCTCATATAATTAATAACATATTCTTTATGTTCTTTTTAAAGGATTTTAGAAATTTAAAATCAACTCTCTGATCGATGGCTAGAAAGAAAGAGCCAATAAAAAATGTAAAGAATTATATGAATAAAGGATAATTTGAAAAATAAAAGCAATCAATTTTATTATAAATTGAAATAAATATATCAATCGTCTGGGTTAGGTGTTAAGTTCAACGTAAATTAAAAGCTTATTTAGGAAACAAGAAGGAAACTAAATAATTGTAATTAAGAAGATATTGTTGTGAATTTTTGCAGGTGACCAAGTGGTGGAGATAAGACAAACACTCGAAGCACCAGTTTATTAGCACACAATTATCTCGTAAGCAATCGAGAAGGAAGGAATCGCTAATGACAAGCAATTGAAGAAAGAAATGAATATTGCAAAGAAGAAATAATACACAGAGAAAGAGGAAGAGGAAAGAACACGGTTTAAGTGGTTCGGTCCAAAATCAGACCTACATCTACTGCAATGTGGGCAACTATATTGACTTATTAAGGGGAAAGAGAATACTATAACAATCCAGCTCCCTAGGACTTGTACTAGATCGTTATTATATGCATGCATACTTCTCAAAGCAATCATTCTTATGAATTGACTAAATCCAAATGAATTTTATAAAATAAATAGTTTTTATTAAATTTAAATAACTGAAATTTTTTTATCAAGGTACCTTGAAAAAATATAAAACAACATTGAAAAATTTTATCTAAAACTTCTAACGGTGCAAAAACTAAAAGTTTCTGAATTCAACGAAATAAATTGAAAGTTAAAACATGAAAATATGGAAACATGGGAGGAAGCATCTGACTAATCCTAATGGCATGGTCAAGGATTTCTCCTGTCATTCGCAGACGAGTCCTTACCCTATGAAAAGCATAACATAATAAAGAATGAGTATAAATTAATTTCCTCTCTTTTGAATCCAGATGCTCAAATCACCTCCAAATTACTTCAAATTAACCATGTTCTTCACCAAATCGCCAATTTTACCTCTTGATTGCTCGATACCTACAAAATAGGAAAATAAACACATAAAACTCAATAATAAGCCCAAATTAAGCTAGGAATAATAGCTCTTTTTGAGAGCTATCAACCATCAAGTGGCTCTTCTAAAATAAACGGCAGTAATTTATTAATTGTGGTCATGACTAAACAACCTCAATTTTATACATTGTTAACTCTTCACATTATGGGTGTTAAGACTAACTCTCTATACTTCACAATTCCCAAAATGTTTAAGTAAAATACAAATTCCTTAAACGTTTTTTTTAGGATTTTAGATTACTTTATGGGAGATTTTTATATATAGAAAAGTAGGCCAAAGTATTTATAATTTTGTAGCAAAAAAAATTAAGAAACCGTTACAACTCAAACTAAACCCAAAAATGATGTAAAATACCGAAAAAATCCAACCCAAATGCCAAAAAAAAAAAGGAAAAAAAGACGGCGACCCAACCCAGAACCTGACTCGACTACGATTAATTGATGCGATTTTCACCAAGGATTTTTCCCTCCAACGAATAACATTTCATCTCCTCCAATCCTCTCCATTTCATCGTTCTCCTTCTCCTTCTTCTTCTTCTTCCATCGACACCGCTTCACCTTCTTTTTTTTCTATTTACGTCCTTTTCCGTCCGGTGCTTCATTTTCCATCCTTGTCCGCTGCTTCTTGGTTCTCTTCTTCTTCTTTTTAATCCTTCTTCCACTGTTGCTTCTTGCCGCATCTTTCTTCTACCACTACATTAGTAATTACTTAACTTCAAAAGGTATATTTTTTTTTCTTCTTATCAATTTATGAGTGATTATAGTTATTAAGCCTAATTATAATTTCTTTTTTAGTGGTAATATTTATTAACTAAATTTTGTGTACATATGGTAAGCAACATCAAAAGAAAGACACTTAAAGGAGAAGAATCATAAAAAAAAAACAAAAGAAGATAAAAACTCAAAAGGGAGAACAAGGAAAACTAAAACTTAAGGTATAAACAAACCTATGAGAGACATTGATAGTGGTGTATCACTGTCTATCAGTGATATAAAGTGATGGAACATTTTCTCATATATCTTTGGCCTGATTGTATATGTTTTGATATTTGATTGTTTGGCTAGGGGCTACTTATTGGATTCTATATGATTTTATATTTGTTTTGTTTTCAGTTTAGTTTGCTTATAGGATCCACTTCGTGGTTTAGTCATGTTGTGATATAAAGAAAAGAAGTACATAGAAAGTTATAGAAGTCTATCAATGACTATTAGAAATAGACACTTATAGACTACTGTTAGTGTCTATATGTGACACTAAGTGTTCTATGTTGTCTACTATTCATACCACTATGAACATATACATATGTTTTCTTATATATGTTTAGTTGGGGGCTACTTACGGTTGGTGTTTTAATATTTCTTTTACAGTTGGTATTTTTATCATTTATAGACTACTTACACTTGATGTTATGCTTTAGTATATAAAGAAGTATTTGATAAATAGTGATAGACACTATCACTATTTATCACATTTCATGTTTTGCAATAGATAGTATATATCGCTAATAGACAGTGATAAAAGTCTATCAATGTTCATTGAATAATAATAGTGAGTGATAGCAATGATACAATGTAGATTGATAGTTGTATATTTAAACAAGTGGAATAGGAATATGAACATCAAACAATAACACAAGATCGGAACAAGCATTTGTGGATAACAATATTCATCTCGTTAATGAACTTAACTTCACGTCATTTCTGCTTTTGTCTCGTGAAGTTTGTCTTGTGAAATTACTTCACGAGACGAACTTCACGAGAAATGAACTCAACTTCACGTCATTTCTGTCATTTGCCTCATGAAATTTGTCTCGTGAAGTTACTTTATGAGACGAACTTCACGAGAAATGAACTCAACGAACTTAATTCACGTCATTTCTTTCTTTTGTCTCATGAAGTTCATCTCGTGAAATTACTTCATAAGACTTCAAGAGATAAATTTCATGAGATGAAATTCACGAGAAATGAATCAACAAACTCAACTTCATGAGACAAATAGCATGGTTGAGGAACCACGACACCGTGGACGAGGAAGAAGCAATAGATGGAGCGTGCAGAAAATCAAAGAAGAGAATTGAGGAAGAATCGTAGACCTACATGCGTAGAAAATCAAAAAAAAAAAATCGAGGAAGAAGTCGTATCGTGGTCGAGGAAGAACATCTTTGATGAAGAAGAACGTTGAGGAAGAAGACGTCAATGATGAAGAACACCAAGGAAGAAGCTGAAGAATGACGAGGAAGAAGCCGTAAGTGAGGATGCATGGATTTCAAACCGCAATGATATTTTAGGAATTTTGAAAAAAATGAAAACGTCGCTTCCTTTTACAATTTTCTTGCTATAGATTGTAAATATTTTTGTTTTTTTTTTTTTTTTCTATTTATCAGAACTACTCTTTATTATAAGTTCAAGTATATTTTAAAATATTCATAAATTTGTGGCACTAAAAAATTACTATAAACTTGTGTTTTTAACTTTTATAATACTTTTTTTCTCTTTCCTCCCTTAATTTGGCTACAATTTTATGTTATGGAAATTTATTTTTATTGGAGTGTTAGTGTGTGTTATGTTTAAATATGAAATCTGTCTTCGTAGTAAATATGTTGATTTGAATGAATAAAATGTTTCTCATTCCCTTAGTAAAAAGATTTAGATAATTAAATGCATCGCAGATGTTCGAGTCTTTGAGATTAATATATATTTTAATATTAAATAGAAAACAAAACATTATAGTTCAAGTAAAAATGAATATTTTCTCCAACGACTTATTATATAAAGCCAAAATTTTAAAACCTAATCCACTTCTCTTTCTCATGAAACAATACATGGGGACTCGCAATGCTTGTGTTAGACTCCCAAATGCGCAGCAATCGACTTTTTGCTCAAAATCAAGTTGACTAATTATACCACATAAATGACATAATTTTATATTATATTATACAAATACATTCTATTATCATATATTATCTAGTTGTCTAAATTATTTATTATTACTTGGATGATTTTCTTTAGTTCAAATAAAAGGGTGAGGTGTTTATTTCAACTTCTAGAACTTTGAAAGAAGCCAGCGGAACTATGCTAAATTGATATAATAAAGATTATTATAAAATTTTTAAGAACATGAGAATTAATTAAATTCAAACTCAAACTAAAGCATTGAAAATATAGACGTAATGAAACCTAAAATGTAACACTATATTATAAAAACAATAGCTATTTTAATTCTTTTTGTAATCCATGAGGACTAAAGAACTTTATACCATAAATTAACGATTATGTTCATAAAAAAATCGATATAATTAAGTTCAAAATGTTTCTACTAATTTTGTAAATCATAACATAGTGTTAATAGATAATACATTAATTATCATCCTACAAATATTGTAAAAACAACCTCTCATAATAATAAGTAGTGATTTCGGTGTCAATTTGAACATATCTCAACTAACTTAGATATATATCCTTGATCTAAAAGGTCAAAGATTCAAATCCTCTATCTATAAGATATAAATTAGGGATGATAAAATTCCCATTGGTGTCAGAGATAGGGATGGGGAGTGCATCCCCGACCCCACCTCGCATTGTTGCTATCTCTAACCTAAATTGCATTGGCTTGATTTCTAATTTGAAAAGGATCAAATATGAAGGAGTAGAAGAGAAAGTATCTTAAAATACACGGGGCATTTTTTATGTCCAAGTTATTTCATATGGGATAATAAAAAAAAATTCCAAATAAATTTTGTTTTTTCTGAAATGGGCCCTTGAGAAAATTGGATCACAACCGAACCTAACAACTTTGGAGCGCCCCACGCTGAAAATCCTGGGCTTTGCCCATGTAAGATCGGCCCATTATAAATTTTTCTTTTTTTTTCATCTGAATTTCATAATACTAGTAAATGATCACATGCATACATGCAATCTTTTTTTAACCATTCCATAGGTTTTGTAGATATGTAAAATAAAATTTAACTGTATTTTGAAATTAGCTATATTTTCACTTATTTTGTTAATTTACTTTTTTTTTACTTTAATTAATTAAATTTTGTGACCTTTCAAAAATCAGACTTTTACGACCATCACGGTTTGAAAAAAAATAATTCTTTATTATAAAGTTTTTTTTTTTTTTTACTTTAATCATAATTTAAAATAAACTGTTAATAACCATTTATATTTGTTAATTTAATTTTTTAGTATAATTAATTTAATTATTGTGACATTCCAAAAATCTATGACATTTACACTTCAAGGTAGTTGGGAAATTGTTGTTTGATTTTTACTTTAATTGTATTTTAGACTCAACTGTTATTATTAAAATTGATGATAAAATAGGTATATGTTAAAAAAAAAAATGTGACTCCGTTTTTTGTAGGATCGGTATGGTAACCCTAGGACTGAATTGAGTTTACTAAAAGTAATGAAAACTTTTTCTTGAATCTACAATTTTGTTAATTAGTAATTTAAACAAGAATTTTATATAAGTACATTCACTTCAAAAAAATCAATAGATTGACTTAAACAAATTTAAGAGCAATTTGTAGCAATTGATTTTATGCAATGAAATATATTAACAAATTAATGCAAAATTCAATAAGAGAGGGATAGAGAAATTGACACCGATAACTTTATAGTGGTTTGACAAACCGCAGCCAAAATCCACTTCCCAAGCTCCTCTTGTGTCACTATGAACTTGACTCTTTTCCCAAGCTCCTCTTGTGTCACTATGAACTTGACTCTTTCTACGGTTTAAAGCGAACCACTATAATGCTTCTTTTCCGAGTGCAAGAACAAACCTAATCCTTTCCACGGTTGAGGATTAGACTGCTACAACACTCTTGTTATGAGTTCAAGAGCAACCTTACAATTATATGAAAATGAAGAACACACTTGATAAATTGTCTAAAAGAGTAGATTTACAAATTTGAGTACTTAACAAATAAATCCTCATAATATAATAAATCTCTCAAGAATAGGATAAAAAGAAAAAAATGTTAAATTATTAAAAAAAATACCCTTGAACTTTGGATTTTGTGTAAAAAATACCTCTGGATTTTGAAACGTTTCAACTTTCATAATCGATTAAAAAATACCCTCGCCGTTAATATAAAACAAACGGAATGCTGACATGGCCATTAATTCTTGGCCTACACCTATATGACATGGAAAAAATGAAAAATGTGGATGCATAAGGTGTCAAAAAAATTATGGAAGCCTTAATTTTTATGGATGTAGAGGAATGGAACAAAAATAGGGCAATACCTGATTTGTGACCTTGTGGAAGATGAACGAACAGAAATGCCATGGAATAAATCTTGGGTGAATCTTGGGTGGAAGATGGAACAAATGCGGTGGAACTCCTCCTCCCCCTCCTCTTTTTTAATGAATTTTGACCGAATTTTCTGTCTTAATATTTGTAACCAATCAACATTCATTACTTAAAATCTTGAATTGCATACCGATTATGAGATTCAAATTAGGGCCACGATGTAATGGCTAAAATTCTAGTCAACCAATGAACCAACAAAACTATGAACCAAATGGCTAAAATGAAAATTGTTCGAGCATTTTTTATGAACTTTTTACTGGAATTTTGGTATTTTAAATCCTCAAGATTCTATATATATCATCAAGAACCCATCAACAAAGACCAATAATAATATGTTAGAGATGAATGAAAATTCATCTAGGAGTTCATTTGGACGTATAAATTATTGGGTAATTTGAATGTGCAATCCTTTGTATAGCTGAATCTTCCAACGTTTTTCTTACTAAATTTTGTAAATTTGGTTTATTTATTGGTTTCATTATAGGAGGGAAACTCTTGCAATTCTTTTGAATGGTACCATAAAAACTATGTGATCGTGAAAAAAGTTGGGATACCACAACAAATGAGAAGATTATTTACATATTTTATATTTGATGGTTAGGATCCCTACCTATGGCACATAATAATTGGCCTCCATAGGGTCCTTTTAGGTGGAACCATCCAACCCAATAAATGGCCTACACTAGGCAAAAAAGCCCTTTTTCATTGCATCAAAAAATATATATAATCTCTCAAAGACAAGAGATGACTTTGGATGTTCCTCATTACTCATTGAAAAATCATAAGAACAAACTTTCAATTTAAGACAACTACCTTCATTACCCCGTAGTAGCTCACCACAATAATCCCACAATTTTCCATATTGTTCAGCGTGATTACTTTCAGCTAGCTCTATAGCCTTTTTTTCGCTTTATAGGTCTTATTTCTTTATATCTTCACAAAATACTTCTGTTGGATCTTCTCTTCAATCGTGCTCACCTTTATATTAGATTGCTCTTTAACTCTATTGACTAGTGTGTTGGCCAACCACTTTGTAGTTACCTTAAAGTTTTGGAAGGACCGAGCACAATTATGTGCATCAATTAGAGTTCTTAACTGAAATGTCTCCTACCCTTCATTTTAGTCACATAAGCAACCCACTTACATGATTTTGAGCATATAGCACGAACCCTTGTTCTATCTGTCTTGCTATAACGAATTGACCATCCTCCATTGATTGTATATGTAGTTATAGCTCTCTTAAATTCATCTAAGGAGCTAAATAACATGCCAACTTCAAAGTGGATTTCATAAGGATCGATCACATTTTTAAGTGATGGAAACTTGACACTGCCACCCTCAAAATCTGAGTCAAAAATGTCAATCAAATCTAAATTACACTCATTATCTTCCTCATTATCAACTTCATCACCATGGGCCTAATATATCATTTTTCTCACAAATTTCCTCATTAACTTTTTTTTCATTTCCTTTCACAGGTTCCAACTTACCATTCAAGTCCTCCTCCTCACTATTCGAAGAATGATTTTCCTATTCAATTGAGTCTAATCATCATTTAAATCCCCTTCGCTATCAGAAAAATAAATATAATTCCAATTATCCTTTACATTAGAATACTCGATCAAGCTTACTAACTTCATCATCATGTATATGCATTGTATTAACATCGTCATTCTCTACATGCTCTACATATACATTTAAAGATGCATTTCTATTTAATAAACCTTGTTGAAAAATAGAGTCTTTTACCCTAGGAGCATATTTGTCTTTTCCTCTCCATCTTAGGGTTTCCCTTTTTTCTATTTAAGCTTGTAACCTCTGTATATACTGTGAATCAAATTCTATAAGAATTCTTTATCCTGTGATTTTTTTCTCCATTATTAGGGTTTTTCCACGTAACTCTGTGTGTGCCATTTTCCTTTAACTACTCTGCCTTTTTTATCATGGTATAAGAGCATGGAGACGAAACCTTGGCCACCATTGAGGAAAACCCAATGGGAGAATCCCAATTACCAGTAAGTGAAACCAATGGCACGGATATAGCAATTGTTATCCAAAATGCCATCGATCATTATTTTCAATCTGTTCTTCCACACCTTCACCATGACAATCAGATGACCAGAGCCGAAACCCAACCTGAGCCGAGACCCACGACACTGCTGATCAGTGTAGCAGGTAATCTGATCCACACTTAGCAGTAGACGAACAACACCCTACAGCCGATCCCTTCCGTGTCGCGCAGTTCAAGTTCGACCCAGTTCCAACCGATCGATGCTTTCTAGGTCACGCAGCTCCAGACTGGTGCATTCCCTCCCATGCGGCCCAGTCGATCGGGGTCTTCTGGCCAATTCCAGTCGCTGCAGTTCCTCAATCGATCGCCGTTGTTTCCTCTCAATCGCTGCTTAACCAAGGACTTTTGGCCGACGTCGTCTTCGATATTGCTGGAGCTGGTCTGAGCCACGACGGTTCTCATTAGCTAAACCAGCCGGGAGTTGATCCAACCCGTGGCTGCCACTTCATCAATCAGAACCCTCTGTTCTAGTCGAATTTGAATAGTAGTTTGGGTCAGTCATCGCCTGTAATTGGTGGGTTCGAAAGGGAGTCATTGTCTCACCATCGAGATCAAGGGAGTATAATTCAAGACCAGTTTACTCAGTTACAACTCCAGATTAAGCAGCAAAATGACTTTGTCCAGCAACAGATAGTTGCTATTGGGGTAGCACTAGGATCGTCATCCAATTCCCAGCCATATTTAAACCCGAATCAAACTATATACTCTGGAAATTTAGTAACCTCTTTCCCTGCCTTATCTTCAAATTTATTTTCTTGAGCAATAGGAAGTTCTGCTAGCTTTATTGTAGGAGAGAAGTTAAATGGTGATAATTATTTTTCTTTGTCCCAATCCATTAAAATGGCCCTTGAGGGCCGTCACAAATTCGGGTATCTAACGGGTGAGATACCAAAGCCAAGACCAGGTGACCCCCAAGAACGAATATAGAAGGGTGAAGACTCCTTACTTCGGTCTATTTTAGTAAAGAGTATGGAGTCTCAAATTGAGAAACCCTTACTATATGCAGCCACTGCTCGAGATATTTGGGAGGCAGTCTAAAAGCTCTACTCCCAACGACAGAATGCTTCCCGGTTGTATACCTTACGCAAGCAAGTCCTTGAGTGTAAGCAAGGGGCAATGGACGTTACAGCCTACTTTAACAAACTGTCGCTTCTCTAACAAGAAATGGATTTATGTTGTGAGATGATCTGGAATTATTTATGTGGAGGAGTCTTACATTATCAGTATGAGGAAACCGACCGAGGATATGATTTTCTTACCGGACTGAATTCTAAATTTGATGCAGTACAGAGTCGTATATTGGGAACCTGTCCAATACCATCCCTGATGGAAGTTTTCTCTGAAGTACGTCTCGAGGAAGACAGGTCTAGGGCGATGAATAATACACAAGTTTCGTCAATAGACTCCGTTGCCTTCAAAACCTCAGGCTCTGTTAGTGATAAATAAAACAGCAAGTCGACTCTAGTTTGTGAACATTGTAAGAAGCCCTGACATACGAAAGATCAATGTTGAAAGTTGCATGGCCATCCACCAAATGGTAAAAAAATGACAGTCGGGTCGAGCACTGGTAGGTGAATCGGAAACTAGAGGTTCTCAACCTCAGAACCAGGAAAATAGTTAGAGCACTTCTAGTACAATGGGAGTAAGTGCAATCTCTCAATCAGGTACCATTCACTTCTTTGGTCTTGTTAGTATAACTAGTAGTAAACCGTGGATTTTAGATTTAGGGGCTACAGATCACTTGACTTGTCTTTCGACCAGTTTCTTTCATATCAACCAAGTGCTGGGAATGAGAGGATCAGAATTATTGATGGATCCTTTGCCCCTGTGGCTGGAAAAGAACGTTGGTCACCCTTTGAGGGCTTAGTTATTCAAGATGTTCTGCATGTGCCTAAAATATTTTACAATCTTTTATCTGTTAGTAAAATTACAAGGGATTTTAGATGTCGAGTTATTTTCTCACCCAATGTTGTTGTTTTTCAGGACCTGAACTCGGGGACGACGATTGGCACTGCTTGGCATGATAAGAGGCTCTATTTCCTCACTGAAGAGGCTTCATCTAGGATATATGATAGGACTAGTTTACTTTCATCTCATTTTTCTATTTCTGAAACAGATTATATGTTATGGCACTATCGTCTTGGACATCCTAGTTTCCATTATATGAATTATCTGTTCCTCATCTTTTTCGCAACGTTAATCTTTCTAAATTGAATTGTGATGTGTGTGTCCAAGCCGAACAGCCTTGTGCATCATTAAAACCTCAGCCTTATAAGCTTCTAAATCATTCACCCTCTTCCATAATGATGTTTGGGGTCTATCACCTGTTACTACCGCCACTGGCAAACGGTGGTTTGTAACCTTTATTAATGACCATAGTAGTTTAACTTGGGTTTTCCTTCTGACAGAAAAATCCAAAGTCACATCGATCTTCCAACAATTCTACTGCTCTATAGAAACCCAGTTCAATGCAAAAATCGTTATCCTTCATAGTGATAATGGTTGGGAGTTCTCTAATAATTTCTTTAGAGAATTATTAGTCTCTAAATGAATTTTCCATCAGTGTTCCTGTGCATACACTCCCCAAAAAAATGGAGTGGCTGAATGGAAAAACCGTCACCTTATCGAAGTTGCTCGGTCCCTTATGTTGTCAACTTCTCTTCCATCCCATTTGTGGGGAGACGCTATTATGACAGTAGCTCATCTGATAAATTGAACGTCGTCCCGGGTTCTAAAATTCCAAACCTCTTTAGACTGCTTCAAAGAGTCCTACCCTAATAACCGGCTTATCTCTGATGTTCCACTTCGGGTGTTTGGGTGCGTTGTGTTCGACCATACTCATGGTTCTAACCGAACTAAGTTTACCCCTCGTGCCCAAAAATGGGTCTTTGTGGGGTACCCCCTTCATCAATGTGGGTAAAAGTATTATCATCCTTCTTCTCGAAAGTATTTTGTCTCAATGGATGTGACTTTCTTTGAAGATCATACTTTCTTCCCTAATAGTTCTTTTCAATGGGAGAGTACTAGTGAAGAAACTAATTAGGGTCCAAGCCTGTCTGTCTTACCTGAACATATTCCTGACATAAGTATCAACAAACCCATTTTGCCTATTGAACAAGTCCCATGGATCACATACTATAGGAGGAATCTCAGAAAGGAAATAGCGCCGCCTGTTATTTTCCTGACTCCAGTCCAGGAGTCAAAATGAGTATCAGTTCCAGGTACTAGTAATTTTATCCCTGACAGTGGTAACATTTTTGTTGAAACTGATGCTTATGTTGAAAATGATGAGAGCAAAGACGGAGGAGACAATGACAGCACGAATGACTGTACCAAGAACAATGTGACCGATGCAGGTGATGATAATTGTGAAACATTTGTACCAACAGATAACATTGTTGAAAGTGGAAAAGATATTCAGAACATGACACACTGAGTAGGAGATTGAATGCAGTAGGGAGTAAAAGGAGAAGAAAGATCGTGATGCGTCCCTTGACCTCCCTATTGCCCTTAGAAAAGGTACCAGATCATGTACAAAGTACCCAATGTAGAGTTACTTGTCTTATAGCAACTTGTCTCCTGGGTTCAAGGCCCTCACTACGAGCCTAGACACAGTTGTAAAACCAAGCAGTATAGACACAGCAATGGAGTTCCCAAATGGAAAGTCGCAGTCATGGAGGAAATGGGGGCGCTTGAGAAAAACAATACGTGGGACCAAGTTACTCTTCCAAATGGACACAAAGCAGTTGGATGCAAATGGGTGTTCACCGTTAAGTATAGGTCTGATAGAACGATTGATAGGTATAAGGCTTGGTTAGTTGCTAGAGGTTTTACTCAGACCTTCGAAGTTGATTACTCAAAGACTTTTTCACCAGTAGCAAAGTTGAATACAGTACGTGTTCTGTTCTCAGTTGTAGTTAACAAAGACTGGCCCTTGCACCAGTTTGATGTGAAGAATGCTTTTCTTAATGAAGAGTTGGAAAAAGAAGTCTACATGAGTCCTCCCCCAGGGTTTGAGAATTAGTTTAATCACCGAGTATATAGACTAAAAAAGTCCTTGTATGGGTTAAAACAGTCCCCGAGAGCCTAGTTTGGCAGATTCACTACCTTTGTAAAGTCACAAAGGTATAGTTAGGGACACTCAGATCACACTCTCTTCACAAAGAGGCCAGTACCCAGGAAAATTTTAGTTTTGATTGTGTATGTAGATGATATTTTAATTTAAGGTGATGATGCTCCAGAAATTGATCGATTAAAGACGAAAATGGCTGAGGAATTTGAAATCAAAGACCTTGGAAAGCTGAGGTACTTTCTTGGAATGGAAGTGGCTCAGTCAAAAGAAGGGATTTCGGTTTCCCAACGAAAATATACTCTGGATTTGCTTAAGGAGACAAGTATGACAGGCTGCAAACCAGTAGACACCCCTATGGAAGTGAATGTTAAGCTCAGTAATGTGAATAATAGTGTACCAGTTAATAAGGAGAGATATCAGCGGCTTATTAGGAAGCCAATCTATCTCTCACATACTAGATCAGACATTTCATATACAGTTAATGTAGTTAGTCAGTTCATCCAGTCTCCTTATGAAGAACATATGAGAGTGGTGGAGCGCATCCTGAGGTATTTAAAAACATCTCCAAGTAGAGGATTGATATTCAGAATGTCCGATAGATGGTGCATCGAGGCATATACGGATGCAAATTGGGCAAGCTCTGTGGTAGATAGAAAGTCGAAATCAGGATATTGTACCTTTGTATGGGGTAACCCTGTCACATGGAGGAGCAAGAAATAGGGAGTAGTGGCTAGAAGTAGTGTCGAAGCCGAGTAAAGGGCCATGAGTCTGAGGATATGTGAAGAAATTTGGCTAAAGGTTCTAAGTGATATCAATCAAGGTCACGACGATTCGATGAATCTCTATTGTGATAACAAAGCCGCAATAAGCATAGCAAACAACCCAGTGTAGCATGATAAAACGAAGCATGTAGAGATTGATAGGCATTTCATCAAGGAGAGGCTTGACATTGGCAACATTTGTATCCCTTATATTCCTTCCAGTCAACATATTGCAGACGTTCTGACAAAGAGGCTTCCTAGATAGTTGTTTGACTCTTGTGTTAGCAAGTTGGATCTCATTAACATCTACGCCTCAACTTGAGAAGGAGTGTTGAAAATAGGTTTTTTACCCTAGGGGCAGATTTGTCTTTTCTTCTTCACCCTAAGGTTTCCCTTTTTTCAATTTAAGCTTGTAGCCTCTGTGTATACTGTGTATCAAATTCTAATAAGAATTCTTTATCCCGTGGTTTTTTCTCCCTTATTAGGGTTTTTCCACGTAACTCTGTGTGTGCCATTTTTCTTTCTCTACTCTGTCTTTTTCATCACACCTAAAGAATCCAATTCCATTGATGCTTTATCTGAGTCTAATATGTTGAAGGAGCCATCACCACCTTCATACCATAAATTTTCCCATTCACTATACCATAAGGACTTAACCAAGTCAAACAATTCTAACAAAGACCACAAACCAGGGTTAATTTTATCAAAAGTCAACTTCAAACCTCCTACATATCTGTCTGATCTCTTTTCTACTTTGTCACCATGGTTTAGAATTATATTGAATACTTCCATTCTCCCTAAAAATGCACATAAACGCACTTGATTTAACAAAGAGCAATGAAAAATATAGAAAACAAATAAAACTTTTTTAAAACATCGAAGAAGTTCTGTTGAAAGGATTTTTATACTTGTTAACAAATAAGAAACAAAGAAAGATTTTTCTTTACCTTCGAAGGCGCATTCTTCGACGGTGGCCTCCAAATGGTAGGAACTACACAATCAACAGTGGCACGACAAACAAAAAATAGACCAGATCACAAGCGACAACGATGCTGTGCACAATCGTCAGCGGGATCATCGACAGAATCATAATAGACTAGATCAGAGACGATCAGCCAATAAAAGGATGAAATCTCCCACCAATTTCTTCAATGAAGTCTTCTTCAATGAAATCTTTTGGTTAAAGAAATCGTAACCCCCTTTGGCCTTCTCCAAAACCCTAAACAGTAGCTTAGTTTCTTGTGGCAATTAAGGACGTTTTTTACCCAATAAATTTTAATAAAGGGTATTTTTTAAAAAAATTAAAATCCTAACCATACCAACCATATTTAATCCACATAAGAGCCACGTTAATGCCAAATAAGATGATGTTTAGTTTTTTAATTGTACACATCAGCGTTTTGTTTGTTTTATTAACGGTGTATTTTTTTTAACAACTTTTGAAAGTTTATGGGTATTTTCAAAACATTTCAAAGTTCAAGGGTATTTTGATACAAAAGCCAAAATTTAAGGGTATTTCTTATAGTTTAACCAAGAAAAAATTAAGAGCTTAGAGAGAATAACAATGGTAAAAAAATGTAATTGTTGTTTGAATTCCATAGAAGATGGGAAATTTAAAAAGAGATGGGGTAGGTGAAAACGAAATTCAATTTGGGAAAATTTCACAAAACGACCCAAAGACCAAAAGCTTTTCTACCAATGACCTCTTTCTAAAAACTCTTCTACCACTAACCTTTTGCCCATGCAAAGATCCAAAATTACCCCCAGTTTTAAAAAACCTTCATATCAAAGTCTTCCATCTTCTTCCTTCAACCATTCAATGTGTATTCAATACTACACCAACATTCCACCAAAGCATTTATTCCCAACTAATATTCTATCAATAGTATTGAATAAAATTGGTATGAACAAAATGGAAGGTCACTCTCAGTATTCACTTTCTGTTGAACTCCCCACAAAATTCTCTCATTGTCCTCTCGGAGTGTTCTCTCAAAGTTTCAGTCCAACATCTTCGTTGATCGCTTTCATCGTCAAATTCAGAAACGGAGATAATGTAAGTGATATTCTACAATATTTCTTGTCTTAGATCGCTTTCATAATAAGTGTCATTTAGTATTAAATGAACGATTGTATAGTAATGCATACACAATCGTTCATTACAATATAAACCATCGGTCATAAATTACTAGACGATCGTATACTAAGTTAAAAGCGATTGTGTAGTAATTTATAAACGATCATATACTTAGTATTGTATATGTGATCATATATAAAATTTTGAACAATCGTTTATATGGTACTACACGATCGTTTATAAATTACTACACGATTGTGTAGTACTGTATAAATGATTGTTCAGAAATTTATATACAATCGCATATACAATACTATGAATACTTATAAATAGTTGGACGATCACTTATCAATTACTATGCAATTTCTTAAACTTTTATGGGACACTACTTAAGATTTGCTTATCCCATTGTAGAACAATGACGCTACTTCACATATTTGTACGATTTGGTGGGGATTGGGATGAGTCTAGAAGATATTATGTTGGAGGTCATATGAAAGGTCTGAAAGTAAAAGATGATATAACAATCACTGAATTAATGAGTATGATGCACCAACGATTGAATATCGATCCGAATAAGTTTGATATACACATCAAATGTTGTTACAATTTATTGGTCCCAGCTCCTCTGCTCGACATAATTGACGATGAAGACCTTAGCTTTTTTTTAGAAGGCAGCGATACATCTCGGATGCTGTTATTTGTATCAATTACACCTTGTGAAAGTCATGGAGTACACACAGAAAATATGTACCAGCATTGCAATCCAACCGATCAACCCATTTCAACCAATCAAATCTGTGGGTTTGCAACCATTCCAACACGTAATATTCACACAATGTCTTCACTGGATGACCATATTTAACCATGTAACTTGAGGGATGGCTGAAGTGAAGCTTGGTTTGCTCACAACAGTGAACCCAGATGTACTTTACAGTTTGATACTAAACATGGATATGGACAATCTTCAGGAGCACAAACTTCTCAAACACCTTACATCCATGTTCCAACCCCACCTACTCCCATCCTACAAGTTTTGATGCCTTCGGTTCAAATGCATTCCACCATTCCAACCCAACTATATGTGGATATACCTAGACCATCAGAGGGCCCATCTTATGACGACCTCATCACAATACTTGACGACTGTCTGAATGACGAGAATATAAAGGTCGATCAAATTTTCCTTTCGAAATATGATTTTTCAGTTAAATTATCGATGCTTGAAATAATAAAGAACTTTGACTACCGTGTTAAAAAGTTAACAAAGAGCTTGCTAACTATCCAGCATTCGGTGGAGGAATGCAAGTGGAAGGTCTGTGGGAAAAAAATGAAAGAAAGTGATTCCTTCAAAGCGACGAAATATCCAAGCAAACATACATGTTCTCTTGAAATGAGAATGGATAATCATCAACAAGCAAAAAAGTTGGGTTATTAGACACTTAATCAAGTCCAAATACGAACAAGTTGGTCGAACATACCGTCCGAGGGATATAATTGAGGATGTCCGACGAGATTATGGAATGAACATAAGTTACGGGAAGGCTTATCGCGCTAGAGAGTATGGATTAGTGTTCGTACGAGGATCGTCGGAAGGATCATATGCTATTGTTAGGGCATATGGTGAGGCACTTAAACTTACTAATCCAGGTATGATATTTGAGGTTGAAGTAGAGGACGGGCAATACTTTAAGTACATCTTCATGGCACTTGGTCAATGTATCAAAGGTTTTTTGAATTGCATCCACCCAGTAATAATTTTTTTGACCCATTTGCACGAGAAATACAAAGGTGTGTTATTAATAACAACGTGTATCGATGACAATAATGACATATATCCTACTGCCTTCAGTATTGTAGATGGTGAGAACGATGCATCATGGACTTGGTTCATGACTCATTTGAAGGCTTCGATAGGAGTCATTCCGAATTGAGTGATTATATCAGGTCGTCACATCTCGATTACAAGGGCTATTACAAGTATATTCCCTAATGCATTTCATGCTCTATGTATATACCATATTCGAAACAATTTGGTTGACAAATTCAAGAATAAGGACATAATCCCATACTTCTACCCAGTGGCGAAAGCTTATAGAATGTCTAAGTTTCAGATGTATTGGGCTAAGCTCCATCAATATCCTTGTGTGATGGCTTATCTTGAGGAGGTTGGATTACAATGATGGGCAAGGGTTTATCAAGTTCATTGTAGGTATGACAAGATGACGACAAATATAGTAAAATGCCTTAATGGAGTGTTGAAAGATGAACGAGAACTACCAATCACGAGGCTATTAGAGCATATCCACGAGTGGCTACAAGGTTGGTTCTATATTCGACATATACATGACGGAGGGTTGGTTGATCTTCATTCACGGACATGTACTTGTATGGAGTTTAATTGCATTGAGATCCCATGCTCCCATGCAATATCAACAGCAACCCTCAGAAACATTAATGTTCAAACATTATGTACAAAATTGTTTATCGTTGAGTGTGTGCTTGCTGCTTATGCTAAGTAAATCTTCTCAGTTGGACATAGACAAAAATGGAGTCAAAGAACATATTTGAAGATTTTGAAATCTACCACCACGAAAGTAGCAAGTATAGGTCGACGTCAAACCATCAAGATACGTTCTAATAGAGATGAGTCACGCGAAATACATAGGTGTGCATGATGTGGCCAGAGATGACATAACAAGAAAACGTGCAGACAAACATTGATAACACCTGACACTGGCCCATCTAGACTGAACCATATGTAACTTTTATGCACAATCGCTTAGTTATTTATGTGCAATCACTTAGTTAATTATGCGTCATCATTTAGATATTATTAAACGATTCATTTAGATTTTTTATTAAATGATCGTTTAGACTTTCTAAATGACCGGTTAGATTTTTTAAACGATCACTTACATTTTCTAAACAATTGTTTACATATTCTTAGATGATCTTGTACATATTCTTAAATGATCTTTTAGTTAGTTTAGGGGATTGCTTAGTTATTTATTTTCTTAGTTATATATAGTGAGACATCAATTATGTTACCATAAATATTTATTTGCCCACAACTGGGCGACATATTGTTTCCTATACAATTCCATATTACCCTGTGTTAAGTCAGTCCTATTAGTACTAGTTACACAGTATTCTAAGAATTTAGAACAAACAATGCCATAGTCTAGAGACTTGCCCTCTTGGAGGGTCACCTTCGATCCCTTCACTTCCCATTATTCGTACTTGAACGTCCTATGGTGTTTGTCAAATTCGACAGAAATCAACATCTAAGGTATTGCTCTGGCCACGAGCTTGAGGTAACCATCAAGTATGTCTCTACCGATGTAGTTCGTCATGGAGTTAAATACAAAGATCGTGCACCTCTCTAGATCGATGGCCAACATAAGCCAGTGTTGTTTGATGTTAATTGGCCCAAATACGAAGTCAACATCCGTCCACGCTGGGTTGTATTCTTCATACTGTCCAAGCACGTCATCAATAAAGAAGTGAGAGTCTGCCCAAAACCCTATGTGTGCTTCATGATCCAACCAGCCAGCCATTTTACCACTCTCCATTTCAATACCTCCTGACCAGATCTTAGAAGCAATACCTTCTGGCTCCATCAAAGCATCCTAGGATAGGCAAGATATAAATACATGGTTGAGTGAAGAGTAGTTTCAACAAATATATGAAATTTCCATAACGTGAAGCTCGAGTCAATCACCATGAATCAATATGTGCACAGATTAGGTTTCGAGTGCAACTTCTGTTGCACTTGCATCAAAAGGAGATCCATGGTCTGGTCCAACAAAGAAAAATATAAGTTGTCTGTGTGTTAGCTTAAGAAACTTCTAAATGATCGAACTTGGTTAATGAATAAACATAAATACTCACGACTTCAAGCATCCATGTGTTCTGCTCAAGTGTTCTGAAGAAATTCTTGGTCCTGAAGGTATATATACTATTATCCGCTTCTCATTTTTGGTTTTAGGATGGCTTTTCCATCTTTTGTATGCATTCCATAGAACATCTGAGATTGGGAAGCATGGGTCATAAGAACTAACGGTCCTGATGAGGAAGTCAGGTACAAGGACCAAAGGGTTGTGATTGACTGTAGGCGATTGGGGCTGAGAATCTCCCTTCTTCCCCCTTTTCACCAACTCAAATGTGAACTTGGTTGGTTTTTTCCTTTTCTAGTGCTCTCAATCATTTTTTTCCTATATTTAAATTATAAATCAATGACAGTACAATATTAAAAAGATTCATTCAATAGTCGTACCTCGACTTCAGTAGCATCCTTCTGAGTTGACGTCCCCATAACCTTGGCTAAATCCGCAATGAAATGGCCCCTAAGACTGAATGCTTAAGTGGGGACTTCATTGACTTCACTAATCATCCCAACTGGTTGTTCATTGACTAGCTATTCACTGAAATGTTCTTTAATATCGATCTGAGGAGGATCTTCTACACTGTGGGTTTCTTGGTGGGTACGAGGGGATCTTCTCCATCGGTCTGAGAGGGATCATCATTATTACGAGGTCCCTCATTATTATTACCATCACCATTATTATCATCACAAGGTCCCTCATTATTGTACCTCTCATCATGATGAGTCCCTATATTATTACTATCCTGAACAAATCAAACGAACTATTCTGTCAATGGAGGTAATCGATGGTTTAAGTAAATGATCATTAAGAAAATCTAGACGATCATCTAAAAAATCTAAACGATTGTTTAAGACTATCAAAATGATAATTTAATATGATCTAAATGATCGTTAAAGAATATTTATCTTATCGTCTATAAAATATAACCGATCGTTTAGATAGTCTTAAATGATTGTCTATTTGAGAATATCTAAACAACTGTACAGAAATGCATACCTCATTAAGATGATGGACCATCATCTTTATTTCATTCAACTGTTGCCCCATCAGATGGTGTTGGACAGTAAATGTATCTCCCATCTGACGGACCATGGTAGTCAAGTTTGCCAAATCTTTGCAGACTTCTTTAATTTTCTCCCAAAGAATGTTATATGATTTGGAATGACAATGTCTTGAGGACTCTTGTTGCCTACGTGGTTCTGCCTCTATTAGGTTAGCCTGAATCGACATACGTGGTTCTTGCACCATACTTTGCACATTTACAGAGCTTTCTACATGGGGTACATGCTTTTCGTGCCCCCAAAGGACTCGTGAGTATCGATGGAGTGTTCAATCCCATCAATCCTTCTTGCTCCAATAACAGAAACCACATTAAGTTCTTCCAGATAGTCCTCCTTGTATCTTATCTCCTCTGCACTAGGTACAAGTCTCAACGCAACAATAGTTTGTACATAAATAAATGAGCAAGTCAGAAGTGATCGGTTACTTACTTTTCTTGAGTAGAAAACTTTATTGCTCAATGATTTATAAGATGGAGCATGAGAATAAGTTCATCTAAGAATTCTAGGAATTTCAACCTTGCTGACTTTGGTAGCTATGAACTTATTTGATGTGGATAAAATTTCATAAGCCAAAACCTATGATATGGAAACTATGTTATTCGTACATAACACATAGGTTCAATGTATATTAAAGTGAATCAGAAACAAAAGTACATACTTAGAAAACAAGTACGAATCCCTTTATACAGTAATGTGAGGCACGGTAATCACCTTCTGCCTTCTTTGAATCATATGTCTCCTTCTTCCCGCGCATGATAGTCTTCATGCTATTCAATGTACGTCGATAATGATAGGATATACTAGCATGCAACGGAAGCAAACAGAATCAATAAGCACTCTAATTACATTTAATTTGAGTTCTAAAGCTTGCTTTTACAGAAGATCATAATTGGGTTTCAAGTTCAACATACCTTTGATGAATTCTCCCTAATCCAAGTTGCTCTTCATGTCAATTCAGCTCCAAATTGTTATTGAACCACCAAGAGATCTTCTCTACTATTCTCAGCCTTGAATTTAAATGGTGGAACTCGAGTGAATTTTTGAAGTTAGAAATGTGGGTTTTTGTGAGAAAGAAGATGAACTTCAGAAAACTATTTTCTTCAGCTTCAAAACTCTATCTTTCTTCACAATTTAAAAGGTTTTAATTACCATCAACATGCAAGCACTTACGGAGCCTCTAAATGCTAGCTTTCATTGCTGATTTAAGTGGGATTTGTGTGTTCATATGGGAGGAAAACCTCCTTTTTGGAGAAAATGTGGGAAAACCCATTTTCTCCATTTTTTCAAATTTCCAATTTATTAATTTAAGGTGTTCATGTTTTACAAGCTAGTAGAGGGACCTTATGGACCCACAGATCATGGGCTCCAACGATATAAGATTAATTGGCTAAAACTCTTTTGACTGAATTAATTAGTATTCGTTAACTATCAAGTTACACCATTATAGCTCGATAGTTGCACTCTCCTCACTGTAGATATATTTGTGTCCATGATTTAACCATAACCAGTAAGTCGACCCTTCACAGGTTGTTCGTAATAACGGCTGGGTCAATATGCTATTTTACCCCCGATACTACGTCTTCTTCCTTAAGTTCCTACTGATCTTCTAATGAAAAATTGGTTGATGACCCAATCACTAAACCAAATCCCTCTCGAGCCAATGAGAGGGTGGGGTCCCTTGTTCAAGACCTGAATTCATTACTTAAGAGAACAACCTTTCTCCTATCCCTAAATCGAGTAGGCATGAATTCCGTCTTGCACCCTATGTCTTCAGCTATCTACTCGGTCTTACCCCGGAAATGGAAGGCTTATTGAGCTAATGCTATTGAGCCAACACTCACCTATGTAAATCTAAGGATAATCCCAGATAAACAGGAGTTCATAGTTAGCTCAGGATTAAGATCAAGTTACCTAGGTCATCTAAGTGAAATAGTCAGTCTTGAAGAGTAAAGAGTGTTATAAAGTAAGAGTGATTTATTTCTTGGTCCGATCTTATGAAACTCATTGCATAGGATGCCCTCACTCCTCATGTCAATACATGAACGAATCAGGATCACTTCATTTATAGCACCTTTACAACAACTTTTAACCGCTACAGAGTAGGCCGCATCCAATAGTGTTACTAGAATAAGGTACCCAACCATATTCATATACTATAGACTATTTTGGCTATTTACTTGAACTTGATCCATTTTTATGTCTCTATATAAATTTCAAGTATTCATGTAATAACCATGAATCTTAGTTTACTGGATTTAGACTGTATGAATGCAATTTAAATATTCAATAACAACTTTATTGAAGAAATGTTAAATAGCATCTTTATTGTAATAGAATGTGTTTAACTTTACAAACTATGAGTTTTAGGACACAAAACTCAACAGATAAAAGAGAGAAGACCATTCATAATGTATGAAGACATTGTGGTCATCGACAATCCTAAATATATTCACATCGAACTGGGTTTTTTTTGTCTTTTCCAATCATCATCGTTTTAATAAACAGTTCTAATGTAACCTTGACAGCATCCTTGTCATTAGTAAAATTGAAGTTCTCGAATGCAATCTCCACATCCTTGTAAGAACTATCCTTTCCATTTGGGTCCTTCGGTCCAAGAATGAGTTCTCGCAACCTTTCACCACTTGTTTCTCTTTCTACTGTTTCCCTAGTCGACCACAACCCAGTTATCAAGTTAAAATCATCTTGGGAGAATGTTACCTTCTTCCCTAGAATGTTGAATGATATATTCTGGGTTCGCATCTGCTGCCTCCCTTAATAGAAAGTGGTGCAAAATTTGTCCATTAAAAACAATATCTATATCCAATAGTGGACCAACGTCTAATTTTCTATACAGTCTCATTTGTTCTTCTGTCAACTTATTCTTAATCACATGGGCAATTTTAGGACTTGGCAAGAGACTGTAGCAGGGAAATATTTCTCAGCAGGGACAACCATCTTACCAATCTAACAATCGTGTATATTACAAGAATTAGTAAACAATCACCATCTTACCAATCTGACAATCGTGTACATTAAAAAAAAATCTAAATGATTGTCTAGAGAATCTAAACGCATGATGGAAACTAAATGATCGCATAACAAAGACTAACAAATTGCATAAC
Organism: Benincasa hispida; assembly: GCF_009727055.1. Taxonomy (NCBI): domain Eukaryota; kingdom Viridiplantae; phylum Streptophyta; class Magnoliopsida; order Cucurbitales; family Cucurbitaceae; genus Benincasa; species Benincasa hispida. The sequence goes on along the minus strand of NC_052351.1, from coordinate 24,090,829 downwards.
AGATGTCTAAATAATCGCATAACAGTTAGCTAAACGATTGCATAACAGATATCTAAATAATCGCATAACAGTTAGCTAAACGATCACACGATATAAACCTAAACGATCAAATAATAAATATTTAAACGATCGTATAACAGTTAGCTAAACAATCACCCAATATAAACATAAACGATCATACGATATAAACCTAAACGATCACACGATATAAACCTAAATGATCACACAATACATATCTAAATGATCGTGTAGTATTCTGTATTCTATCGCTTAGTAATCTCTATCTGATCGCTTCATAATATCTAAACACACGCTTAATATTCTCTAAACGCTCACTTAATATTCTCTATCCAATCGCTTAGTATTCTCTCAAAGATCAACTACAAACGAATATTTGATTAAACTCTAAAAAATAGTCAAACCTCGAATATCAACATGCATTCCTCAAGGAGAAGAGTTTCATACCTTTCAGATGACGACGACGGTGGCAAGTGCGTTGAGACAACCAGCGAGAAACCTGTGAGGAGTTCTCGGCTGAAGTTTGGAGAGAATATGAGAGTAAATTTGAGAGAAAATTCTTTGAAGAGAAATGCTTTGAGAAGGATATGAAGGAAATGAAGGGGCTTATAGATGTAATGTATTCGTAGAGGTGCGCGGATACTAAACGGTCTTAAGGCTTTTTAAAATTAGGGGTAATTTTGGAATTTCGCATGGGCAAAAGACCAATGGTAGAAAAGTTTTTAGGAAGAGGTCATTGGTAGAAAAGTTTTTAGTTTTTGGGTCATTTTGTGAAATTTTCCTTCAATTTGGGCCATTGGTTGTTGGTAAAAGAAAATTGAATGGTGAAAATTTAAACTTAACTAGCCGTTAGACACAAACATAACATAACATAATAATATAATATGTTATTTTAAATAATTTTTTTTTAAAGCCTAACAAAAAGCAAAAGCCTCCCATGTGTCCAAAATTGGCTGTTAGACACAAACATAAAATAATATCAAATTCATTTTCTTATTAAAATCAATGCAAAAATTAAAAGGCCACTATGTGTCCCTCCTCCATTACTCCAAGTGGCACCGACACCTTTCAATTTGTCCACTTTGATGAGAAAAAATATGTCACGTCATCAACTTGGGATATGTTCGTTAAGTTTGTGTCGACCATATATTTTTTGTTTAAACTCTTATTTGAGTGACTCAAATTATGATGGAATCGTTGTGCCAAGCTCACGCAATAGATACTTCAAAACACTCAAATTGATAATAATTCAAGTTTTCTATTGAAGGAATTGAATTCCTCATGAAAGCATGTGAACGTCGTGTCATTGACAGTCAAATTTGAAAAACTCAAAACACAGAGAAACATACAAGATAAACATCTACAATTTAAAGCATGTTTTTGGATAGGAGAAATAGGAAAGAAAAATATACTAACCCTTGAACAACTTTGCTTCACGTTTATCCTTTCCACGAATCATGAACTCCTCTTACTGCAAAGCTTCCTCCAAGAACATGAATACAGGTATAGTGAACTTCTCTAGACACCACCACTTGGGGTCCTCACTATTCTCAGGAAAGGAATGAGATGGTGGGATCTCTTTTGTGTTGGAACAGGAGAGGGAATTGCAGAGTGATTGAGAAAATTTTTGTTGCTTGAGAGAGATCTAAAACTTTTTTTTTTCAAGTGTATCTCCCTCTTATTTGTGTTTTGAATAACAAATAAAGAGGATGGGGGAGGAGAGTTACCATAATTCCCCACCCACGTGAAACCAATAACTCCCCTGTAGTGGGGAGTTATTATAATAATAACAAAAATATTAAATTAAATATAAGTTAAATAAAAAATTGATTAACTAACTATTAATTAATTAATCTTACGTTATACATTTTAATCGCATTAAAATGAACATCTCTCTTATAACCTATAGTTTTAATATGAATCTCATTCACATTAATTTAGTCTAAGCATTTATATGAATTTTATTCATATAATTAATATTTGAATCTCATTCAAATAAATAACTCCCATATATAATTTTAATTATAAATCTGATTTCTAATTAACTATATATTATAATATATCAATATACATTATACTTTATATTAATCATATTAATATGATTAATACTTTTATTTCTCTTAAACAATTTGAACAATTCAAATTATTCCAAAACCATTTATTCCTTATTTTACCCTTAATGAACTAGCGAAATGACTTTAAGGACCTACAGATTAGAAGCTCCAATGATACGAGATTAATTTATTAACTAAACTTTTTAATTAAAATAATCAACATTCATTAACTGCAAGCCACTCCACTAAAGACTCATAGTTGCACTCTTCGCATTGTAGATATATTTTTGTGTCCATTGATATAACCAATCAATAGAAACTTGACCTTTCACGAATTGCTCGTAACTACAGTTGGGTCAAACTACTATTTTACCCATATAGTTACATCTAACTCCTTAAGTACTACTGATCCCTTTGATGAACAAACAGTTTATAGTCAAACTATAAGCTAATCTCTCTCAGGCCATTAAAAGGGTGAGACCTCATTGTTCAAGACTAAGAATCAGCTATTAAAGGAGAAATTCATCTACTTACCCTAAAGACGGGAATGAGTGAATTCCATCTTGTGCAGCTGTGTTACCAGCTTCGTACTCAGACAAATCCCAAAAAGGTAGGCTTATTGAGTCAACGAATCTAGTCACTCTCACCCATCTAGTTCCAAGGTTCGCCCTTATAGACAGGAGTTCACACTCACTCAGGATTAAGGTCGTGTCACCTATGGTCATCCTAATAAAATGTTAATCTCTTCAAGTAACGGTGTTATAAAGAGAAATTAATTGATTTGTGGTAGGGTCTTATACAAATTCTTTATATAGGATATCTCCACTCACATGTCTCCACATGATTGATTAGGATCAAATCGTTTGTAACACTTTACCACTATTGTAACAATTACAAAGTGGGTCGTATCTGTAGTGTTACAAGGATAAAGTACCCAACCATATACATATACTACAAATTATTTAGGTTATTACTTAAACATGATCCACTTGTATGTCAACCACATACATGTTTAAGTTATATAAATAACCTTGGATCTTAGTTTATTGGATTAAGTTTATGTAAACTAAATGTCGAATAAAATAAATTCTTATTTTATTAAATAAGTAATTCGTGTACAAAAATTTACAAACTATGAAAGCCTCGAGATTTAGGGCACCAACCCCAACAATCTCTCACTTGTTCTAAAGCTAGTGGGGTGTATAATAGAAAGTATAAAACAAGTAAAGTACATAATACAATAAACTAGGGCATACACTATACCCAGTATCATTTTCCACTTGCCTTTGACTAGATGATGCATGTCTCGTTAACCCAATCTCTCTAGGTAACCCTAAAAACTTTAGCTGTAGGAGCCTTTGTAAATGGATCAGCAACATTGTGCTCTGAAGTGATCTTTTTGACAATCACGTCTCCCGATGCACAATCTCTCGGATAAGATGATATTTGTACTAAATATGTTTTCTTCTCTTGTGGCTCCTAGGTTCCCTGGGATTTGCCAAAGCACCACTATTATCACAATAAAGGGTGATGAGCTTTGACCTTTCAGGAACAACTTCCTCAGTCATACAACCTCCTTGGCAGCTTCAGAAGTAGCTATACACCCTGTTTCCATGGTAGAGTCAACAATTTAGCCTTGCTTTGTGCTTTTTCAGACAACAACTTCTCCATTAAGAGTGAAAACTGATCCTGATATAGATTTCCTAGAATCCCTATTAGTCTAAAAATTAGAGTCAGTATATCCTATAGGGATTAAATCCTTAGTCTCATACACAAACATGTAGTCCCTTGTTCTCCGGAGATACATGAGGATCATCTTAACTGTAGTCTAGTGATCACATCCTGGATTGAACTGATATATACTGACAATCTCTAATGCATAGAAAATGTTAGGCCTTGCAAACATTATGGCATTCATAAGGCTGCCTACAGCCGACGCATAGGGAATCTGTCTCATTTCTTCAACCTCTTAAGGAGTCTTAGGACATTATTCCTTTAACAATACAATTCCATGCATGAAAAGTAATGAACCCCTCTTGGAATTATACATTGAATATCTGAGAAGCATTTTGTCAATATACGATGCCTGAGACAAAGCCAATGTTTTGTTCTTACGATCCTTGCAAAGGAATTGAATTCCTCATGGAAGCGTCTAAACGTTGTGCCTGTTAGGGTTGATGCCCTAAAGTCTCATATCCTATAGTTTATAAACAGTTGTACGAACACTTGTGTTGTATAATATATGATATTTACTTCACATCTTGTATTTTGCTTAATTGCTTGTTTTATTTTCTTTACCACAAACCAATAAACATAAAATCCATGTTTATCTGTATGTGACTCAAGCATATATGTGGTGACATACAAGTGGATCATATTTTGAGTGATAACCAAAATGGTCTGTAGTATATGGATATAGAAAGGAAACCTTATCCTGGTAATGCTACGGATTCGGTTCGCTTTGTGGAATGGTCACAAGTTTTGTGACTTGTCACAGATGGTCTGATCCTGATCATTCATGTTGGGGACATGCGAGCGGAGGCGTCCTATATAAAAAGTTTGTATAAGACCTGATCACGAAGTGTTAACATCTTGTTATAAACACCATTCATGACAGAGACTTCACTTCACTAGGATAACCATAGGTAACATGACCTCAATCCTGAGTGAGTTGGGAACTCCTACCATTGAGGGCAGTCCTTTAATTTGTATGGGTGTGAGTGGCCAGGTCGCCGATTCAAACCTACCATTTTGGGGATTCTTCTGATTTAGGAGCTGGAAACTCAGCTACACAAGATGGAATTCACTCATTCTCCGAGGCAGGGGAAGTAGATAGATAGCTCCCTTAAGGACTAATTCCAGGCCTTGAACGATGTAGCGCCACACACCCGCTCTTGTTCACACATAGTTAGACTATGTTGTATTGTTCATTAGAGGAATCTGTGGTACTTAAGGAGTGAGATGTAACTACAGGGGAAAAACGGTAATTTGGCCCTACTGTACTTATGAGCATTTGTGAAGGGTCATCGTACTCATGATTGGTTATATCCGATGGAGATAGAAATATATTTGTGGTAAGAAGAGTTCAGCTGTTGGTCTTTAGTAGAATGTCTGACAGTTAACGGATGGTGGATCTCGCGGCTAAAGAGTTTAGTCAGCTATTCACAGACCATTGGAGCTTTAAGCCTCAGGTTCATTAAGTCCCCTCGGTAGCTTGGATTAAGTTGAGACTTAGTGTTTGGGTTAATTTGAAATGTTCAAATTGACAAAAAGAAGTTCGATTATATATGATATAATTGGACTGGTTAATTATATATGATATAATTGGCTAAATATATGAGATACATTATTTTGAAGGAGATTAGATATAAATATGATTTATATCAAGTAGAGGAGAAAATACTATAGTAGATATGTGATATCAAACTATAGGAAAAAAATATAATATGATTATATTTATTAATATTTTAATTGGTTAATTATATGATAATTAACCTAAAAATCACGTTCGGACGTGCGTTAGTGGGAAGGCTCGGTTATTGTAACTGATGAATAAAATGAAATTTGTTTCATTTTTTTGAATTGTTCGTCGTCGTTATCGGAAAAAGATAGAGGAGCGCACTGGTGAATTGTAAACGATCGCTTAAGTAAATCGAGAGTGTATACGATAGTCGCTCTACGCCTAGACGATCATCCACCTCGCACCTAAACGATCGCACACTAAGTTCTAAACGATCGGATAGCTTCCCTAAACAATCGTATAGTGTGCTGTGTTAGCTAAACGATCGTTCTGTAAAAGCTACACGATCGTGTAGTTTCTTCTAAACGATAAGCATCGTGATATACGACAACGCCTTTTTTCATCCCACTTGCTTATCAGCTACACGATCCGTTTTTCCTTCTTCCTCTACCAAATTCACCAAAGACCACGCTTTGGGTTCTCACTCCGAGAATACCTAGGGCACTTTTCTGGTGGTGACATCCCCACGGCGTTCGTGTTCATGCGGTTGTTCGGCCATTGGTTGATTGGGTAGAGGTTTCCGCTGCATTGAGTTCCGAAGTTTGAAAAAACGTCTTCAACTGGTATTGGCAACTCTCTCCCTCATTTATTTTGTTCAAAGCATGCCTTTAATTGACTGTTTGTTTGCATAACTGTACGTTTGAGTGTATAATGTGTATTTCGGTCACTGTGAAATTGGAGCGATCTAATCGCACTCATGAACTCTTCGGTAAGAGATCCTTCAATTGGTATTAAATCCAAGTTCTGATACTCCGATTTCATAAATATTGCAACGAAATGACATTTACGTTCTTGGTAGGTGCATTTCTACACTGTTTAATGGTTAAATTTGATGTGGATGTGCGGGATTAATGGATGCTTTCGTGGATGGAAGCCTCGTTTTGATTTAAATCCTTTTACATTTGCGAGTTTGTATTCAAAGTTTGTTTGAAGTTTTAAGTCCTTCGAAGAAGCAAATCTGCGCAAATGTTGCGGTTCTTCGAGGAGGGAGGCGATCTCGGGTTGATTGCGTCGTGTATGCGATCGCTGTTGAACGCATCGGTTAAACGATGGGGTATGCGATAAAGAGTTGATTGTATCGGATTGACGAACGGGTACACGATCGCAGAGTATCGGATCGTGTAGACGATGAAATGCTCGCATATCCTTTAACGCGCGTGCGCACTGGATGATCGTTTAGGCCAGCAAGCTTCATCGCTTAGTAACTGACTAAACGATCGCTTAATAACGCAAGGTAAATTGTTTACCTATCGTCGCGCTAAGCGATTGCATAGATGATCAGACTTCGCAGCCTCGTCGCCGTCTATGCGTTCGTTTAATTATGCTTATATCGTCTAGTTCGCACTGAACGATCATCTACCTACGGCGTTTACTACACGATGGAGTCCTCCTAGTGGTTCAAGACCCAGTTTGCTTGTGAATCGATTTGCTCAGTGAAAAATGTAATAGATAGGGTTATTTCATTCTGATTTTTGTAAAGGGCCATCCCGGTCCATTAATCCTTTATTTATTACATGCGGGGTATGTTTTTTATATGTCATATGGTATACACATATAGTAAATCCCACCTTAGGTTATGCAATGGTCATGCATCATCTCTTGATTGTAATTGTTATAATTTAGAGAAGCGTGATTTAATTATGTAAGAGCATGCTCATGCATCATATAATATAAGAGTTATATTTATGCATGCAAAAAAAGCATTGACATGCATCATATTTATATTATAATTGTTATAGTATAAGGGTGAATGATAGCATGTTTGCTTGGTTATTATGCGTTATATAAAAGTTATATATAGTAATGACTGAAAATTGCATGAAGCATGACACATAGGTTACTTTATAAATTTTATAAACACCTCATTGTGCGCAATGGTTTTAGTTGTTTCTTTTTAAAAGTTAAAGAGAAATTAGAACTACAAGAAATAAGAAATTTATGCATGTTCACTTAGGTTTAATTCATGGTTTTAAAGTGTTTAAAACTTGGATCACATAGACCTAAGATAACGATTCTAATATGATTAGCAACCCTAAGGCTTTAATCTTTTAATTAATTTAATAGGATTAAATTGGCTAATAACAGGTTAAAGTGTAGCAAAGCTATCTATAAGGGACCTTTTGTCTAAGGCAGGTTCTATCTAGGCTGGGGTATTTAAATTGACGGAAACGTAACACCCCTACCTGGAAACTTAACTGGAAAGGTGAATTAGATAGATTTGATGCATGCATGCAAGTTAAGGACAGTCCATTAAAGTGTTTAAATGTGACTACTTGAACTTGTTCATGTTTCATAGAAAAATGTTGTTTATGAGCAGAGTTTAAAAAGATGACTTAAACTAAAATCAGTAGCCGGATTGTCTAGGTTAATGAACCCTAGGTAGGACATTCAATGGGAGGTACTTGGTGTTAGGATTGGTGTCCTAATTCTCCCGGAGTCTCGTTATTTTGTAAAGATGCACATTGTTAAATGAATAAAATAAGTGTTATTTAATTCTGGCATTTACTCATATCCAATAAAAAAAAAAGCTCCATGGTTATCTTATATGAACTTAAGCATGTATATGTGATATACAAATGGATCATGCCTTAAGTGATAACCTAAATCGGTCTATAGTATAAGGATTAAGCCGAGATACCTGATCCTGGTGACACTACGGATACGGCTCGCTCTGTAGAGATTTGCTAGTGTTGTAAACTACTACAGATGGTTAATCCTAACCATTCATGTGGAGACGTGGAGTGGGGGTGTCCTATACAAAGAGTTTATATAAGACCTGGACCACGAGATGACTACTCTGTATATAACACCGTTGATACTAGAGACTTTCATCTCCCTAAACGACCATAGGTGACACGACCTCAATCCTGAGTGTTTTGTGAACTCTTGCCTTTGAGGGTGGTCCTTTGATTAGTATGGGTGAGAGTGGCAAGATTGCCAACTCAACATGCCTACCTTTTTGGGGACCTGTCTGATCTGGTAGTTGGGAACTCAATCCATAATATGGAATTTACTTCTTTCCCGAAGCAGGGAAAAGTAGAGAGATTGCTCCCTTAAGGGCTGATTCCGGGGCTTGAACATAGTGGCCACAGCTTCTCTTTGGAAGAGAAGACTTAGTCATAGTAGGACTATGATTTATGTTCATTAGAAGGATCAGTGGTACTTAAGGAGACAGATGTAACTACAGGGGCATAACGGTTATTGGCCCAGTTGTACTTACGAGCGATCTGTGAAGGGTTGTCGCACTTCTCATTGATTAAGATGGACACATAATATATCTGGAGTGAGGAGAGTTCAGCTATCGGTCTTTAGTGCAGTGCCTGGCAATTAACGGATGGTGGATCCTATGACTAAAGAATTTAGTCAGTTATTCACGTACCGTTGGAGCTTCGGATCTACAGGTCCATGAGGTCCCCTTGATAGCTTGGATTCATGTTAAAGAATCAATTTTTGGTATTGATTTAAAATGTTCAAATTGACAAGAGGTATTTTGATTATATGTGATATAATCGGTATGGTGTATGAGATACATCTAGTGGAGGATTGATGTAAATGAGATTTACATTAAGTACCATGGAATAGAAAAAGAACTATGGTCTATATGTTTTTCGATAGATAAATATAGAACTGAGTGAGCAGTTATAAGTAGTATGAAATGATAAGTTGGTTATCATTTATATTATAATAATATTGATTATTAGATAATTAATACTTTTTCTTTTAAATAACCAAATGTAGTGGTGGTTATTGATCATGGAGAACCGTGAGTTTTAAAAGGTAAATCGGTTTTCCTATTTTGAAATAGAGGTTTTTTGCAAAGTTTGAAAATTTTGAGGTTTTCTCTCCGACGAAAAAAAACTGATGGAAGTCGTCAAGTAAATACAAATTTACTAAATGAAGGTTGGGCTAAGTAAATAATCGTGCAGATGCCTAGCTAAATGATCGTGCAGTGTTTACTAAGCGATCGCATAGCTTTGCTAGACGATCGCTGGCCCAAGGTAAATGATCATTTAGAATCGACCAATATAATAGGTCTCCGACTTGTCCCACTTGCCCAGTCGTGTACACGATTTGTCTTTCCTCCGTTCGTCTGCCTCACACCATGTTCGATATAGAGCCACCTCTTGGATTCTCACACGAGAATACTCTAGTCGCCTTGTTGGTGGTGTCAGACTCAACTCAACACGTCGAGGTTTTCGGAGGTTGTTCGTGTTGCTACGACCAGTCCGTTCATTGTGTGCGGAGGAGTTCGTCGAGAGAGATCGTTGAGATGAGCGCGAAGAGTTCGTACTGTGTCGGGCGGTGTTGCGGGCGTTGTGTAGATCGAGTGTTTGTGGTCCGTTATTTGTAGATCAGAGTGTGCATCTAGTAGATGGAGAGGCTTCGTCGATGTTCGTATAAAGTGTTTGTCCTCTTTGTACATTTATAGTATCGTTCAGCTGTAATTTCTCTGTATATTTGAAATCCGCTATTTTGAAGTCGGCTGTAAATGTATATTATTGATTCATGATTGTAATTTGGAATAATCTTGCTTCCGCTGCTCACAGAATATATTTTTTCCCAATTTTCTTCACTTTGGGAATAAGTAACTTCACTTAATATCTTTCACCGTTCTCACTAAATATGCCACATCGTGAGATCTACTGGCCTCACGACACTCCGCGGTTTCCTCTAAGGATGGGTGATTTAAGTAGTGAATAGATACAATGTGATGAGAGAGTGTTCATAGTAAGTGAGAGTAGGAAGTAAGCGACGGCATATCCCTCGGTTCTCAGATAGTTTATAAAAGTTACTGTGTCGCTCGAGGCACCTGGGAGTGTCCCCCTAAGGGATGGTAGTTTTGCATATTTCTTTATTTTATCTCTTGTAAGAGGATAACATAACTTAATCTCTTGTCCTAATCTGCTTCTTCCCTACGGTGGGCTCATTAGGGCGGGACTCTGGCATTGAAAGCGAGGGGTCACACTTACACGGAATTGTTAAAGGTTAACAGTTCTTGACCGAAAAATGGTGGAACTTAGGTTCAATTCCAAGAGTTGGTTCTGCCTAATGGTTGAGAATGTCTCATCCTAGTGAAGGGGCAACTGATCACCCCACTGGTGACGTTTGTCCTGCCTCACTGGGGCATCATTGCAAAATAGAAGTCTATATCTTAGGGTACTTGAAACTATTTTGCAAACTGATTGGTTTAAAAAATAAAATTATGTTCGTATTTTCAGCAACAATTTCAAAATGGCAACAACCACGTTGGTATTATTAAGCGCCGAAAAACTTACTGGCAATAATTTCACGACAATCCTGATCAAACACATTCAAGTGTTGTATAATATATGATATTTACTTCACATCTGGTATTTTGCCCGTAAGTCTCGTGTCCTGCAGTTTGTAAACAGTTTGTACGAACGCTAGTGTTGTATAATATATAATATTTACTTCTCATTTAGTTACTTGTTTTATTTGCTTTACAAACCAATAAACATAAAATCCCTAGTTATCTGTATTTGACTCAAGCATGTATGTGGTGACATACAACTGGATCATGTCTTAGGTGATAACCAAAATGGTCTGTAGTATATGGATATAGGAGAGAAACCTTATCCTAGTAACACTACGGATGTGGCCCACTTTGTGGAATGGTCACATGTGTTGTGATTGTCACAAATGGTCTGATCCTGATCATTTGTGTTGGGGACATGCGAGCAGGGGTGTCCTATACAAAGAGTTTGTATAAGACCTGACCACGAAGTGTTAAAGTCTTGTTATATGACACTGTTCATGACAAAAACTTCACTTCACTAGGATGACCATAGGTAACATGACATCAATCCTGAGTGAGTTGGGAACTCTTGCCATTGAGGGCGGTCCTTTGATTTGTATGGGTCTGAGTGGCCAGATCACCGATTCAAACCTAATATTTTAGGGATTTGTCTGATTTGGAAGCTGGGAATTCAGCTACACAAGATGGAATTCACTCATTCCCCGAGGAAGGGGTAAGTAGATAGATAGCTCCCTTAAGGGTTAATTCTAGGGCTTGAACGATATCGTGCCACACACCTTCTCTTAGCCCGATAGGTGTTCACACATAGTTAGACCATGTTGTATTGTTGATGACTTGTAGAAATACAAGTTATTTATACCGTTTTATTTAGATTATGTGGCAAAAAGAAGGAAAAAGTTGCGTCGACCGTATAGAAATTGGCCTAAAAAGGCAAAAAGTTGTGAAGTGTTGTAAGCACACCCGCTAACCCCATTGCAATGGAAAAATGGAATGTCTAAGTCTTTGTTTTACAGGAAACAAGCCACTGCATGCTACAATCACTCGAGAACAAAAATGAACAACGCATTCACAGTGCATGCGACGGTCAATCGAGAAAGAAAAATAATAACGCAATTACAGCGTATGCGACGATCAATGATGGACACACACATTGGCACCGCATGCGACAATCGATAAAAAGATCAAAGCAATTACACTGGATGCGGTGATCGATCGTAGATATAAAAAGCGATGCATTCGCAAGGACTTCTGAAATTGTACAACTTTTCTGTTTTATAATTCTGACAAATTAAATGTGGAGCAGAGAAGACGTTTCCACCAAGCCATGGCAGCAAAAATCAGCTTTTCAGAGCGGGACCACTGATGCAGAAGGCGCCAAGGTCTATAAATAGCTTCATTAATTTCAAAGAAAGAAAGCTGGAATGCAGAGAAAACTTAGAGAAAATCCGGGGAGAAAGACGAGACAAGACCGAAAAGAAAGTCTCTGGAGCGAGCAATTCATTCCCATTCCCGAAGAGAAACTCTGTGCAAAGATCACATCTATCTAGAAAACAAGCCTAAGAAGGAAGTTCTCCACTACATTCCTCCCACACGCTGGCAAGCAAATCGTCTCCTATCGGGATCCGTGTCAAGACATTGACACGCTTTCCGTAGTTGTTCTCACTTTCTATTCATCAACTGTGTTCATCTTTAATCTTTCATTCATTATTTGTAACAAACGCTTATCTTTAGATTTTAATATCATTATCATATTCATCGTCATCTCTCTGTTCTTCACCATACATTCATCATCCATTTCCTTCACCATGTGTAACTAATTCCCCAATGTAAGGGGGAAGGATTAAGCGAGTAAGTTAATACTTGTTGAAGAAATCAGCTAAGTTTAGCTAAGGCATGCTCAACGGCATCTTCACCTATGAGAGTAGAAGTGCAGATGTTATTCCACCTCTCAAAAGAAGGTTGGAAGAATGCGTTAACTAAAGCGAAAAGTATTTCAGAGATGGAAACAACCTTAGATTCACCACGTTCATCCCTGTTTCACCATAGACATATGGGAATGCGACCGATCACTGAAAGGTGTAAGCCAAGGGAAAGTGGAACCGTAGTTGCGTCCTCAACAGAATTGACGAGCTTGCGATGTTCTTTCCCCCAACCCATTCTCTTTCTGACACATTTCACAAGACTTTCCACCGCATTCATCAGATATTTGCACATCTTAACAGCCAGTCCTCAATTTGTATATTTAATTTTTTATTCATTTATTCGTTACCGCATTCTACTTTATTACCGCATCTTATTTTATCACCGCAATTTATTATCGCACTTTATTTATCATCGCATGTTATTTTATTATCGCATTTTACTCTCTTTCGCATTCTACTTTTTAAATCCAATTCATTATTCTTTTGATTTCCCAATCGCATATATCACATGAGTATCACATTAATCATCGCAATCCCCGTGTTCGACCTCATATCACTTTGAGAAACTTGCGTTGAAATTATACTTGGTTCCAGTGCAAGAAAACTTGTGACACACGCACTCTACACGAACGCATACTACGAACGCATCTATGCATCACCGCATACATCATTTAGAACATAGTATCGCATATTATCATTATCATAAAGCGCATACATCATCAACCTCATAACTTGCTGGCAATACACGATCGACGAATCAATCAGCTTACAATTATTCATTAGAAGAATCAGTGGTACTTAAGGAGTGAGATGTAACTACGGGTAAAAATGGTAATTTGGCCCTGCTGTACTTACAAGCATCTGTGAAGGGTCATGATTGGTTATATCCGATAGACACAGAAATATATCTGGGTAAGAAGAGATCAGTTGTTGGTCTTTAGTGGAATGCCTGACATTTAACGGATGGTGGATCTCGTGGCTAAAGAGTTTAGTCAGTTATTCACGGACCGTTGAAGCTTCCAGCCATAGGTCCATTAGGTCCCTTGGGTAGCTTGGATTAAGTCGAGAATTAGTGTTTGGGATAATTTGAAATGTTAAAATTGACAAGAAGAAGTTCGATTATATATGATATAATTAGACTGGTTAATTATATATGATATAATTGGTTAAATGTATGAGATACATTATTTTGGAGGAAATTAGATATAAATATGATTTATATCAAGTAGAGGAGAAAATACTATAGTAGATATGTGATATCAACTATAGAGTAAAAATATAATATGATTATATTTATTAATATTTTAATTGGTTACTTATATGATAATTAACCCAAAAATCACGTTCGGACGTGCATTAGTGGGAATACGTCGGTTATTGTTACTGATGAAAAAATGAAATTTGTTTCATTTGTTTGAATCGTTCATCGTCATCGTCCGAAAAAGATAGAGGAGCGCTCTGGTGAATCGTAAACAATCACTTAAGTAAATTGAAAGCCTATACGATAGTCACTCTGCACCTAGACGATCGTCCACCTCGCGCCTAAACGATCGTATAGTGTGCCGTTTTAGCTAAAGGATCATATACCTTTTCCTAAACGATCGTTCAGTAAAAGCTACACGATCGTGTAGTTTCTCCTAAACGATAAGCATAATGTTATACGATAGCGCCTTTTTCCCTCCCACTTGCTTATCGCCTACACGATTCATTCGTCCTCTTTCCTCTACCAAATTCACCAAAGACCATGCTTTGGGTTCTCACTCCGAAATACATGGGGCTCTTTTCTGGTGGTGTCGTCCCCACGGCGTTCGTGTTCGTGCATTTATTCGAGCATTTGTTGATCGGGTAGAGGTTTCCATTGCATTGAGTTTCGAAGTTTGAAAAACATCTTCAACTGGTATGGCAACTCTCTCCCTCGTTTATTTTTGTTCAAAGCATGCCTTTAATTGACTGTTTGTTTGCATAATTGTACGTTTGAATGTATACTGTATATTTCGGTCACTGTGAAATTGGAGGGATCCAAACGCGCTCATGAACTCTTCGGTAAGAGATCCTTCAGTGCCATTGACATTCTATTTTGAAAACTTCAAAAAACAAAGAAATAATACAGAGACATAGGATAAACGTTTCAAATATATAACACGCTTTTTTAGGAGAAAGAAGATGTGAAGAACTTACCCTTGTAGAATTTTCTTCTTCACATATTTCCTCTCCACCAAAAAAGATCTCCCCAGTAGCCACGAACATGAAACTCCCTCGTACAACAAAAACCTTTTCCACAAACAAGAACAACCACGAGCAATGAATGAGACACAATCACTCGGTAACCTTGCTATTATCTGGAATAAGCACCAAGGATGTGTGGGTTCCTTGTTATGGAAGGGAGAGTGATTTTTTTTTTAAAAGAGATTTTTTTCTTAGGAAAATTATTTCTTACCTTATGTATTCTCCTTTCTCTTGTTAATAAGAGAATGGGTAGGGGTAAGCTGTAACTCCCTCCACCACTATGCATTCTGATTTTTATTAAATAATTCACACACACACACACACGTGTGTATACAACCAACTAACATACATATAAAATTTGAATTAATAATGTTGATTAACTAACATTTAATTAATCAACTGTTAAATATAATATATTTAATATCTTTGATCATATTCAAATCACATTCTCGCATATAACCTATAGTTTTAATATGAATCTCATTTCTATTAATCTTATAGTTTTATATGAATCTCATTCAAATAAATAATATTTGAATCTTATTCAAATATTTATCTCTATTTTATTATGAAGTATAATTTTGAATCTCATTCAAAATTAATTTTATATTATAGTGTATCTATATATATTATATTAATGTATATTATACAATTAATTCTCTTATTGAATTTGAACAATTCAGATTAATACAAAACTAATTGATACTTATTTTCAACCTTTAATGACCTAGCAAGGGGACCTTGTGGACCTACAGATTAGAAGCTCCAATGATATGAGATTAATTAATTAAACTCTTTAATTAAATTAATCAACATTAATAACTGCAAGTCATTCCACTAAAGACCCATAGTTACACTCTTCGAATTGTAGATATATTTATGTATCCATGGATATAACCAATCAACAGTAAGTCAACACTTCACGAGGTCAAATTATCATTTTACCACTGTAGTTACATTTAACTCCTTAAGTACCACTGATCTCTCTAATAAACAAATAGTTTATGGTCCAACTATAAGCTATTCCCTCTTGAGCTAATGAGAGGGTGAGGCCTCAATTGTTAAAGACCCGAAATCAGCTACAAAAGGAGCAATCCATCTACTTAAAGATGAAAATGAGTGAAATCCATCTTGTGTAGTTGTGTCTCAGCTCTCTACTCGGACAATTTTCAAAATGGTATGCTTATCGAGCCAGTGTATCTGTCCACTCTCACCCGTATAGATAAAAGGATTGCCCTCATAAGTAGAAGTTCATAACTCGCTCAAGATTAAGGTTGAGTCACCTACGGTCATCCTATTGAAATGTTAATCATTTTGCAGTATAGTTGTATAAAAACTCTTTGTATAGAATACCTCCCATCACATGTCTTTACATGAACAATTAGGATCAAATCAAATTGAACTGTAGTCGGCATAACAATTGCAAAGTGAATCGTATCCATAGTTTCACCAGGGTACCTAACCTTATCCATATACTATAGAACCATTTAAGTTATTACTTAAATATGATCTATTTGTATGTCAACCATATACATGTTTAAGTTATATAAAATAACCTTGGATCTTAATTTATTCGATTGGGTTAATGCAAGCTAAATGTCAAATAAAATAACATCTTAGTTTATTACATAAATTATTCATGTCCAAAATTTACAAACTAGGAAACCCCACGAGATTTAGGGTATCAAACCCAACACCTTGATAATTTGAATCCTTAGAAAAAACTGCACCTCATCCAACTCTTTCATTTTTAGGTGGTTAGCCATTTCTTTACATCTATCAGTAGACCTACATCATTCCAAAATTATAAGATATCATTTACATACAACACTAAGAAAGCTATTGAAATGTTGATGATTTTCTTGTAGGCACAAGGTTCATCAACATTTTGGTCAAAGCCATAACAACTGTAATATCAAATTTTATATTCCAAGATCGAGCTACCTATTTCAATCCCTAAATGGACCGATTTAGCTTGCAAACCATTTGTTCTTGACCTTGATTAATGATCCCTCTGGTTGCTACATGTAAATGGTCTCTTCAAAATTATCATTCAAAAAGGCAGTTTTGACGTCCGTTTGTCATATTTCATAATATATATGACAATGGACAATAGAATTCAGATAGACTTAAGCATGGCAATAGGTGAGAAAGTTTCTTCATAGTCCATTCCCTCAACTTGGATATAACTCTTTACTACCAATCTAGCCTTAAATATTTGCACCTTTCCATCTATATCTCTTTTTCTCTTGTAGATCTATTTGCAACCTATAGGTCTTATCCTATCAGGTTGATATACAAGATCCAAGGCAGAATTGAAGTACATAGACTTCATTTCTTGATCCATAGCCTTAACCCATTCATCTTTGTTCACATCATTCATTGCTTGATTATAGGTCAATGGATCCTCAACGTCGTCATTTGATATGATGGCTAGGGTTTCTTTTAAACCCATATAACAAATAGGTCGATTCGTAACTCTCCCACTACGTTGAGGCATCCTTAACTCTTGCATTGGATGTGTTTGACTAGATGAACCAACATTAACAACTTTTGTTGATGTACTAGCCTTTTCAACAACTCTTGTCAAAGTTTCAATAGTTTCATTGAAAAGCTCATTTAACACAACTTTACTGTGTACTGCTTCTTGATGTGGTTCTCTTCAAAAAATGTGGCATTTGTCGATAAAAATAATTTAATTTCTTTAGAATCAAAGAAGTACCCACCTCTCGTTTCCTTGGGATAGCCTATAGTATGAATAATTTTAAATATGGTTCGCTTTGGATTTGCCTCAAGCACATATGCTGGACAACACCAAATCCTGAAGTGTTGTAAACTACCTTTACAACCTCTCCATAATTCCAAAAGAGTTTCAGAACACTTTTGAATGGATCATTGTTTAAAATGTAAACTTTAATCATTACTTCATAAGCCCAAAACGAATCAGGTAATTGAGCATAACTCATCAGAGATCGAACCATGTCCAACAATGTTCTATTTCTCCTTTCTGATACACCATATGTTGAGTCGTACAAGGTGCTGAGAGTTGGGATATGATTCCATGTTCTATCATTAAGTTCAAGAATCTTAAATCCATATACTCTCTACCTCAATCTGATCGAAGTGTTTTAATGGTTTTACCTAATGAATTCTCAACCTCAATCTTATACTCTTTGAACTTTTTCAAGAGTTTTAGACTTGTGTTACATTAGGTAAGATATTCATATCTTGAATAATATGAAGTATTCATACCCTCATCTTACCATAACACCCATCAGACTAGAAAGGTCTAAATGTACAAATTCTAAGGATTCTTTGGCTATATAACATTTTCCAGTAAAAGATCTTTTTGTCATCTTGCCTTCAAGGCATGATTCACATATAGGTAAAGAGTTTTCTTCTAATTTGCTTAGAAGTCCACTATTAATCAACCTCTCAATCCTATTGAGATTTACGTGACCTAACTTTAGATGTCAAAGTTGAGCATTTTCTTTAGGAGAAGTCTTTTGTCTTTTATTTTGAGTTGTTGCAGTTTAGAACATCTCAGTATTTAGAATCGCTTTAGATGCTAACAGTCTTAGTACATACAAATTATTTTTAAAATTTTTTGAACAAATATTAACACCATCTTTATAAATAAATATTTTATTTATATTAAAAGAAATAATGTAATTTTGTTCAAGGAATTATTTTATAGAAATTAATTTCCTTTTCAAACCAAGAACTACATAAACATTGTTTAATAACAAGTACGATTTCTGTAAAAGTAATTTAACGTCTCCCATTGCTACTACTGAGACGACCTGCCCAGTTCCAACCTGCATGATCATCTCGCTAGTCCCGAGTTACTGCCGGAAACTAATTTCCTGAAAAGAAAAAAAAAACCTGATTAGTGGCTTCTAAATCAATTATCCAAGTCGAATCATCATTCTCCACTAAATAAGTTTTCAAAACGAGTAAATTATATTTACCTTGCTTGGCCATCTTTTTCTCCGCCAAATACTTGAGACGGTTCCATTTTCAGTGCCATTTCTGGTTGCAATGGAAACAGTTTCCTTTTGCAACCTTAGCTTTCTTACCTTTCTGAGTTCCAGTAGGGTTCGCTTTATTCCCCTTACCTCCCTTCTTCTTCTTTCATTTCTTTGTGCCTGAATAAGAAAGCACAAACTTTGTTTTGAAGGTCGAACCTCTGTAGAAATTTTTAAAAGAAGTGACAATATTTGCGTCTCCTTTCTATCCCTTGACTTTCATTAAAGGCTCGTAGTCTGCAACTCGTTAAGAAAGGATGGTAAGGTTGTAGTTCAACTTGTTCATAATAACATTACTACGAAACTGTAGGGAACTCTCTGGAAGAGATTTCATAATAAAGCTAATTTGACTAACCTCATCAATGACGACCTCGTTCATCTTCACCACATTAAAGTGGACCATTTGAAGGAACCGAATTCATAAAATGGAAGCGATTGATCACTTCTGTCCCAATTTTGTTACAAGAATTTTATACACATAGAAATATAGCAAAGAGTTAAGCATGTTTATACAAGATTTTTAAGGGAGAAAAACCAAATACTTTCAATGGACACTTCATAGTTTCTTCTCCTGATTAATAGTAAAACACAGTATGAACTCTTCTTGGGATCACAAATTTTTTCACAACCAAGACACCACTAACGAGACTTCTCTGCTATTCTCTTGGAGAAAGAAGAGTTTGTTAGGACTCTTGAAAGAGAAGGGCAAAATGGAGAGAGTTTTCTTATGTCAAGATGGGGAGTGTTTTGAGAGAAATTGGTGAGAGGTTTCTTTTTTTCTGTAAAAAAATGCATAACCTAAACATTTGGGATTTTGTCCCATACTATACTACATGAGGGGAATTTGCACATTCCTTCCCCACATGCAGGGGAGTTATCTTTTAATTAATAAATAAAAATATATATTAATGAAATCAAATTCATTTATCTATTTATTTATTAAATATTAAATAAAGAAATCTAATTTAATTTATTTATTTTATTAATAAAATTTTAATTAATTAAATCCAATTAAATTAATCAATTAATTAAATATGATATATTTAATTTCATGTATATATGAATCATATTCTAATGTACATATTTTCTCATAATCTATAGATTCACTATGAATCCAGTTCATATTAATTTTAACTTATAGTTTAATAGAATCAAATTCATATTAATTTAATATTTGAATCATATTCAAGTATTAATGCTCTCATATTATGAAGTTTAATTCTTGAACCTAACTCAAGGAAAAATCAATTTTATATTATAGTGTATCTTATGCATTATACTAATTCCCTTAATGAATTTGAACATTTCAAAATTCTTTCAAAACTAAATTTCTTTGTTAACCCATTGTGAGCTAGCAGAGATACCTAATGGACCTACAGTTATAAGCTCCAACGATATGAGATTAATTAAATAAACTCTTTAATTAAATTTAATCAATCTTCATTATTATAGGGCATACCACTAAAGACCCATAGCTGCACTTTTATGAACTGTAGAATATTTATGTGTCCATTGATTTAACCAATACATGTAAGTCAATCCTTCACAAGTTGTTCATAATTATAATTAGGTCAAATCATTTTTTTACCCCTATAAATATCCTTTGGTCCTTAAGTACCACTGATCCTCTAATGAACAATCTGTTTATGGTCCAACCATAAACAAAGTCCCTCTCGGACTAGTGAGAGGGTGAGGTCTCATGTTCAAGTATTGGAGTCAGCACTTAAGAGAGTAACCTGTCTACTTACCCTAAAGGTGGGAAGGAGTGCATTCCATCTTGTGTAGTTATGTTCCTAACTTCCCACTTGGTATCGTCCCCAAAAATGGTAGGCATATTGCGTCAGTGATTAGGGTCACTCTTTCCCATACAAATCAAAGGACAACCCTCATGAGTAGGTGTTCATAATTCACTCAAGATTGAGATGGAGTTATATGGTCATCGTTTGAAACATTAATCTCTTCTGTTAACGTTGTTACAAAGAGAGATTATATATTTCATGTTTCGGTCTTATATAATCTCATTACATAAGATGTCCCTACTTGCATGTCTGTACATGAACGATTTAGACCAAATCATTTGTAATGCTTCAATTACAAAGTGGATCGTATCCATAATGTTACCAAGAAAAGGCACTCAACTTTATCCATATATTATAGACCTTTTTAGGTTATTACTTGAACACGATCCACTTATATATCGATCACATACTGTTCAAGTTACATAAGACAATCTTGGATCTTAGTTTATTATATTTGAGTTACGCGCAAAAATAAATAATACTTATTTATGAAAGAATAAATAATAATTTTATTTATATAAAATTTGTATACAAAATTTACAAACTAGAAATTTAGAACATAAATCTCAACACCATCATATTGAGAATATTTTCTCGCACTGAGGTCCCCCCGTTCATACGGGCATTGAAAAATGAACTATCATGCTTGATCTATGAGGATGGTTGTGCAAACATCTCCCTCAACGAGTCCATGATCTCGCGTGCAGTGACCATGTTTTCATGTTTCTTTGCCAAGACTTTAGTTAAGCTGGAAAGAATGTATGCTCTAGCCTTCTCGTTTGCCTTCACTCACCTCTCATATGCATCTCGAACATTTCAAGGTGCATTAGGCGTGGGGATCTGAGAACACTCTTCCAATAAGACAAATATTAGGTCGTCAATGATAAGTACAATGTTTATCATGTTTTTCAATGTTGTATAGTTATCTCCAATTAATTTGTCAACACTTGGGAGGTTAATGGTAGCACTAGTCATATTAAAGCTTGCTGAAACCGAACAAACTATTAATATTAGATACATGCATAACCCTTTAAATCCAATCAAGTTTAGCAAAAAATTAATGTATCTATGTGACATCTAAATTTGCAATAATGTTTTAGTGATTTAGGATAAAAGCCATCGAATTGTGGTCAATCACCTCTTCACTAAATTGAGAAAATCTCAACCAATTATTACACTATTAATTCGGTCAAGAAATCATTAACTTAATATTTTTTTGTAAATGTGACATTTCATTTTAGATCCTAGAGTTTTGCTCCAATGAGTCAATTGAACGGAAAACCGATTGGAGCAAAAACTAAAGTGATCCTATCCATTATTGGAGTTTGAGATTAATTCCATGCAAACAACTTCCGAAGGGAGACACAAGCAAATGATGCCACAAGGTCAAGTATGAAATCTCACTACAAACCACTGAAAAAGACCTTGGGATGTGTTGACGCACATTGTCACAATCGCTCTTTCGAAAGCTTCCCTTAGCGATTTTGCGACACTTGTTCCCGCTCACGAACAAGTCAGCCAACTTGAATACGGACTGCCGATGGCACACCAAGTGCCTCTCGCAACCTCCACCCCCGTTTTAGGGAAAACGGTTTTAGAAAACGGGTTTGGAGAAAAGGTTTTCGTAAGAAGTTTTTTTGAGTGTGAATAAAGAAAGAAAGATTGTAGTAGACTAGAAAGCAATAAGCAACAACAACATCTTTATAGAGTACTACTCCGGGTATGAGGAAGTGATGGTTAGTCTTATCCCCATATAAGTGCATTCTGAACAAAAAAGCCAACTGGCGCCCTTGCATATGCAAAAGGGCGAGTGGTCACTTACAATGAAAATGTAAAGAAAGCAAGCTAACTAAGTTAATACAATACAAGATATGAAAGTATGCTAGAAGGGGGTTAGATCGGGCATGCGGCCATGGGCAACAGGCTCTGGACAAGCATGACCGTGACATTCTCCCCCACTTAATTGGTTGACGTCCCTGTCAACTGACCTTGTTCAAAATCTGCGATGGCTAGAGCTGCATTCTTCAAACTTCGGCCCACTCCCAACTGATCTCTTCGTCGGGGAGATCCTTCCATTTCACTAAGAACTCTGTCAGTTCTCGTCTGGGTCTTCCAATACGGCGCGTACGTTTATCCAGGATTTGTGCAATTTCTTTCTCAGCAGAACTCTTCATGTGACCGGTGGGCGCCTTAGCATGTTTCGTTGTTCATTCTCAGGATCAGGATGATAGAGCTTCAGGATACTCACATGATGACAAAATGAATCTTCATCCATGAGGTAACTGAACCTTATATGAGGTTCTCCCGACCTCTCAATTACCTCCACTAGACCTTTATATTTCCTTACTAGCCGTTGGCTCTCTCTGGCCTCGAAAACGAAATTGTTCTGGTCGTAGCTTGATTAGGACCTTTGTCCCCGGCTTGAAACTCGAGGGCCCTCCGCTTCTTATCAGCCCACTTCTTCATCCTTCTTGATGCTCTTTCTAGGTAGGCGCGAGCTATCCCAGAGGTTTTGCTCCATCTTTGGTGAAGTTATGTGCCTGAGGACTTTTGCCTGCATAAGGGTGGTTCACCAAGTGTGCTGTCTACCGCACACCACTTCGAAGGGCGTTTTTTCGGTCGCGGAACTCTGCTAGCTATTGAAGCTTAATTGAGCCACATCTAACAACTGGACCCAGTTTTTCTTGCCTAGCATCGATAAAGTTAACGCAGATATTCTCGAGCATACTGTTGAAGCGTTCCGTTTGGCCGTCAGTTTGGGGATGATAGCTAGAGGAGATATTCAGTGTTGACCCAATATTTGTACAATTCTGTCCAGAATGTTCTAGTGAATCTTTCCGTCCCGATCGCTAACAATGCTCGCGGGGACGCCCCATAATTTCACGATGTTTTTGAAGAACAGCTGGGCAGTCATCACGGCTGTGCACATTTTCGGCGTTGGGACGAAAGTGGCATATTTTGAGAACCGATCGATGATAACAAGGATGGATTCGAACTCTCCCACCTTGGGCATTCGAGACACACGCTCTCCCATGGTCAAGAGGGCACAGGTAGGGGTTCCAGCAGACCCGCTAGTTTCGCCCTTTCGACCTTATCTTGTTGGCAGACAAGGCAAGTCTTGGTAAATTACATGACATCGTCTCGATGGCTTGGCCAATAGTAGCCTTGTTTCAGAAGGGCATAAGTCCTCTGCCAACCATTATGTCTTGCCCACGGTGTGTCGTGACACTCCTTCATCAGCGACCTTCGTAACTCCCCAGATTTGGGGATGTAGAGGCGATTGCCTTTGGTGTAGAGTAGATCGTCTTCTACCCAGAACTGGCATGTCTTCCCGTCTTTGGCCAACTGTAGGATGGCCTACGCCGCTGTGTCGTTTGTCAAGTGAGTTTTGACAGTTTCTCGTACTGTTGCACTCAACGTACTTGCTTGTAGGCGGGCGAACATACACAGGGCCGCATGTTCACTCTTTCGACTAAAAGCATCGGCCGCTTGGTTACTTTTCCCCGGTCTTTGTTCGAATTAGAAGTCGAACTCCGCTAGACACTCCTGCCACCGTGCCTGTTTCCACGACAACTTCGGTTGGTTGAAGAAGTGACAAATGGAGTTGTTGTCGGTCTTGACCACGAACTTGGCCCCCAAGAGATACTGTCTCCAGGCCCTCAAGCAGTGAACTACTGCTAACATCTCTTTCTCGGACGCGGCATACCTCCATTCGACATCATTTAGTTTCCTACTCTCATACGCGATGGGGTGTCCGTCTTGGAGGAGGACACTGCCCAACGCGAAGTCAGAAGCATCAATCTCTACTTCAAATGGCTTGGTCACGTCGGCAATTCCGAGGACCAGCCCCTCAATCATCACTTTTTTCAAGCCCTCAAAGCGGCTTGACATTCCAGAGTCCAGCTCCATTGGCTATCTTTCTTCAACAGTTTGGTTAATGGCCCTGTTCTTCTCGAGAATCCTTCTACGAACCGCCTATAGTAGTTGGCTAGTCCGAGAAAGGATCGTAGTTTGGTCACGGATGATGGTACCCTCCAGTCTCTAATCGCGGCCACCTTGCCCTCTTCCATACCAATCCGACCACACTCAATCACGTGGCCGAGGAAATTTATGCGCTCTTGGGCAAAGAAAGCAACTCTCTCTCTTTACATACAACTTATTTTTTCCTCAGCTTTTTAAAGACTAGTTGGGGTGATGTCGATGGTCCTCCACGAGGCACTATAGACCACAATGTCATCAAGATACACTACGACGAATTTTTCGAGGTATTCCGTGAAACACTTGGTTCCATTAAGGTACATAAAGTTGTCGAGCATTGGTAAGGGCTAAAGGGTATCACGAGGATTCGAAGGCTCCATATCTCGTGACACAGGTTCGTTCAGGTTTCGTCTCCTTCACCAATTCAGACCTGATAATATCCAGATCGTAGGTCATGCTTCGAGAAATACTTAGCATCGTGAAGCTGATCAAATAAGTCAGTATGATAGAAGGGGATATATTTGTTGCGGACTGTGAGCTTATTCAAGGCCCGCTAGTCGATGCACAACTGAGGCTCCCATCCTTCTTCTTCTGGAACAGTACTGGGGCTCCGTAAGGGGCCTTCGCCGATCTGATAAATCTTGCATCTAACAACTCGTCTAACTGTTTCCGGAGTTCGCCAATTCTGCGGGGCATCCAATATGCATTCTTGGCAAGGCGGCTTTTGCCCCTGGTAACAACTCAATCCTCATGGTCAATCTCCCTTCGTAGGGGTAAGGACTTGGGCAAGCTTTTCGGCATGAACATCCCGATACTCTTCCAAGACAAATAAACCGTCTTGGAGATCTCCTCTTCAGTGGACTCAACTGATTCTATCGGATGGATGAACGTGGGTTCGTCGTGGGCCAGGCCTCTCTTCAATTGGAGGGCTGAATCATCTCACCCCATTTGGCTGCTTGATACTTGCTTGGACTACGGTGGGTGTAGATCCGGTAATGACTAGACATTTGGCGAGGGGCATTGGTATGACTTTATGTTCAAGTAGGAATCCATCCCAAATACCACGTCGAAATCATCCATCTTGACAATCACAGAAGTCAACGAAGCCCTTCCAGTCTCCTAACTTCACCGGAGTTTCTCTTCGCTATCCCCGTAATCGGTAGGCCTACGGAATTCACAGCTTTCATCTTCTCTGCATCTCTTTCCAAGTCAAGTTCAAGGCGGCGAGCTTCCGTTTCCAGCCATGAAGTTATGGGTGGCCCAGAAGTCAACCATAATGTTTCTTGGGCGATCTTTGGTTGACCCAAGCGTCCACATACATGAGTCCTTTCTCTAGTGGCTCCGTCGCCTTTCCCATTTTCTTCTGAACGCAGATAAGAATTTTAATGCCCCCATCTTGGGATTCTCAATTTCTGCAGCTGGCTCGATGACCATCTCCCTCCAGTTCAGCCTTGTTTCGGAGGTAAGAGGCTAACTTGCTTGAAAAGCATTGAACCGGTTTTCCGATTTGGACATTCGCCCACTCTGTGTGGCCCTCTACAATATGAAACAAGATAGGGGGTGATTGTAATCTTTATGTTGTTGCGGCAGTCCCCGCAGTTGTTGTTTCTTGATCTCGGTGGATGATTTTACGGTCCCCCCCCTTGTTTCTTGTCCCTCCCCCAGGTCTGGGAGGACTGAACGGCTGTTCTGTTTCCCCCATTTGAGGAAGTTGACTGCTTCCTCACATCTTGTGAGTCAGTGCTAAAGGTCCAGTATAAGTCGTTCAGCATGCCCGCATAGGCAGAGGGGAGATCCTGTACTCTCTGTTCATATAGTTTTGATTCAACCCACGGTTTCAGCCCTTCAACAAAGCAAAAGACTTGTCTTTTTTCAGACATATCTCGTATGTCCAACATGAGTCCTGCAAAACCTGTTTTATGTAGTCCCTGATGTTACCTGTTTGCTTCAGCTCTTGAAGTTTTCGTCGAGCCAAGATCTCGACATTTTAAGGGAAGAACTAAAGCGAAGTTCTTGTTTCAATCTATCCCAAGTATCAATAATGCATCGTCCTTCCTGTATGTTTATTAAATCATGATCTCCACACAGTTTTGGATCTTCAGCTAGATGCATCGTTGCTAGTGACTTTCGACTCTTCAGTCACTGTGTTCATTGCCTTGAAGTATTGCTCAATGTCGAAGATAAAATTTTCCAGGGCTTTCGCTTCTCGCACCCCACAGAAGTGTTTCAGTCTTGGGATTTTTATTCTACTTACTGCCATTGCTCCTCCAGATGGGGCTTGGTTCCCTACCGCTCAGATGGTGAGATTCACCCTAGCACTTACATCCGCTATCTCGGCTCTGACGACGTCAAGGGCTGACCGAAAGTCTTCATACAAATCGGTTACCATCTGAAGTATTGCTTTTTGGGAGCCGCTAGCTCTTCGACACGCTCCTCTATGTGGGCAACAGAGCCCGATGAGCTATCGCCTCGTTCAAAGCTTCCGAACCGTGCTATTTTGGTCTCGAGGGTCTCTACCCTCATCATCAATTCTCTGACGAGTAATCGTCTAGGCGGCCTACTACCGCATCAATTCCATCGGCTTTCTCAGCAACTTCTTATAGCCGAGTCTCTAGGAAACAGACATTATCTGGGACCTCTCCCAGGTAGAGCATTTGCTCTTCCATCTCTACTAACCTGTCCACATGGAACTTGTTCAGGTTCTCTTCGTCGCTGATATGATCACTGGTCTTCCTCTGTGAGCCGACCTGGCTCTGATACCAACTGTCACAATCACTCTTTTCGAAGCTTCCTTTAGCGATTGTGTGACACTTGTTCCCGCTCACAAACAAGTCAGCCAACTCGAATACGGACTGCCGATGGCACACCAATGCCTCTCGCAACCTCCACCCCCGTTTTAGGGAAAACGGTTTTAGAAAAACGGGTTTGGAGAAAAGGTTTTCGTAAGAAGTTTTTTTGAGTGTGAATAAAGAAAGAAAGATTGTAGTAGACTAGAAAGCAATAAGCAACAACAACATCTTTATAGAGTACTACTCCGGGTATGAGGAAGTGATGGTTAGTCTTCCCATATAGTGCATTATGAACAAAAACCAACTGGCGCCCTTGC